>NC_080539.1:57073952-57673952 GCF_028640845.1 Ahaetulla prasina
ATAATCTGAAATAAAAACAAATTAAACTATTTTGCAGTGCTGCCGCCTTTAATAATGGCTGTAAGGCAGGAGAGACACTTATCCTGGAGGAAGTATTGTAATTATAGTGCAAAAAGCAAATCCTTGTGGAAAATGAAATTATGAATTGATCCTTACAACCTAGTGCTCTGTAAATTTGTATCATTTTTTTCTGCTGATAGTTTGAGGCCATAACTCTCTACGGATAAGGCCTGAGCCGCTGGGTATACAACAACATATACATTAGCAAAACAGATTTGATGTGTGATGATGCTTCCCTCTGCTAACCTGCAGTGACCAGAAGCCCATTATTTCCACAGGACACAATGGATACCAGAAACATTAACTTCTGTATTATTGGAAAGAAGCAAAATGCATTATCATGTGACCTCTAAGAAGATAAATGTATGTTATTGACATGCTGTGTGAGATGAAGAGAAAGTTATTTTATAAAATGGTTTATGTGTATGACAACTCTTGGGAGTTGTTTGGTTTGACCTGCAAGGAGAATGAGGAGTTCACAGATACTGTATTTAAAGAAGTGACTACAACAGGAATGGAGTGATCTGGCAGACTGGCATGAGAAGAATTGATTGGTGGAGGAGGGGTGGGGGATGAATTGAATAGGCGAGACAAAAGAAGGTCTAATCCTGCAAAGCTGGGAGCTGAGAATGCAGAAAGCCATTGAGCAGACTCTCATTCCAGCAGGAGCAGACAATGGTGAATGTGTTTTTTTTAATTTATTTATTTATTTATTTATTTATTATTTATTTATTTATTTATTTATTTATTTATTTATTTATTTATTTATTTATTTATTTATTTATTTCACTGGTATTCCACCTTTTCATTGAAAGGTGCTTTATGCAACTAACAGTAATAAATACTAAATGAACCCAAATCAAATCAATGATGATGAAATGAGATGGAAAGAGGAAAAGGAAGATGAATCAGGCATTGGGCATCAGCAAAGTCAAAATTTGGTAACAGGTTCAGATAGGTTCAGTTATTGTGTAAATTCAAAATTGCCTATAGTCAGAGGATCTTGAAAACTATTTGGAACCAGATTATATTGTAATCTGGCCCAAGATCAGAATTCCTACTTTAGAAAAGTGGTTCCCTGTAGAAAATAGGTGTGATGACCCGGGGCGTGGCACAAAGGCAACACAGCCAGAGAATAAGTACAAGTCCCTTTATTAGCTCCAAACTTTGCCCCCAACATCCCTTTACTCTCTGGTTTTGTTGTGTCCCACCCCCCATTCCGATGAACGAGCCAAGGAAGTCCGTGACAAACTTGGCAACGAAGCCTCTGCAACTTGCCAAGTTCCTTCGAGGTTTATCAGAGCAGGCAGGAGTCCAAGTTGTGACTTCAGTGATAGGGTCCGGTATCAGCAAACTCGATAAGACTTTGCTTGACTCAAGGTTGGAATGCCAAAAGCAGGTCCTTTATATAGGCTGTGGGGTGTGGCTCCATGACTCAGCATTTATCCAGGCCTGCCCCACCTCTCCTTCTGCTGGCGTCGCCTCTCAGATCTCCAGAAGCGAGAGTCCTCCCACTCTGAACTGTCTTCAGCTGGATCGGCTGGCAGCTTCTGGGAAAGGGAGGGGTCAGAGGGAGTAGGGCCGAGTAATTCCAGCACCTGGCTGCCTTCCTGCTCTGACGGCTGAGCCAAAGGAACACACGCTGTACGAATGAGGTTTATCGGGCTTGTCTTCCCACTCCTGGAATCCTCTCCGGGCATGGGGCCAGGGCCAGGGGCTGGAGGCATGACAGGCCGTTCATCTTCATTATCAGACTCGGAGTCTGATAAAAGGCCTGATTGGAGACGGGAGGGGCCCGGCTGAGGGGAGGAGGGAGGACAAGTCACATCAGGTCTGGAGAAAAACTCTTCCATAAACCTGTAAGCAGACAAAACTTCCAACTATAAATCCCACAGGGCAAGATAAAGGCAATTAATCCGGCAGGACAAGGAAGATAAGAAGTCCAGACTTGAAGTAGCATGGCAGTAAATCAAACCAGTTGGGAAGATGCCAGGAACTCAGATAAAGCAGATAACATAAACTCAGCATTTGTTCCCGACAACCACCCCTCCATTTGCCTCTCTTTTAAACTCCAGCTCCAGGTGTATCTTGTGAAGGGCCCTCTCCTCCCTCGTAAGCCATGCAACCCATGTTGGTCTCTTCTCCGTTCTTCCCTGTGTGCCCTAGGATGAGGATGGGGTGGGCCTTGGTCTTCATCAGAACCCCTTCTCCCTTGTTCTACCTCTCCCCTGCTCTGCCCAGCCTGACTTTGCCCTTCCCTGGTTTTCTCCACAGCCATTGGAGCCATTCTCTCTCTCTGTCAGCTGTTCCTCTTCTATCTCAGAGTCAGACTCGGACAGGGGCATGACAATAGCCAATTTTCCCTTTCCCACTCCAGTTACCCAGGGCCTGTATTCTGAGTCCTGTGGATTCTGATTCTGGCACTAAGATCAGCCAATATTTATCATGATCACTATCTATTAATAGCCTCCCCTCCATTAATTTGGGTAGTTGCTTATATTAAATTGCAAAGTTGCAAGAATCATGGTTAAGAATATGCTTTCTAAGTCAATATTTGCATTTACTGTGGTACATTTCGTAGTCTGGTTGTCTGGCCTCTGCTTATGCCACCACTTTGCTTCAGTAATAGCAGACAGCATTCTGACAAAGTCCTATGATCAAGGGAAAACCCATAATACAGCGGTGTCAACAGGGGTGAAATGCTCCCGGTTCGGCCGCGTTCGGCCTATCCGGTAGCGATGATGGCCAGTGGTTTAGAGAACCGGTAGCGATGGCAGCTTGAGGCTCTGCCCGGTCGTTGTTATTGGTTTTACTTCTGGAGAACTGGTAGTAAAAAAAATGCTTAAAAAGTAAAAAAAAAAAGTCCCGATGATCAGCTGAGTGACGTGGGATCGTGGGAACATTTTTTAAAAGCTTTTAAAGCATTATTTTACTACCGGCTTCAGAGAAACAAAGCGCTCAGCTGTTCCCTCTTTTCACTTACCCTGCGCTTCCTGCTGAGGATTTTCATGCTTTGCATCACGTGCCTGGGATCGTCACCCTCATCTTCTTCTTCCTCCTTCTCTTCATCTTCCAAATGGAAAAACACCAGGAGCAATTGCAAAAAGAAGCGTGCACTTGCTCCTGGTGTTTCTCCATTTGTAGGAAGCTTTCGTACCTGTGAAGGCAAGTTTGGCTTCCTGTGCTGCTTGCTAAAAACCTCACCAGTACTGCTGTTTACACGGCTTGTATGTGTGTGTGTCTTTGCTCCTGGTCTTTCGCAGCAGCCCGTGCCTGATGTCCCATTCCAGGCTGGCTTACCTGGAGTTGGGGAATTCATTCACCCCTTCTGGCCTTTTCAGAGCCGGGAAAAACCTCCCCACTTGGGGGTCACGCGGCATGACAGCTGATTTCTGCTGCTCTTAAATGCCCCGGAGCAGATCCAGGTGCTGCCATTCCAAGCCTGCCAAGGGCAACCACTGCCTCACCTGTTGTGCCTCCCGGACAGGCTAGTCAGGGGTCTCCGAGGCACCCGCTCCTCTTCCCAGGGTGGTGGGGGTGGGGTGAGGCACCTTTAAGATTAATGGCCGGGGACGGGATATCTGGCTTTTAACTATAACTATATTCCTTTTAAAATTGCAAGACCAAAAACATAGTGGTGAGTGAGTGTGGGGGAAATGAGTGTGGATTCAAGCCCTGTGCTGGGAGGGGTCAAACAGGAAGCCCTTCAGCCCTGAGTTTATGCGGCAAGGAAAAGGAAGGCTGCGCACATGCGCTTCTCCAAGTGCAATGCCGTGCCCTGCCTTTTCCTACCTCAGCCCTGGATCATGTGTGCCAAGCTAATCCTGTATTCTGATGTGGTGGCAGGAGAGAGGAAGAAGTGGCTATAAGTATAGAACAAAGAGGTAGGGAGAAAAAGGTGGGAGGGGGTGCTTTGATAGCCTGGGAAATCATTCCCTCTATCAACTCTCATTAATTATACACATGAACCACTAATCGATGACCTCTTCCCCGTGATGAGGGCACGGTCACTCACCTTCCACACACACAAGCACCCCTCCTCAGCATCCACCTACCACAAACTTTGCTTTCCCTTCCTCTCGCTCCCCCTCATGGGTGAACTTCAGGTGACTGACTGTTGCTTTGACACATAAGCAGTTCAGCCTGCTGACAACAAACCTTGGGATGCAGCTAGGGAGGGGCCAAGCAAGACTGCACTGAATGTTGGTGTGGAGGCAGGGAAAGAGGGGAGAAATGACCCCTCCAATCCACCCTTGCCTTCATTCCTCTTATCTTTGGAGGCCAACCAGAAGGAGCCCCGAGTCGCTCTAAAGGTCTTTTAAAGTCTGTGTTTATGTGTGTGTCTTTGCTCCTGGTCTTTCACAGAAGCCCATGCCCAACATGCCATCCCTGGCTGCTCATCTTAAAGGCGCCTTGTCCCGCCCCTGCTGCCCTGAGAAGGGGAGTGGGCACCTTGGCTGCTCCGGCCACCCTGGGAGCCACAACAGGTGAGTGGTAGTTGCCCCTGGCAGGCTCAGAATGGCAGCACCCGGATCTGCTCCTGGGCCTTTAAGAGCAGCAGAAATCGGCCATTATGCCGTGCAACCCCCAAGGCGATCTGGGGGCAGCTTCGGCCAGCCCAGCCTGCCCTGGGCTTGGGCAATGAATTTCCCAACTCCAATTCAGCCGGCTGGGGATGGGATGTCAGGCACAGGCTGCTGCAAAAGCCATTTGCACAGCGATACTTGTGAGATTTTTAGCAAGCAGCACAGGAAGCCAAACTTGCCTTCACAGGTACGAAAGCTTTCTACAAATGAAGAAATGCCAGGAGCAAGCGCACGTTTCTTTTTGCGCTTGCTCTTGGCATTTTTCCACTTGGAAGATGGAGAGGAGGAGGAAGAAGAAGACGAGGGTGACAATACCAAGTGCATGAAGCAAGGTGTGAAAATCCATAGCAAGAAGCTCGGGGTGAATGAAAAGGGGGAGCAGTTGAGCACTTTGTTTCTCTTTCTCCCCCTCTGTCATATCCCAGACTTGGTGGCCAAGGTGGAAAGGTGGGCAATCTTTGGGGCTAGGAGGCATTGGGTCTGGTTTGGCGAGGCGGGTCAGGCTGGTCAGGTGCTGATCATTGGAATCTTTTTTTTTTTTTTACTTTTTAAAGCATTTTTACTAATTAAAAATCCTTTAAAAAGTTAAAAAAAAAATTGGCCACTCCCACCCAGTTACATGACCACCACCAAGCCATGGCCACAGAACTGGTGGCAAAAAAAAAAAAAAAAAAGATTTCACCACTGGGTGTCAACCTGGATTTCTTCAAGGGCTGGATCACCATTGTAGTTCTCCTCTGTGGGCTGAGGGGGGAGCAGATGGGGGGAAAGATGGGACAGATGCCTCCTGCAGCACTTCACTGGCCAAAATAGGGCATTTAGGGGCACAGATGTGCCCCCGCGGCCATTTTCAGCCTCCCTGGTCTCCTGCAGCACTCTGCTGACCAAAAATGAGCCATGCAGTGGCCTGCCCAAAATGGCCCATTTTGGCCAGCTGAGGCACTATAGGCTGGTCCTTTGATATTTCTAGGCCAGCCCCATGGGTTGGATTAAAGCACCCTGTGGGTCGGATCCAGCCTGTGGGCCTTGAGTTTGATACCCCTGCCAAAATAGATCACTGGATGCAGATTGTGTAATCCAGGCAAGCAAGAAGTAGGGGCTGCACAATTTGATCCTAATCACCTGCAGATGTTTCAAAGTCCCTTCCCTGGGCAGATTTCTTGTCCATTTGGTATCGGTGGCTATCATCCAATGGCAATGAACTGCCTTTAAAAATGAGCTGGGGTCAAGATCTCTTACCAATTTGGCTAGCATTTTGCTAGTGGTTCCTTTGATTTGTCTGAGCTTTGATTCATCATCATCAGAAATTATTATGGCAGGGCTGTCAAACTCATGGCCTGTGGGCTGGATTTGTCATGCACTGGCCCATGCCCGGTTTATTGAAGGGGGAAAAAGTTGTGATATGTCACGTGACAACACCATGGTGACACAAGTTTGACACCCCGTATTACAGTGATTGTGTCAATGTTTTACCAAGTTATATGGGGCTTTCTTGGCTTGTAAAAGCTGATGAATTTGATTGAGTGCTTTCTAGAATGTCGAGCATCCCTCCAAGTTTGATCCATGCCAGTCTTGCTTCCTTTCTGAAGCTGAATGTATGTGCTTCCCTGAATCCAAGCGACTATCTCATTATGGAAGGTTGTAATGCCAGTAATCTTGAAGAAAATGCCCTTCTAAATGCCCTTCTACCAAGGCCTTCTATAATGCTTTGGTAAGGCCACACTTGGAATACTGCATTCAGTTTTGGTCGCCATGATGTAAAAAAGATATTGAGACTCTAGAAAGATGCAGAGAAGAGCAACAAAGATGATTAGGGGACTGGAAACTAAAACATATGAAGAACGGATGCAGGAACTGGGTATGTCTAGTTTAATGAAAAGAAGGACTGGGGAGATATGATAGCAGTGTTCCAATATCTCAGGGGCTGCCCCAAAGAAGAGGGAGTCAAACTTTTCTCCAAAGCACCTGAGGGTAGAAAAAAGAAGCAATGGGTGGAAACTAATCAAGGAGAGAAGCAACTTAGAACTAAGGAGAAATTTCCTGACAGTTAGAACAATCAATAAGTGGAACAACTTGCCTCCAGAAGTTGTGAATGCTCCAACACTGGAAATTTTTAAGAAAATGTTGGATAGCCATTTGTCTAAAATGGTGTAGGGTTTCCTGCCTGGGTAGGGGGTTGGACTAGAAGACCTCCAGGGTCCCTTCCAACTCTGTTGTTATGTTATGTTATGTTAAAATGGCTTCACTATATCCAGTACAGGTAGCCCTCAACTTATAACAGTCCATTTAGTGACCGTTCAAAGTTACTACACCACTGAAACAAATGACTTATGACTGTTTTTCACATTTACAACCATTGCAGCATGCCCATGGTCATGTGATCAAAATTCAGACACAGGGCCGGTTTAGCCGGTTTAGCTCTGCCTGGTAAGGCCTGTTATTAAGAACACAAAGCCTGCAATTACTGCAGGTTCGAGCCCGGCCCAAGGTTGACTCAGCCTTCCATCCTTTGTAAGGTAGGTAAAATGAGGACCCAGATTGTTGGGGGGGCAATAAGTTGACTTTGTAAATATATACAAATAGAATGAGACTATTGCCCTATACATTGTAAGCCGCCCTGAGTCTTCGGAGAAGGGCGGGGTATAAATGTAAACAAAAAAAAAACAAAAAACTTGGCAACTGACTCATATTTATCACAGTTGCAGGGTCCTGTCTCACTTAGCAACCTAAATTTGGGGCTCAACTGTGGTCAAAAGTCAAGGATTAACTACTATTCAGCCTTCCAACCATTCATTTTTAGAAACAGTCATTGAGATAGTGATGATGGGTGAGCTACAAAACACCTTGCTAGACAGGTGCAATTCTGCTAAATCACTCTTCATCCTCTGTCAATGTTAGCATTGTCTCTTGATGGGGGAGCATTACGCATGAAAAAACAGAACCATGACCTGGGATTATTCTGGACTCATAGTACTTGCTAGAGGACCAAATAGAGGCTATGATCAAGAGATTTTTACCCAGATCTGTCTGCTTTATCAGTTGCCACTATATCCAATATATAACAACCTAGGAACAATAATTCATGCCCTCATTGTCATTCAATTAGTCTAGTACATTGTGATCCATTGGTGGCTGCCATTCAGAAGCGTTAATAGATCCAGAATGCAGCTTCCTATTTGCTAATAAACACCCCGTCATTGGGAATATATTTCATTTGTGCTTCTATCCTTGCCTGGGTTTTCAGGTGGAAACTGAAGTGCTATTTTATTTATTTATTTATTTATTTATTTAGATTTTTATACCGCCCTTCTCCCGAAGGACTCAGGGCGGTGTACAGCCAAAAAGATAAAAACTCAATATATATACAATTAAAAACAAAAATTTAAAACAGAGCATATTACAAAAGGCCGACATTAAAAACTTAAAAATTTAAAGATTTAAAAATTTAAAAACCCTAAAACGATAAACCCCAATTAAAATTTAATAAAACTATTAAGCCAGTCCCGCTTGAATAAATAAGTATGTTTTTAGCTCACGGCGAAAGGTCCGAAGATCAGGCACTTGGCGTAGGCCAGGGGAAAGTTCGTTCCAGAGCGTAGGAGCTCCAACAGAGAAGGCCCTGCCCCTGGGGGCCGCCAGCCGACATTGTTTGGCGGACGGCACCCTGAGAAGACCCTCTCTGTGTGAGCGTACGGTCGGTGGGAGGCATAAGGTAACAGCAGGCGGTCCCGTAAGTTATCTACAGGACCACTTAATTCTACTGAAATTGTCTCAACTGATAAGGTCATTTCAGGAGAAACAGTGATTACCACTCCCAGGAAACAAAAGGGGCTGAAATTAAAAGATGCCGCTTTTCAGTAGTAATGCCTGCCATCTGAATTAGTCTTCCAGTAGAATTAAAACCCTACCCTGATTTCATTTAGGAAAACATTAAAATTGAGCTCTTTGACAAAATGTTTACCTTAGATCCTAGAAATAATCATTGATGTATATCTATAGTTTAACAAGTGGGTGTGTTTTTGTCCATTGTGTCTGAAAGTCTTTGTAAAGACCTTTGTAAAGTTTGTTTGTTTTAGTATTTTTAAAAAGTTTTTCTCTGTTTATTTTACAGTAAAATATAACAATAGTTTCAAGTGTAACATTTCAAGTTCAAAATCTTCAGCATTCCCAATGTGTTATACAGTCCATTGTTTTGTATCTCTAGGTGCAATATAGAAGTTATCCTGGCATTGCCCATGTTTAAATAGTTATAATCGCCATTTATTTATTTATTTATTTATTTATTTATTTATTTATTTATTTTGTCACAACGGTATATATAAGCATAAGCATGAAATAACTATACGACATATAAGCATATGTATAAGCATGAAATAATTATACGAGTTGGATACGATCAAGGGGAACATTAGGACAGGAACGATAGGCATGCTGGTGCTCTTATGCATGCCCCTTACAGACCACTTAGGAATGGGGTGAGGTCAATAGTAGATAGTCTTTGGTTAAAGCTTTGGGGATTTTGGGAAGAGACCACAGAGTCTGGTAGTGTATTCCAAGTGTTAACAACTCTGTTACTGAAGTCATATTTTCTGCAATCAAGATTGAAGCGGTTAACATTAAGTTTCAATCTATTGTTATCCGATTATGGAGGGGACCGGAGATGCTGTAAGATCTTAGTTTTAGAAGAAGTTTGTCATGTACCACTGAATCAAAAGCTTTATAAAAGTCTATGTAAATTGCATCTATTGCTTTGCTTTGATCAAGATTTGTAGTCCATATGTTTTTTGCAGTGAAGAAGTTGTAAATTACAGGATAAATTTTTTCTGAAACCAAATTGTTTATTAGAGAGTAATTATTAGAGGGTTGTTTGTTTCTAGGTGGAGGGTGATGGATTGGTTGATGATTGATTCCATTACTTTGCAGGTGATGCAGCATAAAGAAATTAGTCTGTAATTTTCAACTAGGCTGGGGTCTCCTTTTTTGAAGACAGGGATGACTGTGGCTAGAGACCATAGTTTGGGAAGGGAGCTGGTCCTGAAAGATTTTTCAAAGATTATGCTTAGGGGTTCTGCTACATTAGTGGAAAGTTTTTTTAAGAAGTATGCACATAAACCATCAGGTCCAATAGATAGAGATGGTTTCAGTTTGCGAAGAGCCTTTTCAACATTATCTTCTGTGAAATCTATTTGTGTTAGATCATTATACTTATTGTTGGTACGAATGGGGAACGTTGGGTATGAGCCATTCCTGTTAACAAAGACTGAGCCAAAGAATGTGTTAAGGAAGTTTGCTTTAACTGTTTCATCATTACATTCTTTACCGTTTGATTCTTTTAGGGGTGGGATGGATCTCGAGTCTTTAAGTTTGTTGTTCACAAAATTATAGAAAGCTCGACTGGATTTTGTGCGCAGAAGGTCTTCTTCTTGTTTGATGTAGTAATTGGTATTTATTTATTTATAATAAATAAAATGCAATTTGCTTGCAGGAATTACAAATGCATTTCTATGAACTGTTATCTGCCTCCTCAGATACCTATTGGAAAACTAAGAAATAAAAAAAAGGCATGAACTCTTTATTTAAGCTTCACTTTTACAATTGTCTACCCTTCCCTACCTCTCTTACTTTTGTTAATTCGTCTTTTCTGTGTTGCATAAAAGTACAGAAACACAAAACTGGTTATTCTGGGCCGCTGATCCACAGCTTTTAAAATAAATGTTAGGGTGAAAAGAAAATGAAACAAAATGAGAAAAATGGACAGAGCAATTTTCAGTGAGCAGGTGCAGAAACCTGCTTTAAGTTAAGGTGGGTTTAAGAATATTATTAAGAGGGGAAGAAGGCACGTCAAAAAGTAAATGTGATTTTTAACAAAAGTCATTTTAGTCACATGTTTGACTTATACATACCTGGGACATGCTTGCCAGAATAGTGGTGCCTGAAAGAAAGTCAGCTGTGAGTTGATGCAGAGAGGACAAATATCTGGAACTAGAGTGTGCTTGATGGAGTATGTTCACGGGCTTTTCAGGGACTTTGCCTGTTAGCTCTGCACAGGGTCATCATAAGAAAGCCATGAGAAGAACAGGAAGGCCTGCTGAATCAAAGAATGTACGTGATAATCTGTAACTCTTCTCAGCATTGACCAGGATCGGAACAAAAGCTTACAGGGCTAAAGCAAAATTGTATAACCATAGTTGATAGACCTCCAGAATCTCTAGTTCTGGAGATGTTATCTCTGAAATTTGATAACAAACTGTCAAATAGTGGAGGGATCATTTTCTCTCTTGTTTACAATAAAAGGAGATGAAAAGGATAAGACTTCATATAAACTGAATACTATTAAAAATGTAATATCCAAACTGCCATTTTTTTCACTGCAATTCTATGACTAAATCCAGGTTCCGTGACACACATGTGACAATATTATGTCGCAGCTCTCCAACCTTTGCTGATTTTTTCCCCAAACTATTAAACAGTTGCTAACTTTGTGTCTATAGTAAACTGTAGCACCTGCACAGCAACTGTAGGAACTGTAACTTATTCCTAAACTAGGTAAGTACTCCAAAAACAAGACAGCTTGGAGTTTTAAGTCAGTAGACTTACATTCCTTCACTCAGTACATTTCAAATTTGTGATAAAGGAGATGAATTAAGGACTTCTGATGTCTTTCCATTCCCTATGCTTTATTCTAATTAACTTTTCCTAACCAGATGTGTTGGGATGGCAATTCCCAGAATTCCAAATTGTTATAAGCATTTGTTCATTTTTTCTGGGAACTCTAGGAGTTGCAGTATCATGTAGGGCTTGTAAATATTCAGTTTGGAGTTTTTATTTGAAGGCTATTCAATCAAATCTCTGAATCAATTTCCCAGTTGGATTTCCAAATGGAACTGAGTTGTCAAATTGGACTCCTTTGAACTAATTGGGACATTTGTGCAGGTGCAGAAATACTGTTCTTCCAAATCAAATAGATTTTCTAAAGTAAACAGACGCACATTGGAGAGTCGGTTTGGTAGCTCCACTTGGGAGTATAAAATTGAGACTAGATTGGGGAAGACTAGCTCCCTAAAACACAAAGAGATGTGGCTATGTAACATAACTACAGTGCATAAATAAGGAAAGAAAATAAAGAGAGGAAATTCTTAAGAATAGATGATGCTCATCTCCATTTTAAGTAGCAATTTGACCATCCTAAATATATTCATGAAGGTTAAAGCTTTTCATGCGCCTATTTCAAGCTTTAGGCATTTGTCTTACCTTGAAAACTAAAATAAAGGGGCTTTAAAACATACGAAGCTTTCTGATCCTGACAAATATGTCCTGGATAGAACACAGTGAAACAGAGGGACACAGTTACACTTTTAAAAAATTATTTATTAAATTTATATGATGCCCATCTCATTGTTGAAGTGATTCTGGGTGGTTTACAAAATGATAAAAAGATAAACATAAAAAGAGTTAAAAAATAATGAGATTTGAATAGGGAAAAAAATAATGTGTCCTCTTGATTAGTTTTAAATATTTCAGATGGTCAGTTAAACAACTGATACATATTACAGGGATATTCTGATAAAAAGCATATACAGAGAAAGTAATATTTTGTGATTAGCTGTACACAGCTGGGCAAAACAAGGAAAGAAAGCTGATACCTCCATAAAGTTTTTAATACAGGAACAGCGTATGTAAAGAAACAAAGTAAAATTATAAAGCATTCAATTTACCTCTCCGATATAGAGTATTGACTGATATGGAACAAATGAAACAAAACTGCATTGTATGTACGTATAACTGTTTCTGCAGATGGACTTACCATGATGGGTTTCACCAAGCTTTCCTCTTGGGCTAGAATATCTTATTCTTCTTGCTAAATGGTATTTAAGAGCATAAAATACTTTTTATGAAAATGCTTTTCAAGGCTAAATTACATTGAAAGCCTTTTCTATAGCCCACATTGCTATTTAGGAGAGCATGTTATTTCTTTTTAATTTGCTCATTCATTCCTGAATAACTTTTCATAGGACTCTAGACACTGCAGCGTGACAGCTAAACCAAGGAGCATCGGATGCAATGGAATTGCTCTACAAGCAACCTTGCCAAAGGCCCTTTTTCACTGCACAAAGCTGGCTCCATCTTTGTATATTGAGAGAGCTAAATCAATGTTAAATGCTTGGCTCTTTTTACAGGACAATGACCAGGACCTAAGCTGTGTCCTTCCTTGTTTGATTGACACTTGAAACGTTGAGTCGGAATCAGCCAGAGGCACTGCTACAAGCTTGATGCCTCTGCTGGGGATAACAACTGGTGACATCTGCAGAAAGGCCGACAAAAGGCAGTTGAAAGCCGTGTTTGTTGCCTTCCCCTCTCAGATCTCGGCTCTTTCATGGAGATCCTTCCTTGCTTTAATATTATGATTCAGCACCTGGCTCTTTTGAACCTTGCTTTAGACTTCAAAAGACGAGGTGGTATTAACAAACATGAAACAAAAAAGTGGCAGTAGTTTGATTTACTCTTGTTGTCTTATCAAGGGGGGGGGGGTGTCACCAGCTGCCACTTTCTGTCATCTTTGGAACCATTATCATTTCTCTAAAATCTAAAAGACTCCATTTAATAACAGCTTTGAATACAAGCGAGATCAGTAACGTATATGGTTCTTGGATGGCGAGACCATCAAGTGAATAGAAAGATGTTGCCAAAAAGAAAAAAAAAGGCATAAAACAAAGCAAAACCTAAGCAGGTTTTTTTTCAAGAAGCTTGTAGTACTTTATGTGTATTGACCTTGATTTCAGCATTAAGCAAATCAAACCCAGTTGTATTTTCTTTGTATATGCACACGTGAGTTCTATTTTGCATTTTTCCTTGAGACCTTTCTTTTTTGTTCTGTTGAGGACTAAACTGTTCCAAGGCAAAAGGGGAGGGGAGAAAAAGCTTTCAGACAGAAGTTAGCATAAATTATCAAGAAGTGAAGACTTGCATTCTCAGTGAAATGTAGGTCAAATATTCCAAATGGAAACTAGTTTCCTTGAGAAAAGGCAACATGCAAGCTAGCTGAAACCAATCATTCATTTGGTACAGGATGGCAAGGGCTCAACAGAAAGAGCAACTAAGATGATTAAAGACCTGGAGATAGAAGTATTTGAGGGACTGCCACAAAGAAGAGGAGGTCAACTTATTTTCCAAAGCATCAGAAGGCAAGACAAGAAACAATTGATGGAAACTAATCAAGGAAAGAAGCAACTTGGAATTAAGGAGAAACATCCTAACAGTGAAGACAATTATCTAGTAGAACAGCTTGGTTTCAATAGCTGTGGGTGCTTCATCACTGGAGGTTTTAAAGAAAAGACTTGACAGCCACCTGTCTGAAATGGTATAGGGTTTCCTTTTTGAGCAGGGGTTGGACTAGAAGACCTTCAAGGTGCCTTCCAGCTCTATTCTGATTGATTGAAAGGGTTATTTTCCTAGATCTGAATGAAACTGAGATTTTTTGCAAATAGACAGGTGCTTGATCACTGAACTAGGCTCAAAATAGGCACATTCTTATTGGAGCATGACTGACTCACAATCCATACCCTTCCAGAACAATTTCAGGAAGAGGGACAATTAAGTGACTTTATACGAAAGGCAAGAACACCTTCAATACACTCTTTTGAAAACACTTATGATTGTTTTGAATCAGAAAGATGCCTTAACTTTTTGAAACCTTGTAAAAACATGTCAAAGATATGTATCAGAGATAGCCTTTTCAAAGTTGCTTTTAAAGTTGTTGTAATCATTTAAGTTTACTGGTATAGGTATGTAGGTCTTGGCATATTCGGGTTTTTTCCCGTGTAAGGTTTCCCATACATACACACACACACACACACACAAACACGTATGTATGTGTGTGTGTGTGTGTGTGTATGTATGTATGTATGTATGTATGTGTGTGTGTGTATATATATATATATATATATTTGTTTTCTGAGGTTTTCACGGGTGTTTGTATATAGGTCTTTGGTTGTTCGGGTTTTCTCCCGTGTAAAATTGGAAGTGTCTTGGCGACGTTTCGACGAAGTCTCATTCGTCATCTTCAGGCTTCAGCTTCGTGCTTCTGGAGCAATGTGTGATCGCAGCTGTTTCTTCCTTTTAACTGCTAGTGGGGGTTTGAACTGATTGGGTGGGAGCTTGGCTGTGCTCTGATTGGATGGGGGTGTGTCCTGTGTTGGTGGGGGCTTGGTTGTGCTCAGTCTAGTCTGTGCTGCAGGGGGATTTGAGCTGGTGAGCTGCATAGCTGTTGTTTGGCTTTGTGGTCGTGCTACATCTTCATAGTGGGTGTCAGTCTGCTGCATGTATGGATTGGAGGGGTTTGAAATGGCTAATGTTGCAGCTGCGGTCTGGCTTCTGGTCCTTGGTCGTGCTTCATGATCAGTGTGGGGTTGGGTTTGCTTTCTGGGTGGATGTGGTGGTGACATCCTGTGTGGACCTTGTGAGTGTGGGTCTGGTGTCATTCCTCGTGTTAGGGACTCGTTTGTCAATAAGGCGGGTTTCCAAATGGCTGGTAGGCGGGAGGTGTCATCTCGTTTGTTCATGCTGTGTGGGCGTTTTTCTATCTCAATGGCTTCTCTGATTATTCTGTTGTTAAAGTGTTCAGTTTTGGCGATAGTTCTGGTCTTTTTAAAGTCAATATCATGTCCTGTGACTTTAAAGTGTTGGACCAGGGAAGAAGTTGGTTCCTCTTTTTTGAATGAGTTCTTGTGTTCTTCAATGCGTGCACTTATTCTTCTGTTGGTTTGTCCAATGTATGTGGTGGGGCAGGCGGTGCATGGGATTTCATATACTCCTTGATTTTCTAACTCAATTTTGTCTTTGGGGTTTCTTAGGATGGTGGATATTTTTCTGTTTGTGCAGAATGCTGTCTTGATGTTGTGTTTGTGGAGGATCTTGCTGATTCTGTCTGTGGTGCCTTTTATATATGGGAGGAGGGCTGTGCCGTTTTCTTGTTCTCTGTCTTGGATTTTAGTGGGGGGTTCTTTTTGGATTAGCTTGGTAATCTTATTTGTTTGGAATCCATTGGATGTTAGTACGTTAGTGAGAGTGTCTAGTTCGGGTTTTAGGTGTTGTTCATCAGCTAAGCATTTTATTCTGGAGATGAGTGTCTTGGCTACGGAGTTGATCTGTGCTGGGTGGTGGTGTGAGAGTGCATGCAGATAGTGGTTTGTGTGTGTTTTCTGGTCCTTGGTCGTGTTTCCTGATCAGTGTGGGTTTGGGTCTGCTTTCTGGGTGGATGTCACCAACACACATCCACCCAGAAAGCAGACCCAAACCCACACTGATCATGAAGCACGACCAAGGACCAGAAGCCAGACCGCAGCTGCAACATTAGCCATTTCAAACCCCTCCAATCCATACATGCAGCAAACTGACACCCACTATGAAGATGTAGCACGACCACAAAGCCAAACAACAGCTATGCAGCTCACCAGCTCAAATCCCCCTGCAACACAGACTAAACTGAGCACAACCAAGCCCCCACCCAAACAGGACACACCCCCAGCCAATCAGAGCACAAAAAACCCCATCCAATCAGAGCACAGCCAAGCTCCCACCCAATCAGTTCAAACCCCCACTAGCAGTTAAAAGGAAGAAACAGCTGCGATCACACATTGCTCCCAGAAGCACGAAGCTGAAGCCTGAAGATGACGAATGAGACTTCGTCGAAACGTCGCCAAGACACTTCCAATTTTACACGGGAGAATTATATTAAATTCTTTAATATAATTAAATTATATTAAAGATTTAATTATATTATAATTAAATTATATTAAAATATATATTCGTCGAAACGTCGCCAAGACACTTCTAATTTTACACGGGAGAATTAAATATATATATATTCTGGATTGTTGCATAATCAGCCAGATGTTTAGACTGGATTTGACATTTTTATTCATTTATCAAGTCCTTGTAGTTAATCTTCACATGGTCCTCACCAGTGGTGGGATTCAAATAATTTAACAACCGGTTCTCTGCCCTAATGATTTCTTCCAACAACCAGTTTGCCAAATTGCTCAGAAAGTTAACAACCGGTTCTCCCGAAGTGGTGCGAACTGGCTGAATCCCACCACTGGTCCTCACCAATTGTTGATCTTCCTTGCTCTTTTCTCTACCTCTTGCAAGTTCTTTCATTAAAGTTTTTACCCCTTCTCCACTTCCTTTATCCAACCTTCATTCTTGTATTTTTTTGGATTGCCCCATAGCTGCCTTCAGAACTTGACTGTTTCTTCTTTTTTAGGTCTTGACTGGTTCTTTCTTTCTTTTTTCCTTTCTTTCTTTCTTTCTTTCTTTCTTTCTTTCTTTCTTTCTTTCTTATTTATTTGTTAAGCATATGTAAGATAACAGCTAAAAGTATAAACATGAATTATGAATACATGAAATGGATATGAATAAAAAGGGACATTAGGACAGGAACGATAGGCACGTTGGTGCGCTTATGCACGCCCCTTAAAGACCTCTTAGAAATGGGGTGAGGTCAACAGTAGACAGTCTAAGGTTAAAGTTTTGGGAGTTTGGGGAAGAAATCATAGAGTCAGGTAGTGCATTCCAGGCATTGACCACTCTGTTACTGAAGTCATATTTTCTGCATTCAAGTTTGGAGCAGTTTACCTTAAGTTTGTTTCTATTGTGTGCGCGTGTATTGTTGTGGTTGAAGCTGAAGTAGTCTTTGACAGGTAGGACATATTAGCAGATAATTTTATGTACTACACTTAGGTCAAAACCAGCATAGTTCTAAGTTGTCTAAGCCCAAAATTTCAAGTCTGGTGGCATAAGGAATTCTATTGCGAGCAGAGGAGTGGAGGACTCTTCTCGTGAAATATCTCTAACTGCTCCCATCCTGCTGGTGTTTCAACATGCTCTGAAGACCACTACTAGCCCCACCAAACACAAAAAGTTTTAAATTAGTATAGTCCCAGTTCTTATCCTTTAAAAATAGTCCTGAGTCTGGTAGCTGCTCTGGTTTTAAGAAAGTCTAAAATAAGGATGGAATTGTATTAGATTCACATTTCCATGCAAATCTATCAAATCTCAATTCTTCCCAAACACTGACTTAACTAAAAATATCCTCTGGTATTTACACTTCTCCAAGTTTTTGTGAGGAAGTTCTTTCAGCCACATTGACCTATTAAGATCAATTGCACAAATATGTAAAAATGCACACAAAACTGATATAGAAATGTAGAAAAATAAATGAAAATCAAGCATAATAAATCTTCTTCTTCTTCTTCTTCTTCTTCTTCTTCTTCTTCTTCTTCTTCTTCTTCTTCTTCTTCTTCTTCTTATTATTATTATTATTATTATTATTATTATTATTATTATTATTATTATTATTATTATTATTATTATTATTATTATTATTATTATTTGAATTTATATCCCGCCCTTCTCCGAAGACTCAGGGCGGCTTACATTGTGTTAAGAAATAGTCTTCATCCATTTGTATATTATATACAAAGTCAACTTTATTGCCCCCAACAATCTGGGTCCTCATTTTACCTACCTTATAAAGGATGGAAGGCTGAGTCAACCTTGGGCCTGGTGGGACTTGAACTTGCAGTAATTGCAAGCAGCTGTGTTAATAACAGACAGACTTAGTCTGCTGAGCCACCAGAGCCCCTTATGTTGGGTGACTGAAGAAACTGGAAACAGGCTCAGACAACAGCTCTTTATTTGAGGAACTACTGTATCTACAATCCAGCAGCTTGCCTCTCTGACAGCTTGCTCTTTTATAGGGAGCTGTCAGGGGTTTCAACCAATCGTGTTTGAGTATTCTTCCCACTCAAACACTGGACCTGACTGAAGCTTTTCAGGCTGTCAGTATCTAACACCCCTCCCCTCTTGGTTGGAACAATCAACTCTACATACATAGTGGTGCAAGTAGGTGGGGTGTTTACAGGTCCTTCCAGACTTGCATAGCTCAATAGGTGTGGCAGGAGCAGCCTGAGAGGTAGTGCCTGCTGCTGCCTCTTGGTCTACCCATGGAAGCTCCTGGAACTTTTCAGGTGGAGCCTTGGGCTCGACTGGAACTGGTTTGCGTCACTGGAGTCCAGGTTCTTCAGGTGCGTACTCCACTTCCTTCAGGCTTGAGTCTGCTAAGGAGGGATTATACTTTAGTTCATTATTGACTAATTCTGGGGGTTCTTTGTTAGAGCAGAGGCAGCTATGTAATTGGTCTATGTGCCGCCTCCATAGTCGCCCATCGTCTAGTTTAACTATGTATGACCTGGGCCCTGTTGCTCTTTCTATTGTCCCTGGTAGCCATAGGGATCCTCTCACAAAGTTTTTGGTAAACATCAGGTCTCCGATGCTAAAGGACCTGGTGCGGTTTGTTGGTTCCTTTATTCTTTTGGGGGCATAGTTTGGGTGAAGTCGGTCCAGGACTGACCCGAGCCAGCAGCCCATGAGTAGTTCAGCTGGGCTTCTCCCTGTGGTTGCACTGAGTGTTACGTGTTGGTACAGGAGGACTTTATCTACCCAGGCTTGCCAGTCTCTTGGTCCCAGTCTACCCAGGGCTTCCTTGGCAGACCTTACCATAATTTCAGCCATGCCATTGCTGGCTGGGTGAAAGGGCGCTGTGAGGGCATGTCTTGTGCCCTCATCTGCCAGGAACCCTTTGAACAGTGTGACCATAAATTGTGGGCTATTATCGGACACCAGCACATCGGGTAGGCCGTGTATGGCAAACAATTTCCTCAACACCTTAATCACTGCCTCTGCAGTGGTCATGCCCATCAGGATGATCTCTAACCATTTGGAGTATGCATCCACGACCATTAGGAATGTTTGGCCGTGGAATGGTCTGCAAAGTCTATGTGCACCCTTGCCACGGTGCTTGGGGATGTTCCTGGGGTGAAATGCTCCCGGTTTGCACCGGCTCTCCCGATTAGGTAGCGATGGCAGCTGCTGGTTTGGAGGACCAGTAGCAAAAATCCCTAGCCCCCCGCCCCTGCCTCTGCTGAGCCGCACCATCAGCAGAGGTGTTTTTTTTTTACTTTTAAAAGTTTTTCTTCAGCTGAAACATGGCTTTAAAAGTAAAAAAAAACACCCTCTGGTGATAGCAGGGCTGAGCAGAGATCATCAAAACCCTTTAAAAGTTTTTTTAAAAAAACCCTCTTCAGCTGAAGGGGGGGGGAAAAAAGAAAAAAACTCGAGGTTTTAAAAGCCTCCTCTGGCAATCCCAGAGGAGTTTCCTGATCCTCACAGGCTTTTAAACTCACTTGTTAACAGCCCCCACTTACAAGAGCCCCTACTCATGCCCAGCCAATTCCCCCTCCTCACTTACCTATAATTACTGCTCTTTCGGGCTGGCAATGCCATGCTTTCTTCAGCTACTGAAGAAAAAAAAAAGCCTGCTTTGACTTCCTACTTTGCTGAATGAGGAACTCTGGGAGTTGAAGTCCACAAACTAAGTTACTAAGGTTGGAGACCCCTGTTCAAAAATAAAATAAAATAAAATAAAATAAAATATTTGTGCAGCTTTCTGAGATTTGGTGTGTTTCTGTAGTGTTTCACTCTAACTACACAAACACATAAAATCTCACAAAGCTGTATGTGGCATTGTGTGTGTGTGTGTGTGTGTGTGTGTGTGAGTTGTGTTGTGTGTGTGTAAAGTATGAAAGTGTGAGATTCCTGCTTGTTGCAGGGGCCATTTTGGGTGAAGTGCAGCTGCTTTTACATTGTGTGTGAGTCAGTTGTGTTGTATTGTGTGTGTGTAAAGTGTGAAAGTTAGTTTTTGGTACCTCTTATTGTTTTGTATAACTTATTTATTATTTTTATTATTTATTGTTATTGGCCACACCCACCCAGTCATATGACCACCAAGCCATGCCCACCAATTAAGCCACGCCCACAGAACTGGTAGGGAAAATTTTTAGATTTCACCCCTGGACATTCCCATTTCTTCACGGGTGCCTTTGGGGGTGCCGGTTGTGACTCTTGGCACAGCCTGCACGTTGCTACCCATTCCTGTATTTCTTGGTCCATTTTGGGCCACCAGACATAGCTTCATGCTACGGCTTTTATCTGGACAATCCCCAAATGGCGCTCATGTAGTGCCCTCAGAATAGGTATTCTTAGACTCGGGGTATTATAACCCGATCCCCCTACAATAAACACTCCCCTTGAGCAGACATTCAGTTTGTTTTGCCATGTAAGGTGTAAATTCAGCACCAACCGGGCCTTTTGCCCAACCCCTCGACATCCAGTTCAAAAGAGTCTTGAATGTGACATTTCTAGGTGAATGCTTTGCCACTTCAGCAGAAGTCACAAGTCGGGAGTCTAGGCAGTCAATGAGGAGGGTTCACCCAGGATAGGATCATCCAACAGTTTGGGCAGCAGGCAATTGCTAAGGGCATCAGCATGTCCCAAGGATTTTCTGGGTCTGTGGAGGAGCTTGTAGCTGTAGGCTGAAAGGAAAATGGCCCATCTCATGAAACAGGAGGACAGAGCCACAGGTGTTGGGCGGTCTCCTGCGAAAAGCCCCAACAGCAGCAAGTGGTCAGTCACCAATTCAAAATCCTTCCCCAAACAAGTTCTCATGAAACAGTTTGACCCCGGCCACCGCAGCCAGTGCTTCTCTGTCCAGGTGGGTATAGTTCCTCTCTGTGCTTGACAGAGTCCTGGAAAAGTAGGTGACAGGGGCCTTGTTCCCATTTGGGAAGCGATGGCTGAGGACAGCGGCAACAGTAAAGGGGGAAGCATCACAAACCAAGACAAGGGGGAAACGAGTCATTGTATTGTAACAGGAAACTGTCAGCTGCAAGCAGCCACTTGACTGCCTGAAAGGCAGCAGCTTCTTTTTGCCCCCAGACCCAGAGACACCTCTTAACCAGTAGTCTATGGAGGGGATCCACAATCATGGCTTTGTTTTTAAGGAATACACTATAAAAGTTCAGTAAGCCCAGAAACACTTTTAGTTCGGTTTGGTTCTTTGGAGTTGGGGCTTCCTGGATTGCTCAGATCTTGCTTTTTGTTGGGTGTGTGCCCTCCCTGGTGATCCTGTACCCCAGGAATTCGACCTTGCAGACTCTAATTTGGCATTTGCTGTTTTTTGCACTGAGTCCTGCAGTGCGAAATTTGGTTAAGACTTCCTGTAGCCTAGAGTATAGCTGTTGTTCGTTGCTTGCAGTGATTAGTACATCATCAAAGTAGGGCACCACTCCAGGAATTTTATGAAGCAGCCTTTCCATAGTACTTTAAAAAATCCCTGGGGCGACGGTAACTCCAAACTGCAAATGGTGACATCTGAACACCCGTCTATGTGTCATGATGATTTGAACCTCAGCAGTACCACCATCTACTGGCAGTTGCTGATACTCCTGTGTGAGGTCGAGTTTAGCGAAAATATTTCCAGGCTCCAGAGAATGTAATAAATGCTGGATGATTGGCATAGGATAGGCCAACTGTTGTAGTGCTTTGTTAATTGTGCACTTATAGTCAGCGCATATGCGCACAGACCCTTCTCCTTTAACGGGAGTCACAATGGAGGTCTCCCACTTTGCATGGTCAACTGGTTCGAGAATGCAGTTTATCTAATTCTAAAACAATTTTTGGCATTAATGTGAATGGGACCCTTCTTGGCTTCATCTGTAATGGTGCAACACTAAGGTCTAGGCTAAACAAAATGGGGGTGCCCACATACTTGCCAAGCTCTGGGTTGAACATGTCCTGTAATTTCCGGATCAGGTTGTCTGCTGCAGCACTGGCAATGGTGTTGATGCCAGTTACCCCCAAGCCAGTCTAACCAGTCTAGACCAAGCAGGCTTGGTAAGTCTCTGCCAACCAATGACAGCTGTCCCTGGAAGTTGTTGAATTTCACATTGAACATTCTGCAGCCCAGCACAGGAATTTGTTTCCCTTGATAGTCGCTTAGCTTCAGCTGTTGGTAGTTCAATTGTCGCTTCTGGAGTTTCGGAACAGCTCTCTTTAGTGCTTGCCAGGATATTATTATCACTGATGACCCGGTGTCTATATCCATCTTGCAAGGAAACCCCTCAATTAATATAGCCACATTTATCTTCTTTTGGGAGGGGGTGCTTGTTTGGTCAATTCTCGTCTGGTTTCCAGAGCCCTTGATTGCTAGTGTTCTTGGCTTCCACATGTCGTGCCTCAGTTGTTTGGGTGTCACCAGCAGGGTGGCCTCAGGGGTACTTTTGGGGTTGAGGGGCAGGTTTATTTGGCACAGTCTCACCAAGTGCCCCTTTCATTCACATTTTTGGCAGATTGCATCACAATGCTCTTGGGTAATAGCCCCCACAGCTGGCACATGGTTGCTGTTTACTCTCTTGTCCTGCAGGCTTTTTTCTGTCTGTGTGATAGACTTCGTCCTCGCTATCTTCAGACTCTTTGCCTTCTGGTGCCCTTTGTGGACCATGGCTGCAGGCTTGGCTGTTGGGGCTGCCGGAGCTGTAGCAAGCTTTTGGAGCGATTCACCTGTTCTGTTAGATGACTCGGTAGCCCTTGCTTTGTCTAAGGCGGCCTCCAGAGTTTGATTGGTTTTCATGAGGAGCCTTCTTTGTAGGTGGAGGTCTTGTAGTCTGCAGATGAATTGATCCAAAAGAATATCACTCAAGTCCCTAAATTCACATTGGGCAGTGGCCTTTTGAAGTGCTGCAATATATTCATTGATGGACTCGCCATCCTTCTGCATTCTGTGCCTGAATTCGTAGCGTCTCACTATTTTGGATAGTGCTGGAGCTTAGTGAGTCTTCAGCATGTTCTGAAGCACTTGCCATGGAACCAATTGCACTGGAATTGGTTCGGACAGGGATTCTGCTGTGTCGAACACATCGTGGCTGCAATGGCTGAGAAATAGTGCCCTTTTTCAGTTGTCGGATAATACATATAGGTCATTTGCTTCCATGAAGCATTCAAATCGGGTTATGTACATGTCCCATTTTTCTATCATTGGGTCGAAGGGCACAGGTGGGTGGAACGCAGACATTCTTGCTGCTTTTTCTCTCTTTGAATTTGGCATGCAAAATGGCTGCCACTTCTTTTCGTCCACCTGGCTGGATGTTCGTTGTTAGCTCTTTTTGCCTCAGTTCTTATTCATTATTCCACCTTCGTCACCAGTGTTATGTTGGGCAAGTGAAGAGACTGGAAACAGGCTTCAGATAACAGCTCTTTATCTGAGAACTATCTACAATCCAGTAGCTTGCCTCTCTGACAGCTTGCTCTTTTATAGGGAGCTGTCAGGGGTTTCAACCAATCGTGTTTGAGTATTCTTCCCACTCAAACACCGGACCAGGCTGTCAGTATCTAATATTAATTGTAAGACAGGACAGGGGTTTCAAACTCAATTTCATTGAAAGCTGCATCGGGGTTGTGTTTAATCTCAGGGGGCAACAGTGGGCGTGGTCAGCTTGACATCACTCATGTCGAGGACCCTCCTGAGCTCTGTTTTCACTGGCAGAGGGTTGCAGGAGGCAGTCACAGCCAAACATGGAGCTCGGGAGCCTGTTTTTGCTGGCAGAGGTACCACAGGCCAGTCCTTCACTGTTTCCAGGGCAGTCCCGCGGGCCAGATCTAAGCACCCCATGGGCCAGATCTGTCCCCTGGGTCTTGAGTTTGACACCCCTCAGATAGGATATATTTATTTAAAAAACAATTTGAACAGTTTACTTATTTACTTGAGTAAAGAATGCTGATGTAAAAAGTTATCTATGGCTGTGAGTCTGCAACCAATAACAAACTTAACTGTCTTCAAATTCCTAAAATATAAACAGTTGTGGGTATTGATGGAATCTCTCTGAACCATTGGTAATTTTTCGCTTTCATTTCCTCATCTTCCCAAGAACCATGTACGATTCCAGGCATCTATTCTTCTTAATGCAATAAACTTAATTATTGACATCAACCATAACCTCAATTTACATCCAGGTTCATCAATGTTTTCCCAATATATATTTCTGTAGATTTCCTATATAACGGATTATTTTGGTCCATACTTTTCTACTCTGATTGTATGATTTCCTAGCAAGCAACAAGACAATGAAGGAGTTTGATTTTAAATGAGTTGAAATTCTGCATGTATTATGCCCTTTGTGATTTTGGCAGGTGCTCTGTGTACTCACCTCAAGCTTTGGACTTTGTGATTGTGACACACCAGTTTGTACTTTGATATTGCACAAAATTGGTATCTCTGAGATGACTAGAGGACAACTTTCTCTTAAATATTCTATTGCCAAGGCTAAATTTCTGACTCGTTTAGCTTGGGAAAAAAATATCATCAAAGAATTGCATTATTTAGTCCTAGAAATGAGGAGTCAGCAGAAGCCTTAAATCAATTAAATGGTGATTAAAACTGGATGCAATATTCCCAAATGTGTTCTTACCAAGGTATTTTAAAGTGGTACTGCTAACACTTCAGGCGATATTGATTCTATCTTACTGTTCATGCAACCCAGTGGTGGGTTTCAAAATATTTTATTACTGGTTCTGTGGATGTGGCTTGGTGGGCGTGGCAGGGGTAGGATACTGTAAAGTCTCCATTCCCACCCCATTCCAGGGGAAGGTTACTGCAAAATCCCCATTTCCTCCCGATCAACTGGGACTTGGGAGGCAGAGAATAGATGGGGGTGGGGCCAGTCAGAGGTGGTATTTACCGGTTCTCTGAACTACTCAAAATTTCTGCTACCGGTTCTCCAGAATTGGTCAGAACCTGCTGAAACCCACCTCTGATGCAGCCTCGCTCTCTTAAGTCAGTTTCTGAAATTGCAGTCCATGTTGTAGCAGGTTGATAGGGAGGCTTGGCTGGAACTCAGCCTGAACTAGGGCCCCGCAAGAACTAATTCTTTACTTTACTTTACTTCTCTACTTCTTTCTCTTCTCATCATGGAGAGAAGGCAAGCCCTTTTGAATGGCTGCTGTGAGGACTAGTTTACCAGTTCCTGTTGTTTTCCTTTAAGGATGTTCTCATCTCCATGTCTGGATGCCTTTACTTAATTTTCCTTAATGTTCACACAGTGGAGGTCTTCATTCCTCTTCTTCTGCTTTATCTCCTTTCACACAAACACAGACTTTCCTTTTTCTCCTTCTTGTGGTGCTGTTATTCTGCCGCTGCAATAATCAAAGCAATAGGAAACAGGAACTTTTTCTATGACTCTTTGGAGGAACGTAGGATCAACTCTGTAACAAGGAATAACTGTTAGTTCAGCTTCATGGGGAAAACAATATTCTCGCACTGCAACCTAAAAACGTTAAACAGAAGAATAAAATGAATCTTTGTAGTTTTATGGGCAGGATGAGAAAGAAAGGTAGCTTGCTTACTGATGGAAAGGGTGATCATGAAAGATATCAGGGTTGCATTTGGAGCATGGGCTTTTAGTGTTGTGGACAGTATGTTGGCTTACTGGGCCATCGTTGAATCAAGGGCAATTTAGAGTTGGCTCAGTTACTAGAATGCCATGAACTGGCATCTGAATTCCCATATGAAGAGCTTAAAACAGTTTAAGTCAGAAAGCAGCAGTTTTGGGTCAAAGTTGGAAAAGATCAGTGGCCTGGGAGTGAGAAGAAGACAACACTAATCCTGCACTCAGGATGTGGTAAGTGGCCCATAGTGGCAATGGGCCAAGCAGAAACAGCAAATCTGCCCTTAATCAAATTGACCCAATTCACTGATTAAATTTAGATGCCCAAATTGAACCTGATTGATTTTCTGAAACCATTTAAATTGTCAAATCATGTAGGGCTGATTTTCTGCATTGTTTGTGATTCCAATCAAAGAACTGCTGATTTGTACACTGTATCCATGTGTGAATTGCTATTTCTGTTTACTTGGAGTCAGGGTACACATTCAGTTACTAGGGCATGATAAATGCTTCTGTCACATTAACCTATTTTTTCTGTAAATCCATTATAGATTCCCCTATCCCGCAATTGCACTAAGATATGATAGGATTCTTGTGAAAATAGCTTCATGCAAATACTCAGCCATTAAATAGCAGCAATACGTCATGTGCATAATTGTAAATGTTCATATCTCAAACTGGGCCCTTGGTACTAAATGCATGATAATGAACTCAGGTTCAGACTATAATGTAATGAATACACTTGGGACCAAACTTTCATTCATTGCCATGTTTGCCTTGGGCTACATTACCATGGAGCATCCTGTTTGTTACCAAGTGTTAATTAATGTGTGATGTAAAATTGAGGATTTAAAAGAAATGTCCATAGAGAACCTCAATATATTGTCTACTGATGATCTGTGGCTTACTGAGGCTTTGTGAGTGAGTCACAAGGATGTTAAAGGCTGGATTTGGGGCAGATGAAATCAGATTCAAGTATAACAAACATCCTGAAGCATGCGGCAAATTATCTAGATCATGAAAGGTACTGGCAGATGGATCTCTCTAATCTCTCTTTCTCTCTGTCTCTTTCTCTCTCACACACAGAGTCGTACACATTTTTGCTTTGATCCCATCTTTTCACTGAAAAGTTTGGAGGTACTGTATCACCAAGGAATAAAACAGATGGAAGAAAGATGATTTTAAAAAATACTTTTGTGTCATAGACAGACACGTTGCCCATGTAACCAGGACAAAAAAGAGTCTGGAAATCTTGCTGTAGCTGATGAGTTGGGTTTTATTTCTCAGAAGGAGGTCAATCAAGGATCTAGTAAGGATCCAGCTGCTTTGAGGCAAGCTTACCAGCAGGAGGCTAACACAGGCCAGATCCAACTTCTTTGAAGCTGGCTACAGCAAAAAGATAAAAGATGGCATAATCAGGCAAAGAAGCTGTAGTACTTGTTCTAAGTCTAAGCAATGGGTCTTCTCATTATACCTTCTTGTTTTCAAAGTGATGCATAAGAGTATTCAGGTAATATTTCCATGAATACTTGTAGGAGAGAGGGAAGATGATGGAGTACAAATGAAGGGACTCTTCAGCCTATTATACAAAATACCTATTGAGCCTCACAGACCACAGATTTGCATTTCTAGCATGCAGATATTTTATATGTTATTTGATATGCGCTTCAAGAAAAGAGAAGGAATTAAAAACATCCCAAGATCTTGCAATCATGGACATTTACAGGAAGCAAATGGGCCCAGGATGACATATGCATCTTGATGTAATTTACATACTTGCACTAGATGCCATGATGCAAAGACCAATACATAATTGAATTACTTGCAATGACATTATGATGCAGTTGTTATCATTTTGATATCATTGTTATGGATGCCCATGCCTGCAAGCAAACCTTATTTACATTTCTATCACTATCCAAGGGTTCCAAAGTAGCTCCATGTTTTGTTTTAGCCCTGGACTAGCCAATTCAGCTGGAGAAGGAGAACTTGCTGAGCCTCTGCACATGGTAGTTAAAAGTGTTCGGTTCAGATGGAGGTAATTCAGCCATGGAAACACATTGGGATATGTGAACTAATTGTTCTCAGACCACTTTCCCTCATAGGGTAGTTTATGAATAAAATGAAGAAACACTCCCATACATCCCGCCTTCAGATCTAAAATAAAAGCAATATCACTTAACTTATATACCACTTCATAGTGCTTTATAGCCCGCTCTAAGTGGTTTACAGAGTCAGCATATCACTCCCAACAATCCGGGTCCTCATTTTACCGACCTCAGAAGGATGGAAGGCTGAGTCAACCTTGAGTCAGTGAGGATTGAACTCCTGGCAATGAGCTGAATTAGCCTGCAATACTGCTTTCTAATCACTGCATCACCATGGCTCCAAAGGGGGATTATACTGTATCTAACAATAATTACAAACAAGGTAACCAATTCAAATTTTGACATCATTCATGAAGGCTAGACATCTTCTTAAATGTATATGCTTCAGTTTCCACAATAAATGCTTGGCCAACTGGATTGTTGCTTCATTACCATTCTGGACTCCGAAGAAGGAAAACCTAGAGAATTTTTCCTAGGGCTTCAAGCACTCTAGTAAATATGTATCCAAGATTTTGTTTAGTTCTCAAAACAAGCACAGTTTTTGTTTCTAAGAGTGCAACCCTTAATGGACATATAAATGCCACCCTTTCCAGGAAGGCTACTGACAATGGCATGCTTCCAGCTGCAACTTTGCACACACTACAAAAGGCATTTATAATATGCCACTTGTGGCAAAGGGCATGTTCATCTAACAGACTGACCTAGGGCTTCCTTGAATTCCATGACCATAGAGAATAACAGAATAACAGAGCTGGAAGGGAGCTTGGAAATTTTCTAGTCCAAGCCCCTGCTCAAGCAGGAAACTTTATCCCATTTCAGACAAATGGTTATCCAATCTCTCCTTAAAAGTCATACAAGTGAAAACTTGTTTCACTGATTATCTGTTCTAACTGTCAGGAAATTTCTCCTTAGTTTCAGGTTGATTCTTTCTCTGATTACTTTCCATCCTTTGCTTCTTGACTTGCCTTCTGGTACTTTGGAGAATAGATTGAACCCCTTTTCTTTGTGGCAGTCCCTCAAATATTGGAACACTGCTATTGTGTCACCTCAGTTTTTCTTTTCATTAAATTAGACCTACCCAATTTCTGAAACCGTTCTTCATATGTTTTACCCTTCAGTCCCTTAATCATCTTTGTTGCATTTCTCTGCACTCTTTCTCTCAACATCTTTTTATTTATTTATTTATTTATTTATTATTATTTAAATTTGTATACCGCCCTTCTCCCGAAGGACTCAGGGCGGTTCACAGCCAAGTAAAAATACACAAAACACTATAAATACAATTAAAATACAATTAAAAAACTTATTTAAATTGGCCACAATTAAAATTTGGAGATAAAACCCATTAAAAACCCATAACTTAAACTACCCCAGTCCAGCGCAGATAAATAAGTAAGTTTTAAGCTCGCGGCGAAAGATTCGGAGGTCCGGAAGTTGACGAAGTCCTGGGGGGAGTTCGTTCCAGAGGGCGGGAGCCCCCATAGAGAAGGCCCTTCCCCTGGGTGTCGCCAGACGACACTGTCGCGCCGACGGCACCCTGAGGAGTCCCTCTCTGTGAGAGCGCACGGGTCGGTGAGAGGTATTCGGTAGCAGCAGGCAGTCCCGTAAGTACATTGTGGTGAGTAAAGCTGGATACAATATTCCAAATGTGGTCTTATCAAGGCTTTATAAAGTAGTATTACACTTCATGTGATCTTGATTCTATCCCATTGGCTTTTTGGCAGCTTCAGCACTCTGCTGACTCATATTTCAGTGATTGTCCACTAGAACTCCAATATCTTGCTTGCAGTTACTACTATTGAGCCAGGTACCACCTATTCTATACCTGTGTATTTGGCTTTTCTTGCCTAAATGTAGAACCTTACTTTTCTCATAATTGAATTTCATTTTGTTAGATAGGGCCCAGTATTTAAGTCTGTCAAGATCCTTCTGTATCTTAAGCCTGTATTCTGGACTGTTGGCTATTCTTGCCAGCTTGGTATCAATTGCAAATTTGATAAGTTCCCCTTCTCCTTCTATCCCCTTGTCTAAATTATTGGTGAAGATATTGAAAAGTACTGGACCTAACATAGAGTTTTGGGGTATTTCACTGCATACTTCCCTCCATGTAGATGTGGTTCCATTAAGGACAACACATTGAGTGTGGTTGGTCAGCCAGTTATGAATCCATCTGGTGGTGATGCTGTCTAATTCACTGTCTAATCTTACCAAGTAGTAGGTTGTCATCTATTTTATCCAATGCCTTACTGAAGTCCAAGTAAATTATATTCACAGTATTTCTCTGATCCACTAATTTTGTTCGCTTTCTCAAAGAATGGAATAAGATTTGTCTAGCATGGTCTATTTTTGACAAACCCATGTTGGCTTTTGGTTATGATTTTGTTTGCTTCTAGGTGTTCGCAGATTCATTGCTTGATTATCTTTTACAGAATCTTCCTAGGTATTGATACCAGGCTGATAGGTCTGTTTCCTGGATCCATTCTCCCCCCTGCCACCTTTTAAAGATGGGAACTACATCAGCCCTTTTCCAGTCATCTGGTACTTTGCTGGTGTTCCATGATTTTTTAAAGATATGGTTTAGTGGTTATGAGATCATGTCTGCCAATTCCTTCAGAACCTTGGGGTGTAATTCAACTGGTCCTGGTGATTTGAACTTCTAGGGTGGATAGGTTTTCTTTTACCATTTTCTTGCTTATTTTGACTTGCATTTTACAATATTTTTGGGACAGGTTGGACTGTTTTTTCCTTTTGTGTAAAGACAGGTGCAAAAAATGAGTTCAGTTCTGCTTTCTCTCTGCTGCCCATCACCTTCTTGCCATTTTTTCTCATTAATAGACCCATAGTTTCCTTGAATTTTGTCTTATTTTTTACATGTTGAAAAAACTTTTTGTTGTTGTTATTTTTGACTTTTGTTGTAAGCCTTAGTTCATTTTGAGCCTTAGTTTTCTTGACTTCATCTTTGCAGGTTTGGGCTATTTGCTGATATTTTGCCTTAGTTATCTGCCCCTCTTTCCACTTTTTATACTTTGTCCTTTTTAATTGTTCAGTTACCAAATAATATCTGAAATATCTTTGTAGAAACACACACCTACTCATTGCATCCTCTCTGAACATCATACTGGCAGTGCATTTTAACCAGCACTCTGAAAAAAAGTACATGAAACCCATCTGGAAGAAATGGTAGGGTGGATCCCAGCCTTGAAAAAGAAATTGGTCATCATAATTTTTTATGCAGTTTGACATACACATTATATCAGCTTTGGTTCAATTGATTCTGTTTCCTATGGATTTTTTCTCCTCCAGCTGCCTTATTAATTGTTGCAACTCAACTGACAAAATCAATGGCTCAGAGGCCGGGCTATTCACTTCACAGCATTACCATCTCTACCCTTCTTTATTGTGTTCCTTTTGGTGGCATTAACAAAAATAATTGACAAGTTAATCAACACACTAATAGATATGAACTTTAAAACATCCAAGCAGCTCTTCTGTGTGCCAAGGGCACATTTTAATGCCTCCTTTACTTACTATGGTTTAAAGTAATCTCTGGCCATGTTATGATTGTTCTGCCTCTTAATGTCCATTCAAGTCAATGGAAAAGCTCTTATTGATGTCATGGGTGTTGCATCTGTCTTTTGTTAGATGAAGCCTCAGCTGTTGAATCAAACATAATGATGCATTTTTGCATATCAGACATCATTAATCCTTTAACTAGGTAAGGCTTTCAGCCCTCTAAAATGCCACAGTTCACTCGGATATCTCCTGCATTATGTCTACTTCATTTTGTGACACTACAAATATTTCAGGAGCAGCATTTCAAAAATTTCACCAATTCCCTCACTCCACCCCATGGTCAGACCTGATTAGCTGACAATTACAAGACCACCGATAGATGTAAAAAGTATCAGGGAACTTTCTCTACAAAACAAGTTATAGAGGTGACAAATAGGCATAATGCTCTAGAGAATTCCTAGTTCCTTTTGCTTGACTGGTGTATAGCAAATGTCAGGAACCTTCTATTCCCAAACAAAGCCCTGCCTAGATTCCTTTTACTAGAGTAGAAATGAATCACAGCAAATGATTATGAGTGCCCTCTTGGAATCAAAGTGCTTGATGTACCTCCCAGGATGTTGGCTTTATTGAAAATAAAGTTCCAAATTAAAAAAAAAGGAAAAGAAAGGAAAAGGAAATCCTTTATGGATTGTCCTTTTGACATATAAGTGAATAGCTTAGCCATAACAATACTCTTGTTGGATCAGAGCCAAGGCTCATACAGTCTAGCATGTTGTCTTTGAACAGTTACTATTCAGGTGCTAAGGGAAGCTTACTGGCAAATCAGAGAAGCTGACCCTGGGTTTGTATCAGAATATAACTCTCATTTGCACACCACCCTTGAATGTGGAGAATGGGTCATGAGAAGATCCATATTGGAGTAGACCACAGGCCTATGTAAGCAAAAAAGGCCAAGCTGAGGTACATGTAAAGATGTCCACATACAAGACACAGAGGCAAAACTAATTCAGAAATATATTTCCTTCTGTATAGACATTTAAGATACAGGCTTCCTGACTAATATTCATTGCCAACCTTATCTTTCACGGACTTGTCTAATTCAGTCTCTTTTTAAAGTTCTCTGAAGTGTGGCCTTCACTACATTTTATGGAAGTGAATTCTACAAGTTAATTATACTCTGCATGAAGAAATATTTCTGAAAAAGAAAGGGATTGCAGCTTTATGTGTTTTGCACATAAAGGATTCCAAGATTTAGTTCAAAGATTCAATCTCTGGTATCTCCAAGAAAGGCTGATAATTTGTCCTTGAAATTCCAAAAAGCTCTGCCATTCTCTGTGGACAATACTGCACTAGAGAGACCATTGATTTGACTACTATAAGGAACCTTCTGTATTTCTGTTGTTCTGTCCTGAATCTTTCAATATTCAGCTTCATTGGATGACCCTGGGTTTTAAAATTATGAGGGTAAAGCTGTTTCTTTGCATTCTTTGATGCTTCTTTACCTTTATTTTCCATAGATCTGTCAGTCAGTGTCAGAATGAATGCATGAATCAAAACTCATATTCTGATACAATTATATAAACTTGCGGTAGAGGGGGGGATTCAGGAGAGAGGGAACCCCAAAGGTGAAATTGTGTCAAATACAAGTTTAACTCCCTTTTAAATTGAGATGTCTGTCTAATCTTCCTACTTTCAGATGAATGAATATAGGCACCACTGAAGCTTATCAGAGCCTGATGTTAAAGAAACACATTTCAATGGACATATTTGCACCTGTCAGGACTTAGTTAGAGTTTGTTCTCTATATTAATGTGACTGACACTGAATCTTTCAAATAAATGCTAATTTGATTTCATCAGACTTTTTGCCAATTTTTTAAAAATAGGAATCCTGTCTTTAAAACTAAATATATATGGATATGAAAAATTAATTTTACAAATGACCATCCTTTATAACGCATGAAGGATGAGTATTTAAGAAAGCTATTACTGGATTAAACCATCTTGTCCAATTTGTAGTTCCAAGTTTACAGCAATGCTCAACTAGATTCTTCTGGAAATGATCTGCAAATATGAATTCCTCCCTCTCTCCCTCCCTCCAGAATCCTCTAAATTTGATCTTCATCAATATGTATGCGTGCTTTTATCTTGCATCTGGGCATAGGTAATTCATTCTCTAAACTGGTTTGCATAACACACTAATCCATGGCATGGTTAATTGCAGCATGAACAACTCATGGACTTGTATATTGATTCTGATCCTGATTGGACTGCCACAACTTTTAAAATGCCAATTTGAGGAAGGGAAGGAGGGAACATGCATACTGTCTGATAAAAGAGGTGACCAGCAAATCTTGGCTAAATCCCTGTTAGCTGAGTTAGGGAGTTTGTGATTCAGAGCCCTATAAGAATTTTACCATAATTTTAGAAACTTGCATGAACAAGGTCATCACATTAGGTCATTATGTATGATTTACACATCTCAGCTTTTTATGTGAACCTATTAACTTGGGTTTAGAAATGTGTGGATCTAGAGAGATAAAGAATAGGCAGCATTTTGAAGGTCTTTTCCTCCCCCCCAGTTATGACATTAATTTATGGCTCTTCCATGCAGACAAGGAATAAGACTGTTCCAAGATCTACAATCAGGCAGAAACAGACAGGCACATGTGCCATGCAAGAGACAGGTTCCATTTTCACATGTCTATAAATGGTTTTCCCCCCCGTCCGATATTACTATAAATGTCCAAAGACATAGAGAATAGAATTGTTGCATGCAGACTGCATCTACTGATTTCCCTTCCACACAATCAGAAAATAAGTGAACAGTGTTTATATGTTTGCCAATGCACCTGACCACAAATCTCTCTAGTATACTCAGTTGTCCTGTCTTTTCCTGCTCAGCAGTTAATGTTAGGTGCTAGCTAAGCCTGACTTTCTTTCCTCTGTGTCTCATGGCTTCAGCTCTTGAGCAGTCCAATTCTGTTCAAAGACTTCTCAACCTTGACATTCTGTTTTCCTTTTGTAAATCCTTCCCTCCTGTAGAACACGGTTTAACTCCCCCTTACCCCCCAGCATGCTCCCACATCGGGCACAATTATCAGAATAATAATTAACAGGCTCTCATTAATTTGGGATCAAAGACTAGCCCCTAATGAAGCTGAGTGCAGCCAATGAGATCCCTTAAAGGGAGGTATATTTTTTCCTTACACCTGGTGGCACATCGGCTAATGCAACTGTGAGGCGTCGAACTGGCCGTAAAGGTCTGGATAACATTGAGTCAAGGACAGTTAATGGATGCCGGAGCACAAACAAGAGTGCTCCAAGCATGTCAGTCAAGACTAACCTGAGGCAAAAACATCAAAATGCAGGTTGGAGTTTTGACATTCCTGCAGGCTCTGTGTGCCTCGCCAGTGAATTTTTAAAGTCAATAGATCCCCCTTCTGCTTGTGAACATTTTCTATCTGATGAGTAGCGGTAAAAATGTGGACCTGATTGAACTGTGTCTATAGTATTACTTAAAAGATGGCTTTGAATGTGTGGGCACATGTGCTTCTCCCTTTCCCCCCCCCCTCTTTCCAAAGGCCTTTGATAACAATAAAGAGAGTTTACACAGATTATCACAGGCTGTGTCTTTAGACTTCAAGGTTATGTGATTAGGAAATTAGAAAAGAGATGAGATTAGAAAAAACAGAGAACACGATTTGAAATTTATTTTTATTCTTCCTCTCTTCTCTTCCTGCCCTCCCCCCAAAGAAAAGCTTTTTACAAATTATCTGTGTACCGAATTTACACAGGATCTGATAGATAAATCTTCTAATATTTGAAAATGGATAAATGTGGTAATGTAAATAGGAGAGGAACCAGCTTTAGAGCTCAAGGTTGGCAAAAGTTCAAGAAACATATTAAGTATTCTAATTCGCTTAAAGCTTACTTATAAAAACACGCATACAGTGATCTAATAAAATGTAATGATTCATACATAGAACGGTAATGAACAATAATAATTGCTCTAGACTAACACAACCCAGGCTATTATATAGTAACCCATTTTTCTTCCAAATTTTCAGATTAAATTATTGCCTCTTTCTCATTCTTGACCCAGCAGTTGGTAGTCTTTAGAGTAACATGTACATCATACAACAGTAAAATAATATAAGCAGCAGCACAATGGAATCAATCGTTCTTAAGAGCCCTTTGATAAATCTGGGTAAGGTACTGAAGCTATTTGGAACATAAAGAGTTTTACTCAAGGTGTGTGTATATTTGTCTAGTACGTGCATATAACTGTCATGAGCATGAAGTTGGTCGGCTCCTTCAATTCCCATTCAAAAACATGAAAACGAATGAAGTATATGTGGTTCAGAAACGGGGTCAAAGGGGAATTTAATGAATGGAAAGATCCACCTCCTTTCACTCCTATTATGAACTGTACTCGTTAGGCCCAGTTTATAATGAGCTCACCTCTTCCTTTTCCAAGAAATTTATCTTTGGGTAACAGAAGGGAAATGCTAGTAGGAAAAAACTGGCTGGGAATTGAGAGGCCTTCCAGGCCAAACTTTTCCAGATGGGAATGCTCTCCTTATTGGAAGAGGCACACAGCCCTTTCACCAATTAAAATTAGGGTAGCACTGGAGAGATTCACGCTCTGGTAACAGCTCATACAGACTATGACAATGTGCAACACAGACAGTAACTTTCAGTGCCGATTAAAATAGAAATAGATACAGAATACTATAGTGAAGTTACACACTAGGACAGGCAGGGTTATAAATATTTGCAGATTTGAAATAAATTGCCCCCTTTAAGCACACTTCAAAATGTTTGGTGAGTTACTTGGAATCCTGATATTGGAGCAGAGTGAGACCCAGGAATCTGAAAGACAATCGTCTACTGAATGAACTTGCCTAGGAATGATAAGAATCATTGGATAGTTATCCTGCTCTTTGTTCGTACTTGGGAGATGACCTTTTCAGATCTTTGCTTCAGGCACTGGAAGTGCATATGAAGGATATTTGAAGCCTCAATCCTATAGTGGGCAAGCACATACATGACCCTCAATGTCTGCATCTTCAATCACACAATATGGAAGTGCTGTACATACATACAAAGTGATGTGAGCATGGCATCCATCCATATGCTAGCTTATGGATAGGGTATCTTTTGTTATTAGGGGACACATTTCTTGGGCTCAAGGAGCCAAAGGTTACAATGGGAAAGATGTTACGCAAACTAGTAGGATTATGTTATATACAAGAACATCCGTTGGATTCTGTTTGATTTCTGAATGTTAAAGAATAGGTTAACTTTTTATTCTAAGGTGTATTGCTTTTTTGGGGTGTGCACTGCAGCTTTCATATATTCCTTGCCTCTTAATGGAAGCAGTGCCAAGCAAATTCCATAGAATAATGAAGGGGTGCAGGGGGGTTTGGTTTATGTGTGAGGTTTTAGAACTGCAAATGGTCCACCTCTGAATTAGCAGACTATTTGTTCTGGAAAAGTAGTCTGGTATTTCTCTCACATTCAGCCTGGGTGGTGGTTTGCTCATTGGTTTGAATACTGCTATTTTCTTCAGTGGTTTTGAAATACTTTTCTCAGCAAAATTCATTTGGAATCTTCCCTAACCTTTTTTTAAAAATTTGCATTTATATCCCGCCCTTCTCGGAAGACTCAGGGTGGCTTACACTATGTCAAGCAATAGTCTTCATCCATTTGTATATTATATACAAAGTCAACTTATTGCCCCCAACAAACTGGGTCTTCATTTTACCTACCTTATAAAGGATGGAAGGCTGAGTCAACATTGGGCCTGGTCAGACTTGAACCTGCAGTAATTTCAAGCAAGCTGCTGTTAATAACAGACTGCATTAGTCTGTTGAGCCACCAGAGGCCCTTTTTCCATACTGGTTTTTTTTTTTAATTGTCTGGAAGTTTTCGATTTTTACCATTTCAACTTTTAGTGCTGTTTTATTGTTTTGTGGTTGTATTGCCCATTTCATAGTTTTGATTAGATTTTACATGAAATGCTTTGAAGTGGCTTTGAAATCTTTGGACTGAAGAGTGAACTGGAAACTTTTGCACTTCTTCACATACATACACAATGATTGCAGTGATATGTTATAATTGAAAATACGCTCCAACCATGCTTTTAATTGTATTATAGTTCATTTTCCTTTTCTTTTAGTCAATATTGTGAGGTAGCTTTTAAGCAGATGTGGAGTATAATTTAAATGCCATCTGATTTGTAAACAGCTGTGTAAATAATGACTAAGGGATTCTAAATCTTTATTCTTCATGAAGACTGGGTGGTGTTTTTTTGTTTTTTTGTTTGTTCTTAGAGATGATAGTGTCTTCAATGAATCCCGTATTTGGTCTCACATGAATATGAATTACTTGAAAATTTGTGATTGTGGTGATATGGGATTTTTAATTTATGCAGTTTCTGTGCAAATATAATGCTGCAGGGATCAAAATCACACATTTTTGTCCCTGGGACCCAGGTGTTCACAAAGGGCATGAGAAAAAGGTAAGAAATAAAATGATAGCAATGAGAAACATTTTACTTCCTGAGCCTTCTTAGTAGCCTGCATGGAAGAGAAGTTGCCACATTAACCCAAATGGTTGCAAAATTAACAAATCCCGGCAAGCAACCCATTATAAGCCTTACCTTTTGCTCTGAACATCTTGATCTTGTGTCACGTTGCAATGGCTCCAAAGAGAAGAGGCCATATTAAGATGTCATAATGATGACAAAATGATGGCAATTCAAGCCTGTGCAGACCATGTGACAATGATGGCAAAACAGACTCAATGCAAACCTATCAGAGCACATTATCATGTCAAGAGAATGGGACCTATTAGGCCTTTTCTTATTTCATGAGTAGCAATATTAATAGCTGCTTGGGCAAAACAACAATGGATCAAAACAGCAATAAAATAATGCCTGTAAGTAGTAAATTATCATCAATCTGAGAACATGTTTTCTTTAAGAAGACATTTGATAGGGTGTGAATTTATCTTAAGCACTCTGCGCATACTATATACTGTATGTTGATAATGATAGATCTCTTTGTCATATGGCAGGGCTCAAACCTTCAGTGACCTATCTATCTTACCAGCCTCCTGCCTGAGAGTCACGCAACCTACTCAGTGTTTCTCTGCAACATTTAGTGGGTTAAAAGTGCAAGTCTGGATGACAAAGAACTAATGGAAGAGATGTACCTCAAATTCAGAAGTAAGAATGACAAGACTTTGTCCTTTTACCATTTGCTGATTATTCTAGAAGCACAGCTTACACTCTTCAGGAAAAGAGGAAACAGAACTGCCTCTGGCAGATATATCAAAGAGATGGCCCTTGATCTCAGATTTAAATTCCATTGTGATTTCCTGCTATACCTTGCACATGCGGATATCACAGATTGGAGGCCTGCCTTTAATTCAACATATTCAGGTAGAATCCTAGGTAATCACAATGGAGGAATTTGTCCACAGCTTCACCCATATCCAAAGGCAGCCATAAAGTTCCATCAGAAATTGGAACCATTTTTCTTGATTACAAAGAAAATACAAAGGGGTCCTTGGAAATACTCTTAAAACAGAGCATTCTATGCATTCTATATGCAGTTTGGATAAGGCATTGAGACTAACTAATACAGAACTATGCAGTGCTGCTAATAGGACAGGCTTCTTAAGTAAAAGCCAAGGGCCCCACTAAATAAAACAAATAAGGTTTAAAAATAAATAAATGTCCTGGTTATTCCTGTCTAGCCTGAAGGAGGTTGATTGGAAATTAGAAATCAAATGTAAATAAATGCATTTCAGAGGACAGAAGAAGAAACCGAGTTAGATCGCTCTGCACAATCACCATGTGCTCCTTCAGTCGGCTGTGCCCCTATGTAGGCCAGAGGTAGGTTTGTCAGCATTCCAGAAAAAAACCTTCCCACTCCAAGTAAAACTCTGAAGCACGAATCTTTCAAAGTTCTGACCAGTTCTGGAGAACCGGTAGCGGAAATTTTGAGTGGTTTGGAGAACTGGAGTAAAAATTCTGACTGGCCCCACCCCCATCTATTCTCTGCCTCCCAAGTCCCAGCTGATTGGGAGGAAATGGGGATTTTGCAGTATCCTTCTCCTGGAATGGGGAGGGAATGGAGAGTTTACAGTATCCTTCCCCTTGTTTGGGGAGGGAATGGAGATTTTACAGTATCCTTCCCCTGCCACGCCCTCCAAGCCACGCCTTCAAGCCATGCCACGCCCACCAAGCCACACCCACAGAATCGGTAGTGAAAAAAAATTGAAACCCACCATTGATGTAGGCCCTTTGGAAAATTAATTGCCCATCCCTGCTTTAGAATAATGGACAATGGACAATGCAAAAGATAAGTAAAGATTTATTACTTTATGCTTGGAATTCATAAAGGCTCCTATTTCTCCTCAGGGAAGCTACTCATGTTCATTGCATCTGACATTTGGATTCTCATGGAAATTATAACAAGGGCAATCCAGTCAGTACCGTATGGAATAGAAAGGATAGAACAGAACGATAGAACATCTAGTTTGTATAGTGGAGAGTCTTAGGTTCAATTCCAAGTATCATCAAGTAGATCTGAGCAAGAAACTGTTTTGAAATCAAGAGAAGCTCTGTCAGTCAATATAGATGGAGATGGGCAAAATTTGAAGGCATTCTGCTTTCTGCAGGTGAATCTAGGACTATTTAAAAAGTGATTGGCTCCAAGCCTGAAAAGTGGATGTGGCTGGAATGAAAAGTAGAAGTCATCTAGGCAAAAATAAACATTCCTTTAAAAAGGGAAGGGTAGGCCAATGGAGAGAAGAGAGGAGAGGAGAGAGGAGAGAAGAGAAAGGAGAGAAGAGCAATCCCCTCTTCCCATGTTGATAGCGGGGAAGCATTATAAGTTTTTAAAGACCCTTAAACCACTCCAGCTGAATTCACAGACCACAAATGGCCCCCTTTCAGTGTAAACATAAACTAGATGAACTAGATGGATAGTATTGTGAATCAGTCTAAGGCATATTCCATATAATAAAAACAGTACTTTACTTGCTAAATTAGACAATATTTTCAGCATGGAAAAAAAGGCTTTCTTTTATTAAAATGAGGTTTTGATCTGATTCAACTTCGACACTTACCTTATAAAGATAATCGTGTACAGCCTGCTGCTCCATTACCTACTATATTGATGGTTGCCTTGAACTTTGGAAGTGCTCAGTTTGACTCGGAGGCCTGAATTCCCAGATGGTCATTAGCTGCCTTCTGAAAGACCACCACATCTCCCATAATTACTTAACATCTTGCCTATGAAAACACATTAGACAAAGTGGGTTTTTAAATATTTAGATCTAAATTACATTAAGTAAATGTTATTCTTGATAAATAAATTCAGTGGTGGAAAGTACTTTCTGGAATTAGAAAATCATTTTACACTTTTCTTCTTAGCAGGGTGATACAAATTAATCTGTGCTGTATAGGCCATTTTCTAGAGTGACATTTCAAATATCCACAATTCATTTAAACTTCATGTTGCTATTAAACAATGTCAATGAATACAGGAAGCAGAGAGCTTTTAATAAATTTGAATGGTGAACTCCTTAATTAAAAGGATTATGAAAAATAGATTGGGGCACATCCCCTTGCCTATGAAGTGACGTTGGTTCATATAGATGTGGGGAAAAGGGGGAAAGTGATGAATCAAAGCCATCCTTCCAAACCTATCTTGTATCTGTATTTCTGAATATTGGCAACATTTGCCTGCACTGTTAACACATGTCTGATGCAATTCAGTGAAATTCAGGCCAGATCCTGCCATCTTACTAGATAATTTTCAGACCCTGGGATATAATCAGTGGTGGGTTTCACATTATGTTACTACCGGTTCACCAAGCATGCGCATACTTGCACCTGCCTTCCACACATGCGCCTGACTTCCACGCATGTGCTTTGCTGACGTGTGTGCCTTCTGTGCATGCCCCTGGCCTCAAAAACATGCCTAAATAGGGTGGCATAGAGCTGGGTGGGTGGGCGGGGGCCGGCCCACCCATGATTTCCGCTACTGGTTTGGGCGAACTGGACTGAACCGGCTGAATACCATCTCTGGATATAATTTGCTGAATGTCCACATTTATATTGACAGGTTCATATAACATTCAAAAACTCAAGAGGTAGGTATAATTGTTAATTGGTAAAACTTGTCAGATACACCTGATATCAGATATTACATTTCTCTGGCATCCTCAGTACTCCTATATGGTACATTTCATGTATATTCTTTGTGGCTTGGGCCACAACCCTGTAAAGCAGCCTTAATCTCACACTGTCCACTCATGTCAGAGTATAAGTCTCATCAATGAAAGGTTGATCATGGATGGCTTCTTTCAGGCCTCTCTGCCTGTGTCTTATTGTTGCTAGTCCAATTGTGCTGGGGAATCACAAGGAATGCAAATTCCTCTGACAAAAGAATAAGGAGAAAAGGCTGGCTATTGGTAAGTCAATCAAGCTGTCTTAGAGGGCATACAAGATTGTGACTCTGTATGGTAGCCTATGTATGAGAGAGAGGTTTAACTTGCAACATAGGCTTACATCACTCTGTCAAAAAGCCCTTGATAGATAGGAAGCTTCTTCAAAACCTACTATTGAACAGAAGTTTCAACAAAGGGAAAAAATAGTATGTGTGTATGTGTGTTTAAATATATATATAAATATAGGTAATCCTTGACTTGAAACCATTCATTTAGCGATTGCTTGAAGTTACAATGGTACTGGGGAAAAATTATAACCTTAAGCGAAATTCTCTTAATGACTGCATAATTCACTTAACAGTAGCAATAAATTGCTCAACAACCATAGTAAAGAAAAGGTTGTAAATTTGCGTATAAGTCACTTAACAACTGCCTTCCTCAGCAATGAAAATTCTGGGTTCAAATTATGATAATAAATTGAGGACTACCTGTATATACCAATGTCTTTAACCATTACATCAAACTGGCTCTTTGTATTTTATATTAATTGGCACCCCACCCACCCCCACTTTTACATACTTTTTTAGCATCTATTCAGTGGCTAACTATGATCTTTGAAAGGGTGCATTTTCTCACTGTCTCATTTTTTGGAAAACTGCTTCTTACATAAAGAAGAGAAAGATATTACTGAGATTGCACGAATCTTTATACTTGTAGAGGAGCCCAGAGAAAGAAGGTATAAGAAGCCAACTCATAAATTAGAGTACACTGACTGACTTATGAGTAGATAAGGAGTAGACCAAAATACCTTGAGAAGGGGTATAATTAACTAGCTACAAGTTTGGGAAACTTCTTCAGTTTGCAATAATCTGGCACATATTCTGTGTTGGAAGAAGTTTTCAAATGCAGAAATATTGTCCCCCTTCACTTACTTGGCACCAATTCACTCAGTGGCCTTGAAATGTAAAGGTTTATAGTCTATTCCCAATCTGCTTGAGCCAGTAAGTTTCCCTCTGATTACCAGCTTATTAAATTTCTATTAATGTTAACAACAGGATATAGCTCCACCTAACATATTTTAATAGCCTCCAATTACTTGATTAAGTTTTGAGGGAGACAGGAGGGAAATGTGTCTAGATTTACTACTTCAAACACCTGACTGTTTCATTAATAAAAATGGTCTCACGGGTATCCAACAAATCCGCTTTGGAAAATGGCCCATTTTACTGTACTTGTGTTTTTATGAAGGTTGAATGAAAAGTGATGCCTCCATGCATCACTTTAGCTTAAATAGAAGCATTTTCCTACATGAAATAGGAAAATAATTCTTGAAATGAGCTACTTTGTTACCTGTATTTGCTCCTCCACATGATTACCATCCTTTGAACAATGAATAAGCTTGTTAACAATGTCACAAAACAATATGTTTTGTCTCTTCAGCTGTATTCTGACAATTCTTTCTACTTCTTTGAGTCAAAAATATGCCCATGGAAATATTCCTTCAGTTTTGAGAAAAGTTAAAATTGTATCATACCAAGTCTGGGCTGTATGGCAGGTGGGATAAGATGGTGATATTCACCTTTGTTATTATGTGTTGAGTGACTTGTGACATAGCAAGATTTCTTTCTTGTTCTTCCAAATTCTGCTGAATCATTGTTTCAGAGTTTTGAGGGTTGCAAAATGTTTGATTTGATAGTGGTGTCAGATTCAAAGAAATCTATGTGAATAAAGGTATCTGTAACCACAAAACTGTAGCCATGAGTTTTCTTGCCAAAACTGGGTTTTGAAATTTCCTTTTACAGATGAAGATTTATGATGATAGTTTGTGGGCTCAGGCTTTGTTTCTGAGTCATCCACATTTTTTTCAATTATGATGATGTTGCAGACAAATTCCTCACCTTCATTCTCATGGTGTGATGATAATTGCTGGCAAATTTTAACTCATGAAGTTTTCATTATTGCCATCATTTTATGAAGAACTCATGCGATATTGAGCAGCAGCAATGTAAGCCACATGTTCCAGTTAAATGAAAAACTAGACAAGTTTTCTTGAGTGATCCATTAATTATCCTCAATCAGTTCACCAGCCTTTTTCATATGAAAATCATTGGTTGCTATCGCAGATCATTTATCGTATTCTTGATAACACAAATTAGCTTTTCCTGGGTTTAGTGTCTTTCCAGTTTTTTGGCCCAGTAACACATAGTGTTCATGTCAACATGGTCATCATCATAAACAACCTGTATTTGGTATGAAAGAACAGATACTAAAGAATATGTCAGAGCTTCTAGAGCAGGGCTCCTCAAGCTTGGCAGCTTTAAGACTTGTGGACTTCAACTCCCAGAATTCTCCAGCCAGCGTAGCTTCTGGGAAGCTGGGAGTTCTGGGAGTTGAAGTCCACAAGTCTTAAAGCTGCCAAGTTTGAAGACCTCTGTTCTAGAGTGTCAGTACTGCCATCTGTTGGCATTTTACAACATCAGAGGCATTACATTTCATTCAGAACTTGTAAATACAGAAGGGCATTGACAAGTTTAACAAAAAATGCTGAAGAGAAACTGTAGATTGGCTACATTCTCTCCATATCTCAATAGATTGAATAGTAAAACTGGAAGTTCATAGGTACAAAATATCTATCTGGAGCTATATTGGGGAAGAAAGATGTCATATATTATCCTCCCCACCACATTTACATTTGGATGAAGGGATATCAGTTCAGTTATAAGACACTAGTAGTCCAATAAGTAGCCCTCAGAAATTTGTTAAACTTGCTTGAAATTGGTAAAGGGAGGGTAAAGGAAAATTAACTCTAAACAATCAATGTACAGGTAGTCTTCGACTTACGACCACAAAATTTCTGTTGCTAAGTGATTCATTTGTGAGTTTTGCCCTATTTTACAACCTTTCTTGCCACAGTTGTTAAGTGAATCACTGCAGATGTTAAGTTAGTAACAAGCTTATCAAGTGAACCTGGTTTCCCCATTGACTTTGCTTATTAGGTTACAAAAAGTGATTTACATGACCTTGGAACACTGCAACCATCATAAATATGAACCAGTTGGCAAGCATCTGAATTTTGATCACATGACCATGAGGATGCTGCAATGGTTGTAAGTGTGAAAAAGGGTCATAAGTAACTTTTTTCAGTGCCGTTGTAACTTCAAACAGTTATTGAATGGACTGTTGTAAATTGAGAACTACCTGTACAAACTCTGGGAGATGGGAAGCTGATGCAGATGTTATAGTATATCTTCCTTACTTTCAAACTGAAGCGAAATGATTAATCTGAACATGGTATCCAGGAGAGGAGGAGGAGAGTGTTAAGAAGGAATTCCATCCAGGGGAAAACAGAGCTCTTCAGTAGGTTGTAGAAGCATGACAAATCATCGATGTAATAACAAGACTGGTAGTTATGCAGATTTTAAAGATACACAAAAGGTTCCTCATTAGGAAAAATAACTCTGAGGAAGAACATACAATAAATAAGAGACAGAGTGGCTTCTGAACCATGAAAACTAACACTAAGTAGGATATTCAGCTAGATGGAAAACATATCTGAGACTCCCCTGAGGGATGGCTGGCTGGCTGGCTGGATAGACAGATGGACGAATGAATGGATGGATGGACAGATGAATGGATAGATGGATGGATGGACAGATGGATGGATAGATAGATAGATGATAGGAATATTCAATAAATGTCAATAGTGATTGCAATTGCAAGATTGAGCTATTTTCTACAATATGCCACATATCACAATGAGAAACCATGAGAAAAATGATCTACCATTCCTTCAAACCCGCTAACTGACTAGAACTTCAGTCAAAGGATGCTTAAGTTCCCAACTATTTCAATGACTTTCAAGTCAGCCTATTTTGTGGCACATCTTTCTCAGGTCCATTATTTTATTTTACTTTTTAAAAAACCTATATATCATTTTTTTTATCAAGGCAAATGTTGCCTTTAAAGCATATTTCAGACAGCGACCAATATTTGGATTATATTACATGTTGGAAAATTGGAAAATCTTATCTTCAAAACTGGAGAGATACCACTTGATTCAGGAGAAAAGATAAGGAGAGTGGTAGAATTTATGCATTGTATGTAGAGGCTTGTAGGTTTAGTCCCCATCATTTTATTAATTAATTTATTTAATGGATTTATAGGGCCACCCAGCTCAAAGAATGTGAATTTTGTACAACAAAAAGAAATAATAAATAGAAAGAAAATAGCTACACTATATTAAACCCCCCCCCAATATTTAAAATACAAATGCCACTTGAACATGATAATTAAAGGGGACTCCATTCAATTGGACTCAAACCCCCAAAATTTGGGAGAAAAACTCAGATCTTACTGGCACCTGTTATATATTTTTGCATATCATCTCTAGATGGGAGAGCCAGTTGTGTGCAGTGGTTAAGGTACCAGGTTGGAAACCAAGGGACCATGCGTTTTAGTTCAGTCTTAGGTACAAACTGACAGATTTGTACAAACTGACAGATTTGTGTCTGTCTCAGCCCTGGGAAGGAGACAATGGCAAGCCCAATAAGTGAGCGGACTAGTCCAGTCACTCCCCAGGAATCAACACTGACTTGAAGACACAATTAATTCTGTTATGGAACTTTCTGTGTCCATAGAAAAAATGAAAAGCATGAAAATGGTTGCTCTTTGTAGTGGGGGGGAGGAGATATATCCATTTCTCTTTCTTCAGAAGCAAAGAAAAAGTTAGTTCTAGACTTGACCACTATTCTTCAATGTTAGACTTTTATAAAAACTGTTTTCAGTTGGATGAAAACTGTAGCCGGTCTTCTGAATAGCTTCAGTTTTAAAAGTGGATCAGCAAACAACTTCATCTTTGAATTTTTCACATCTCTAAGATTTGTTATTTACTGCTGATAATTCTTTTTTGCCTGGGAGGGTCAAAAGGTGAAAACAACTAAGGTACCTTTTGCTATGAATATTTTACAAGCTGCCTGTCCCCTTTTCACTGAGATCTTACTGCTGACGGAGGACTTCTTCAGGATGAGTCCTTAGCTGACTGATGAATACAAAACACCTTTTAAACAAAAGGCATTCAAGATTACTGGAAGACAAGACAGCCTACTTTAGTTTCTGTGTTTAATATCTGGCATATCAATGGAGATTTCTTTTAAAAAAATCATGCAGATACTATACTGAGTGACAGGCTGTTGAAAATTGGGACACCGTATATATTGTTTCTCTGTGGATTGCAGAAATAATAGGGAAGTTTGCAACTCACTGTAATGTCATGAGCAAATGATGAACTTTGAAGCACTCAAGTACCCCAAAGTAATATGAAACAAGGAGTAAATTGAAGATAATATTTGGTTACAGCACAGTTCTCAAATTGTCCTGAAACACATCCTCTGTTCTTTGAGGCTGGGTGGTTTTTAAAATGAAGACAATGGGAAGAAATCGGTGGCTGAAACAATATAGCCATTTTATTTTATGACTGCCAGTAATGTGAACTTCTTGGAAGACATCTTCTTTCAGCACTTTATTGGAACAGAGCACATTCAGTGGCAATAATTCAAAGCAGTCTCCCAGCCAAGCTACCTTAGGGAACTTTCTCCTACAACTTGCTGGAAAGAATTGGAGATGCCCAGCACAGAGGTGAGAACTTTCCCAGACATAGTTTTGAAAAGCTTCAGAAAAAAAAAAGACACCGGCAAAGAAGAGGTGCAAGGGAGACATTTCAGACAATTATAATCAATTTGTTATTTGATGTACTTTGATGCCCAAATAGATTCCTACTAAATCTACACATTCTGCTAACCCTACAACTTACAAAGTTATAGAACTTTAATTGCCCATTTCCTTTGCCTCATTTTTTAAAAACCACATCTTGTTTCATACGCGACCTAGTATATGACACTATTTTTGAAATATTATTTCTTATTTTTAATCACATGAACAATACATATAGTATCTAGGATTTCAACCAATTGCATGACTTTATTTGTTTATTTAGCTGTTTTTTTCTTTTAAGACGCACATAAGCAAAAACACTAAATCCATTTCTATTATCAAACCATTGTCATAAAAACGAAATTAAAACACACTGCTCCTCTTCTCTTTCCCTTATTGCAAATGCCCAGGCTAAAATCTTGTCTTCACTTGCCATGTGAAACTTGACAAAGTGGGGATCCATTATACTTCCCCCAAGAGAGACAGCTTCAAAACTGTCCTGTCCCAATTGTTTTATTGTTTTGTTTTATTGCTGTCAAAGGAAGGACAGCAACCACTCCACTGATGAGAACCAAGGTGCTGCTTAGATTCACGGCATGGCTTCAAAAGGGCACATCACTCAGTTCTACACACTAAAATTGTTACTGTTACTAAAGTTGTTATTGTACCCAGCTGACCATTGGAGGAACCTCTAGTTGAGGTTGAGGAACATTATCCTCAGACTTTCTTAGTCTATCATTCTGTTCCCCCAATGGTCAACTAGATATTGAAGCTCATAGGCAGGACTTAAAAACAGAACAAGATATGTGGACCAGTTCCTGGAATATCCCAATCAGCAAGAAGTTGAGAACCACTGCCCTAATGTGACAGAAAAAATATACTGTCTCTTCTTTGTGCCCCCCTTCTTAATGAACTTTTAAAAAGACCCAATTATAAAAGCTTAGCCTTTTTAAAAAACCCATACTCTGATAATTTGTGGTTAAGAAAATGTTCCTGTTCTTAGCAATAGCAATAGCACTTAGACTTATGTACTGCTTCATAGTGCTTTACAGCCCTTTCTAAGTGGTTTATAGAGTCAGCATATTTCCTCCAACAATCTGGCTCCTCATTTTACCAACCTCAGAAGGATAGAAGGCTGAGTCAACCTTGATCTGATCAGGTTCGAACTGCTGGCAGTTGGCAGAGTTAGCCTGCAATACTGCATTCTAACCACCGCACCACTATGGCTTTTCCCATTCAAGATATGCACCCATATCTTCCCCTTCAAAGATATGTACCCTTTTCAACTGCTGCAATACTTCAAAGAGTTACAGATAGGTACACAAGCTCTGAAGAACCTTTTAGTATCCAAAATACTGCAAATACTTTATATTGTGCAAAGCACAGGTGCTAGTTACGTAAGATGAAGTTTACTTTACGAAAAACCTGATTCAAACATGTCTTTATCCATACAGGGTAACATATAACTAGCTATCCAGGGTATTGGAATGTCAAAATAAACCCAATCCTACAAGAGTATCACCTAACATATTTGCATTAAAAAAGCCTTTTCCATTGGCACAAATCAAGGCTTTTCTTCAGGAGAACAATTTTTATCCAAACAATATTTTTGTGTTATTATCCTGATTGTTCTCTCTGAATTTTTGCAGCACAGATCTGATAGCCCTATTTTAAAAGAAAAATATGCACATTGAATCTAAAGACACATTTCAGATTACAGATGTTTCATCTTAATCATCTCAGGTTTTATTCCTGTAAACAAAGGGACTCTGCTTAAATGCAAGTGAAGCAGGTTGCAAAAGTTTCATTCCTAAGATTAATGTCTTTGTTTTCATTCTTTTGTTCTACAAGTCCTTAGCACCCGGCATCTACACATGTAATTGTACAGACATAATTACTCTGAACCTTAGATCTTGTGAGTTGATACGCACCAGGGCGGCAGTGTACTCTCCCGTAAGAGAAAATTAATAAATGCATGCCAAGGATTCAATCAAAACAATATATTACATTTTATTACAAAATAGAGAAGGATTGATTAACATGTGTCTTTCACGCAGAACACAATTAAGTTTGGCCCGCAGCTATTCAGAGCAGCAGAGAGCTATTGCTGAGCCACCAATCCCAGTTCCATGCCTTCTGCCAGAGAGAGCTAGGTCCCTTTCTGCAGTGATGGAAGACGACTCCTTCCACAGGTACTATCAGAAACAAAAGGAACTGGGTGGCATAAAGCAGCTGATGAAATCTTGCCATAGAACAGTGGGGAAGAGGAGCTGCAAGGGGAAGAGGCGACAGCTGGCAAAAGCAAGAGTGCCAAGTGAAATTGGCGCAGCCACAGCTCCTACTACATTCAACCAGACAACTCATTCCAACCAATGTATCTTTTCAGGAGATTGCAGTTTTGTGAGCCACAACTTCATGACTGCTGGGGACCAAAGCATGAGCACCGTCCATGGTTGAGAATGGGGGGCAGGGGGGGGGGACAAACCCTGTGTCTGCATTGCAACAAGACTGCAGTTAAAGAAATGGGTTTGGAATTCTGTATTCTTTCAATTACACTGCAACTGTATATTATTATACTGCCCATTCCTAATGCTGCTTCCAACACAGTTCAATTTAAAATATTTTTCTCCAAATTTAAGGTTTTTCAAAAAATTTACTAGTCAAATAACATAAAATAGGCTAGATTTAATAATGTAGACTAAATACTTGAGATGAATATGTTAATTTAAATCATACTCATTTGCACAGGATTTTTTTTTCTGGAAGAATGATAGTTCTTCCCATAGTACTACTTATTCAGGCCTTCTGCTCTCCTCCCGCCAACAAAGGAGGCAAAGGATAAGCCAATTAGCTTCTCCTGCCCAATCTCTTCTTCATGTATTGTATGAGTGACTTTTGATGTGGGAGGCATTCTGCAGTAATATAACATCATAAAATATAGAGGTGGAAAGGATCATGCCAAACCAATCTTATTTCATTCTTTGATAAAGTCACTAAATTAGTAGAACAGTGAGATGCTATGGACATAATATACTTAGATTTCAGTAAGGTATTTGACAAAGTAGACCACAATCTACTTCTTGGTAAACTACAAAAATGTGAAATTAAACAACATCACCAGCAGATGGATTTGTAGCTGACTGATAAACCATATTCAATGAGTAATCCTTAATGATACTACATCCATATGGAGAAAAGTAAGCAGTGGGGTATCACAAGGCTCTGTCTTAGGCCCAGTACTCTTCAATATCTTTAAAAATGACGTAGATAAGGGAATAGAAGGGGAACTCCTCCAATTTGCAGATGATACTAAACCAGCAGAAATAGCCAATACCCCAGAAGACAAATTCAGGATCCAAAAAGATCTTGACAAACTTGAACAATGGGCCCTATCCAACAAAATGAATTTTAATGTGGAGAAAAGCTTTACATTTAGGCAGGAAAAATCAAAGGTATAAATACAAATTAAGAGAGAGCTGGCTCTCTCTCCTAGTGGATGATCACTTGAATATGAGCCAGCAACGTGCAGCAGCAACAGCCAAAAAAACTAATATGATCCTGGGTTGCATAAAGAGGCATAGAATCAAGATCATGTGAAGTATTAGTGCCACTTTAGAAAACCCTAGTAAGACAACACCTGGAATACTGCAACCAATTTTGCTTACTATACTACAAAAAAGATGTTGAGCCTTTGGAAAAAGTTGATCAAAGTCCTGGAGACTAACTTATATGAAGAACTGCTACAGGTTTTGGGTCTGGCTAGTCTAAAGAAAAGAAGAATTTTGGGTGACATCATAGCAATATTCCAGTATTTGAGGGGCTACCACAAAGAAGATGGGGTCAAATTATTCTCCAAAGCCCCAGAGGGCACGACAAGAAATAATGATTGGAAACTACCGGTAATCAAAGAGAGTAGCAATCTGGAATTAAGGAGAAACTTCCTAACATTGCAGACAATTAACCAGTATAGTGGTTTGCCTCCAGGGATTATGGGCACTCCAACACTGGAGATTTTTGAGAGGAGACTGGACAGTCACTTGTCTGAGACGGTATAGGTTCTCCTGCTTGAGCAGCAGGCTGGACTAGAAGTCCTCCAAGGCCCCTTCCTATTCTGTCTTGTCCTGTCCTGTCCCTGTCCCTGTCCCTGTCCCTATCCCTGTCCCTATCCTATCCTATCCTATCCTATCCTATCCTATCCTATCCTATCCTATCCTATCCTATCCTTTTCATATGAGTAGAATTTCCATAGTCATTTGCTGCCAGGGTAGATTAAAAAATACTTCCTCTCTCATGTCAAGGTATTCAAGCACGATCAAACTATTTGTGTACTTGAGGATTAAAAATACAATAATAAACAAATAGCAATCTTCTATCTTGTCACGACATCCCAGATTAACTTGCCTGAGGCAGACCTCTCTCTTTGCCTAATGATAGAGTTAGCTTGATTTTAATTCTAAGATAAAATGCCTCTCGTGGACCCCCAGGATAGCATATCTGATAAAGCAACACTGCATGACAATTTTATAACATATACGCTGGTATGGTTGCAATATTAAAATTTATATCTGTATGTGAAAAGAATAATGTGTACTCAGAAGTAAGTTAATCTTGTGGGTTCCCAATATACTGTTGGATTGGGAAAAAACATGATACTCTTTTTTTTTTTTTTTTGCAAAGACAAGCTGCAAGTTCAGGTAAGCAGTATAAAATTGCAGCTTCAATTTACAATCATTTGAAAATTCTATTTCAGAGTAGATCTCATAGGATTCTGCTGTTATCTCCTCTATCCACTTCCTTAGGCGTAAATCCCACCCAAAATCCCAAGAATCAGGGTTTATGGTTCATTAAACATATCATGGGATTGAAATAAAAATCTGAGATTTCTTCTCTTCATGTGAGTGCAAACACTGTCCAGGTTGGTACACAATGCTCAGCAGAACAGATGCTGCTTCTTGAGCCAAAGAAAACTTTCAGACTGGCCTGCTGCGTCAAGTAAAGATAAAATGTGCCACAGATAAGTGAACACGCTGCGACCAAAGACTGGTGCACTGTGCTAGTCCTATGCCTGAAGGATGGTCCCCTGGTCAGAGTTATGTGGAGGTTGCTTTCCATGAGTCATCCGGCATCTCCTTCCTCTCAGTAGCATTCAAGCTTTCAACTTGCATTTACACTTGAAAGGTTGCCCAGTGGGGGATTTACTTGACAAATTACCTTTCTGAAGTGACAAGAGAAGTTGAAAGAAACTCTCTTTTCCTACCCTGCCAAATTTGTTATATTATAAAATCCTTCAAAAATGGAAAGACTGAGGAGTGGTTAGATTTTAGTCTTCGGAATTGCAGAGTGGGAGTGGGGAGAAGTATACACAAATACACATGTAGGCATATAGACCAACACAACAGCAACAGGAAATATCTTTGTATTTCATTTAAAGTCTCCAGGGCTACCAATTTGTTAATAAAAAAGATGAAAAGAAATTGATTACAAATAATTTGAAATAAGGACATTTTTCTCAGCTCATTCAGGATTAGTATTTATTGAGCTGTAAGCAGATGAATTTATGGGCCACAAACATTTGCTGAGCACTTTCTACCCTTTTATAAAGAGAAAAAGAAGCAAATTTGTTATCACAGGATTGGCATCTCATGTCATTAGATTACAGCATTCATCAAATCATGCTCATATAACTTGGTTTTAATTGTGGGTTTTACTTCTGGCAGTTTTTTGAGGTTATAATTTGACTGAAAAGTATTTGCTAATTTGTAAATGGACCCTAATGGATTATTTTGCTTGAATCTTTTCATCTGGTGAGCTGTTCACATTTACATGGTGTTGCAGACTTCTTTGATCCAATTCCTCATAAAAAAGAGTCAAACCAGTGTAAGACAATGACCCCCAGCTCTTAGCTCTTGTAGGGAATCCAGAAGGATCCCAGTGGTCTCAAATGCCATAGTCACATCAAATAAATAAAGGTAAAGGTTCCACACACACATATGTGCTAGTCATTCCCAACTCTAGGGGGTGGTGCTCATCTCTGTTTCAAAGCCGAAGAGCCAGCGCTATCCAAAGACGTCTCCGAGGTCATGTGGCCAGCAATTACTAAACGCCAAAGGTGTACAGAATGCTGTTATCTTCCCACCCAAGGTGGTCCCTATTTTTCTACTTGCATTTTTTACGTGCTTTCAAACTGCTAGGTTGGCAGAAGCTAGGAAAAGTAACGGGAGCTCACCCCGTTACGCGGCATTAGGGATTCGAACCACTGAACTGCTGACCTTTCGACCGACGAGCTCAGAGTCTTAGCCAACTGAGCCACCGCGTCCCTATCAAATAAATAATTTTTTATTAAACAAATAATTCCCTCAATACTGTCAAACTAGTTACTAAGTCTACATTATTATTAATCTTCTCATCATTCCCATCATCCATCTCCTTCCACTTATGACTGTAACTTTATTACTTGTATCTTTATGATTTATATTGATATTGATTGTTTCCTTATTGCTTGTTGTACCCTATGACTATCAGTAAGTGGTGTACCTTATGATTCTTGATGAACGTATCTTTTCTTTTATGTACACTGAGAGCATATACACCAAGACAAATCCCTTATTGTTTAATCAATTAAATAATTAAAATTGCAAATCTTGCATTGGAGGAAAAAAAACATCATATCATTATATCAAAGGAGGAAGCAAATAACTTTTATTTTTAGTTGATCACAGAAAGGTCACATCCAAATAGCACCATTTCTCTCAACTTGTGGTGTAGCACAACAAAGGAAGGCTAAATTACTTCTTAAACTAGAATAGAAAATTTCATAAGCACTGTGCCTATGCAAAACTTCTCTTTGGGGATTCTGTTTGATTCCAGTGAATTATGGTATCAAATTGAACATTCAAATCAAATTTGATGCCTTCAAATGAATATAAATGATTCAGATAGTTCTGCATGTGCACAGACTCTTCAAAAATGACTGCTCATTGTTCTCACTATTGGTGGCTTATCCTGTCTGGATAAGGTGATTGCTGCTCCTTCCAGCTAAAGAATGAGGGAATGCCAAATGCCTATTCTCATTTTTAGTTTCTGCAGTGGGCTTTTATTTTTATTTTTAAATGGACCCTAATGGATTATTTTGCTTGAATCTTTTCATCTGGTGAGCTGTTCACATTTACATGGTGTTGCAGACTTCTTTGATCCAATTCCTCATAAAAAAGAGTCAAACCAGTGTAAGACAATGACCCCCAGCTCTTAGCTCTTGTAGGGAATCCAGAAGGATCCCAGTGGTCTCAAATGCCATAGTCACATCAAATAAATAAAGGTAAAGGTTCCACACACACATATGTGCTAGTCATTCCCAACTCTAGGGGGTGGTGCTCATCTCTGTTTCAAAGCCGAAGAGCCAGCGCTATCCAAAGACGTCTCCGAGGTCATGTGGCCAGCAATTACTAAACGCCAAAGGTGTACAGAATGCTGTTATCTTCCCACCAAAGGTGGTCCCTATTTTTCTACTTGCATTTTTTACGTGCTTTCAAACTGCTAGGTTGGCAGAAGCTAGGAAAAGTAACGGGAGCTCACCCCGTTACGCGGCATTAGGGATTCGAACCACTGAACTGCTGACCTTTCGACCGACGAGCTCAGAGTCTTAGCCAACTGAGCCACCCTATCAAATAAATAATTTTTTATTAAACAAATAATTCCCTCAATACTGTCAAACTAGTTACTAAGTCTACATTATTATTAATCTTCTCATCATTCCCATCATCCATCTCCTTCCACTTATGACTGTAACTTTATTACTTGTATCTTTATGATTTATATTGATATTGATTGTTTCCTTATTGCTTGTTGTACCCTATGACTATCAGTAAGTGTTGTACCTTACTTATTCTTGATGAACGTATCTTTTCTTTTATGTACACTGAGAGCATATACACCAAGACAAATCCCTTATTGTTTAATCAATTAAATAATTAAAATTGCAAATCTTGCATTGGAGGAAAAAAAACATCATATCATTATATCGAAGGAGGAAGCAAATAACTTTTATTTTTAGTTGATCACAGAAAGGTCACATCCAAATAGTACCATTTCTCTCAACTTGTGGTGTAGCACAACAAAGGAAGGCTAAATTACTTCTTAAACTAGAATAGAAAATTTCATAAGCACTGTGCCTATGCAAAACTTCTCTTTGGGGATTCTGTTTGATTCCAGTGAATTATGGTATCAAATTGAACATTCAAATCAAATTTGATGCCTTCAAATGAATATAAATGATTCAGATAGTTCCGCATGTGCACAGACTCTTCAAAAATGACTGCTCATTGTTCTCACTATTGGTGGCTTATCCTGTCTGGATAAGGTGATTGCTGCTCCTTCCAGCTAAAGAATGAGAGAATGCCAAATGCCTATTCTCATTTTTAGTTTCTGCAGTGGGCTTTTATTTTTATTTTTAAAGGGACTAGTCCGGTGCTGGGATTCAATTTTTTTACTACCAATTCTGTGGGTGTGGCTTGGTGGGTGTGTGGGCATGGTGTGGCAGGGGAAGGATGCTATAAAATCTCCATTCCCACCTCACTCCAGGGGAAGGATACTCTAAAATCTCCATTCCCTCCCCACTTCAGGGGAAGGTTACTGCAAAATCCCCATTTCCTCCTGATCAGCTGGGATTCAGGAGGCAGAGAATAGATGCCTGCCCTAGACCGGGACTCCCTATGCACGGTCACTCATGCCCTCGTCACTTCCCGCCTGGACTATTGCAATGCTCTCTACATGGGGCTCCCCTTGAAGAGCACCAGGAGGCTCCAGCTAGTCCAGAATGCGGCTGCGCGGGTGATAGAGGGAGCACCATGTTGCTCCCATATAACACCTATCCTGCTCGGCCTGCACTGGCTGCCGGTAGTCTTCCAGGTGCAATTCAAGGTGCTGGTTATCACCTTTAAAACGCTCCATGGCTTAGGACCGGGCTATTTACGAGACCGCCTGCTGCCACCGATAGCCTCCCATCGACCTGTGCATCCCCACAGGGTGGGCCTTCTCAGGGTGCCGTCGACCAAACAATGCCGGTTGGCGGCCCCCAGGGGGAGAGCCTTCTCTGTGGCCTCACCTGCCCTTTGGAATGAGCTGCCTCCGGGGTTGCGCCAACTCCCCGACCTCCGGACCTTCAAACGCAAACTTAAGACCTTATTTCACCGTGCGGGACTGGCCTAAGCGAAATTTTTAAATGAAAATTTTAATGGGTTTTATGTCGGTCTATGACCATTTTAGTTTGATTTGGCCTATTGTAATTTGGTTTTAAATTTTGGTTTTAAATTTGTGTTTGTATTTTGTGTCGGTTTTAATATGGCTGTAAACCGCCCTGAGTCCTCCGGGAGAAGGGCGGTATAAAAATTAAATTATTAAATAAATAAATAAATAAATAAATAAATAAATAAATAAATAAATAAATAAATAAATAAATAGATGCCCTGCACCTCTGACTGTGGGGCCAGTCAGAGGTGGTATTTACTGGTTTTCCAAACTACTCAAAATTTCCGATACCGGTTCTCCAGAACTGGTCAGAACCTGCTGAATACCACCTCTGGACTAGTCAGTATGGGAATAGCTTGACACTAATGCGGCCTGTATCTGTGGGGAGTTGGAGAGACCAAGAGGCAGGTGTTGAACAATGGCAGTGGTGGGTTGCTACCAGTTTGCATCGGATCAGGTGAACTGGTAATGGCAGCGGTGGGAGGTTCTGCCCACCCACCCGGACACTTCTGCGCATGCGCAGAAGCGCTGCGAACTGAGCGAACGAACCGGTAGCAACGGGATTTGGAACCTTCCCCTGGACAAGGGGGAATGTCTATCAATGAGTAATTCTGTCCCAGCAGCTGTGTTTGCAATAATTCTTTCTGAATCATAGCAGACCTGGAAGTTAATCAGATCTACAGCTCAAGAGGGGCAGGGGTGGGTTCTAAATTTTTTTACTACCGGTTCTGTGGGCGTGGCTTATTTTGTGGGTGTGGCTTGATGGTCATGTGACAGTGGGGGTGGCTTGATGGTCATATCACTGGGTAGGCATGGCCAACTCAATGCCTCTCATGTGAAGGGGTACCTCGCCTGGCCCCTCCCCTCCCAGCCATTCCTTGTCACACCCAGCCTCAACGTATCTATAGTTCTGCAAAAATGTTGTTCACCTTTTTTCAACTTTATTATCTACATACTATAGATCAGGGGTCTCCAAACTTGGCCACTTTAAGACTTATGGACTTCAACTCCCAGAATTCCTCAGCCAGCTTTGCTGTCTTAAAGTCTTAAAGTGGCCAAGGTTACAGACCTCTGCTATAGATACACTTTCATGGACCACTGAAAGGAGGAAATGGCTCACATGCTTTGCCTAAGAGTGTGATAGGCAACAGGCTTTTAAGGGGCTGCTAGAAAGAAGGGGGGGGAAGTATTTTCCAAAGCACCAGAAGGCAAAACAAGAAGCAATGGAAGGAAACTCAACAAAGAGAAAAGCAACCTAAAACTAAGGACAAACTTCCTGACAGTGTGAACCTATATAGGTTTCAGTCATAATTTCACGTATAAAATAGCCATTCATGTAATACAACCTGCATATTGTTCAAAACAATCATTAGTATTATGGCTGATGTTTGACAGCAAGCCTAAAATCCCTATTCCCTCCCCATTCCAGGGGAAGGTTACTTCAAAATCCCCATTTCCTCCCCACCCACTAATCTGTTCTGGGAAGGAATCAAACTCCCCCCTCTTCATTTCCCAAATAAAATATCCCAGATAATTAAGGAATAATCAAGCTGCTAGCAAGGAACTTGCCTGGAATTCCACATTCCTGCCAGCTGCATAAAGGAAACTTTGTAAGCAGAGATCATAGAAAGTGGAAGCCGGAAGTTCGGCTCCATTTACAAGTAGGCAGAAAACTCATTCAAGACAGGATACTTCACAATGGAAATCGCCCAAACCTTTTTAGAAACACAAAGCCCATGTTGCACAAACCCCAAAACGTCAAAAACATTGAACCATATAAGAATTCCTCCTCTTATCCAATTTGTTCAGCTGACCCAGAGAGGAGCTTCCAGCTCTGTCAATTTAAAACAACAGCAGTTTTTTCCCCCCCTTCTTCTTTGCAAAGCGATCTCCTGGCTGAGAAGCGAGCCAATCAGTTGGGAGCCTTCTTGGCTTCTCAATTTAAAGGGACGGTGTCTTGTTTTTTTTCTTCTTCTTCGACAAGTGAGTCTTGTTTTTTTCCTTCTAGCCGATCAGCTGGGAGTCGGGAGGCAGCAATAGATTGGGGGTGGGGCCAGGCAGAATTTTTACTACCAGTTCTCCGAACTACTCAAAATGTTTACTACCGGTTCTTGCGAACTGGGGAGAACCCGTAGCAACCCACTACTGAAGAGGGATGAGGGTGAGCATTCTTCCCTTTCTGCACTTCAGCCTTTTCCAATGTGGTATTTTCCAGATGTGCTTGACTTAAAACTTTTAGTACAATCAAATAATTTTCCACTAGGAAAACTGCCTTAGGTGACTGATGGGCTTATCGAATCTTGTGGAGCCACCATGAAAGAGGCCAAATTAAGAAATTTATTGGGGAATCTGCTTAGGCTACGTTATTTTTGATCATCAAGTTGGTGTATGATATTTAAATTTAAAAAAAATGTTTTAATGTTATATTATCGTTAATGTGTCCTACAAGTTTTTGTTCGTTTGTTTGTAATTGATTGGATATTGCCTTGAGTATTCAAATAGAAATAAAGATATTAAAGAATTAACGATTCAAATAAAGCCTTCTTCAATAATTTGGCATGCTGATGATACCAAATCTCAAACTGGCCGGTGATCTCACTCATCCTTTAGTAATTGAAGAGGAGAGATATAATAGAACCCTGTGTTACCTCACAAAGGAGCAGTCCAAGGAGTAATTTCTCCCACCCCCATTATTGACTGAAATATGTCCCAGAAAAAGGAAGAAAACCATTGTAGAGTGGTACTCCCATTCTCCAGCTCATAGAGCCAAATCACAAGGGATGGAATTGCAAATAATGATGTACTACCACCATCAAGTCTCTGTCAGAGGTCATCTACAAGTATAACCAAGCTATTTCAGTACTACATCTTAGTTTGACACCTGACTGAACTGGGTCTAGATAATCTGTTTCCTCCAGGGTTTTCATCAGTTGCAGACCAATCAACATTCAACAACCCTTCCCAGAAAGGAAAGGTTGAAGATTAGTCAACAGTTATTGAAGACCATTGGGTCCAAGGATGAGGAAGAGCAAATTACTGCCTCTTTCTGATACTAGGGCGTGTATACAACTCTGGGTTATGTCTCTGGCTGTTTTCTTGACTTAGGAGATAATAATAATAACATAGATGGAAGGGACCTTGGAGGTCTTCTAGTCCAACCCCCTGCCCAGGTAGGAAACCCTACACCATTTCAGACAAATGGTTATCCAACATTTTCTTAAAAATTTCCAGTGTTGGAGCATTCACAACTTCTGCAGGCAAGTTGTTCCATTTATTGATTGTTCTAACTGTTAGGAAATATCTCCTTAGTTCTAAGTTGCTTCTCTCCTTGATTAGTTTCCACCCATTGCTTCTTTTTCTACCCTCAGGTTCTTTGGAGAATAGTTTGACTCCCTCTTTGGGGCAGCCCCTGAGATATAGGAACACTGCTATCATGTCTCCCCTAGTCCTTCTTTTCATTAAACTAGGCATACTGAGTTCCTGCAACCGTTCTTCATATGTTTTAGCCTCCAGTCCCCTAATTTGTTGCTCTTCTCTGCACTCTTTCTAGAGTCTCAACATCTTTTTTACATCATGGTGACCAAAACTGAATGGAATATTCCAAGTGTGGCCTTACCAAGGCATTATAAAGTGGTATTAACACTTCACGTGAACTTGATTCTATCCCTCTGTTTATGCAGCCAAGAACTGTGTTGCTTTTTTGGCAGCTGCTGCACACTGCTGGCTCATATCTAAATGGTTGTCCACTAGGACTCCAAGATCCCTCTCACAGTTACTACTATTGAGCAAGGTACCACATATACGGTACCTGTGAATTTTATTTTTTTGGCCTAAATGTAGATACATAGATCTAATAAACAACTCACCAAGCTGATAGCACAGAGATCCTTGCCCACTTCCTCAGGAGTCACTATCTCAAACTCATCTCAGGCTACACCAAAGACTGTACTTGTTGGCCTACCCTGCCCAATCAGAGTCAAGATGGCTGCTGCAACTCGTGATCAGTCCTGCTTTTTTTTATTTTTATTTTTATTTATTTATTTATCATATTTATATACCGCCCTATCTCCCTAGGGACTCAGGGCGGTTCACAGGCAGATAAAAAAGTACAAATAAATACAGAATAAAATAACAATTAAAAAACTTATTCTACACAGCCGAATAATTAAAAAAGCAATATAAATAATAAAACCCATTAAAACCAATATAAATTTAAAATCTAGTCCAGTCCTGCGCAGATGAATAAATATGTTTTAAGCTCACAACGGAAGGTTCGGAGATCCGGAAGTTGGCGAAGTCCTGGGGGGAGTTCGTTCCAGAGGGTGGGAGCCCCCACAGAGAAGGCCCTTCCCCTGGGTGTCGCCAAACGACACTGTCTAGCAGACGGCACCCTGAGGAGTCCCTCTCTGTGAGAGCGCACGGGTCGGTGAGAGGTATTCGGTAGCAGCAGGCGGTCCCTTAAATAGCCCGGCCCTATGCCATGGAGCGCTTTAAAGATAGTTACCAAAACCTTGAAGCGCACCCGGAAGGCCACAGGTAGCCAGTGCAGTCTGCGCAGGAGAGGTGTCACATGGGAGCCACAAGGGGCTCCCTCTATCACCCGTGCAGCCGCATTCTGAACTAACTGAAGCCTCCGGATGCCCCTCAAGGGGAGCCCCATGTAGAGAGCATTGCAGTAATCCAGACGAGATGTCACGAAGGCGTGAGTGACCATGCACAGGGCATCCCGGTCTAGAAAGGGGTGCAACTGGTGGACCAGGCGAACCTGGTAAAAAGCTCTCCTGGAGACGGCCGTCAAATGATCTTCAAAAGACAGCCGTTCATCCAGGAGGACGCCCAAGTTGTGCACCCTCTCCATCGGGGCCAATGACTTACCCCCAACAGTCAGCCACGGACTCAGCTGACTGTACCGGGATGCCGGCATCCACAGCCACTCTGTCTTGGAGGGATTGAGCTTGAGCCTGTTACTCCCCATCCAGACCCATACGGCTTCCAGACACCGGGACAGCACTTCGATAGCTTCGTTGGGGTGGCCCGGTGTGGAAAAGTACAGCTGAGTGTCATCAGCGTACAGCTGGTACCTCACACCGAAGCCACTGATGATCTCACCCAACGGCTTCATATAGATGTTGAACAGAAGGGGCGAGAGAATCGACCCCTGCGGCACCCCACAAGTGAGGCGCCTCGGGGTCGACCTCTGCCCCCCTGTCAACACCGTCTGCGACCGATCGGAGAGATAGGAGGAGAACCACCGATAAACGGTGCCTCCCACTCCCAATCCCTCCAACCAGCGCAGCAGGATACCATGGTCGATGGTATCAAAAGCCGCTGAGAGGTCTAATAGGACCAGGGCAGAGGAGCAACCCCTATCCCTGGCCCTCCAGAGATCATCCACCAACGCGACCAAAGCCGTCTCCGTGCTGTATCCGGGCCGGAAACCGGACTGGAACGGGTCTAGATAGACAGTTTCCTCCAGGTGCCGGGGAAACTGACATGCCACCATACTCTCTACAACCTTCGCCGCGAAGCGAAGGTTGGAGACCGGACGATAATTACCTAAAACAGCTGGGTCCAGGGAAGGCTTCTTGAGGAGGGGCCTCACCACCGCCTCTTTCAAGGCGGTCGGAAAGACTCCCTCCAGCAAAGAAGCATTCGTAATCGCCTGGAGCCAGCCTCGTGTCACCTCCTGAGTGGCCAGTACCAACCAGGAGGGGCACGGGTCCAGTAAACACGTGGTGGCATTCAACCTACCCAGCAGCCTGTCCATGTCCTCGGGAGCCACAGGGTCAAACTCATCCCAAACAATGTCAACAAGACCGCCCTCAGACGCCCCATCCGGATCCCCGCAATTTTGGTCCAGACCGTCCCGAAGCTGAACGATTTTATCGTATAGATAACCGTTAAACTCCTCAGCACGTCCCTGCAACGGGTCATCCCGCTCCCCCTGGTGAAGGAGGGAACGAGTCACCCGAAACAGGGCGGCTGGGCGGTTATCTGCCGACGCAATGAGGGACGAGACGTAGCAACGTCTCGCTTCCCTCAGTGCCACAAGGTAGGTCCTATTATAGGACCTAACTTGTGTCCGATCAGCCTCCGAACGACTGGACCTCCACGAACTCTCTAGGCGTCTTCTCCGGCGTTTCATCCCCCTCAGCTCCTCGGAGAACCAAGGAGCCGGTTGGGATCTACGCCGGGTCAGAGGCCGCAAAGGCACGACGCGGTCTAAAGCCCCAGCCGCGGCCCGTTCCCAGGCCGCGGCTAGTTCCTCAGCCGTGCCGTGAGCCAGACCCTCAGGAAATGGCCCAAGCTCCGTCTGGAACCTCTCCGGGTCCATCAGGTGCCTGGGACGGAACCAGCGTATTGGTTCCGTCTCCCTGCGGCGGTGAGTAGCGGTCAGAAAGTCTAGGTGAAGGAGGGAGTGATCTGACCATAACAAAGGTTCAGTGACTACATCCCTCAAGTCCAGATCCTTCAACCACTGACCAGAGATGAAAATCAAGTCCAGTGTGCCACCCCCCATGTGAGTAGGGCCATCAACTACTTGGGTCAGGTCCAAGGCCGTCATGGAAGCCATGAACTCCCGAGCTGCTGTCGATGATGTGCCGGAAGATGGCAAGTTGAAGTCCCCCATAACTATAAGTCTGGGGGTCTCCACTGCCACCCCAGCCAGCACCTCCAAGAGCTCGGGCAGGGCGGCTGTCACGTAGCAAGGAGCCAGGTACGCGACAAACAAGCCCATCTGACACTTATGACCCCACCTCACAAAGAGGGATTCACACCCGGCAATCTGAGGTACAGTGGTCTCCCTCGGCTCTAGACTCTCTCTAATAACCACCACCACTCCCCCACCCCTACCCTGAGCCCTCGGCTGATGGAGTGCACGGAAACCCGGTGGGCACATTTCCACAAGGGGCACACCCCCTTCAGTGCCCAACCAGGTTTCCGTAACGCCTATAAGATCCGCGGCACCCCCCTGAATGAGATCATGTATTAGGGGGGCCTTATTGGCCACGGACCGGGCGTTGCACAACATAAGCCGAAGGCCCAGGCTCTGAGAGTCTTGGCCATCTGGGAAACGGGAGAAGGAAGGGGGATCGGGGCGCGCAATCGCCTGCAAACATCGAGCGCGCGCCCCCCCAGAACGATACAATCCCCCCCGCCGTATCTGCCCCTCCCACTTACCGTGCAAATGGAACCACCCTCACCAAAAGGAACGCAATCCCCCCCCAACCACCGAACCCGTTAAATGACCGCCACGAGCGCGCGCAAGGACTGGCTCCCCACCCGACGGGCTACCCCCAACACCCGTCCTACCCCTCCCACCCCTTAAAAATGCCCTATCTAAAAAACCCCAAAGGCTCTTTCTCTTCGCATGCCACCTCTGTGGGTCCCAAGACCCGTCATTGAGGCCAGCCCTAGGTAAAAAAGCGGGCCATTCCTGCGAGGCGGGGGCACCTCGCAGGCGCAAGAGTTCCAAGGCTGAATATCGCATAAAGTACATAAATAGGAGATAGGGTCCGATGAGAGGTAGTACCGTCCAGGGTGGCAGAATAATATATCAGGATCATATGGATACCCATCATCCAATAGCTCTTCAGATGGTGGCTGGCATAAAGATGGAAAGATTGAAAAATGGGCAGATAGAGTCTATGATGACAAAAGAGCTACTGCTCTGCCCAAAGCTCAGTCCTAAAATCCATAACATGAGAATGGTAGTAATTCTCCCTCTGGCCGCGGTGTCCACAGATGTTTCCCGGCAGGTCCTCCAATAGATCATAAAACAGTTTCCAATAATCTTCCCCCGCAATTCTAAAAGAACAGCCATGGCCAAAGAGTCTCAAATGGCCCGTGCCAGGTACAGATGACAATCCAATCCAATACAGGATCCAGATGACAAACGTTGCAGATGACAGTGCAACTATTCCAGCACTGCAATGCAGCTATTTTAATCCCGGGAAGAAGCAGGCCTAATTAGGCCAGGAAACCTCCACGCTCCCACCACTCTTTCCACCTAGATATTTCAGGGCTAAAGCCTCTCCAGGCCAGCCCCTCGCTCCAAGGTCACAAGTCCTATCCAGGTCTGCCCATTCCACCTGGCCCAGCCTGACCACAAGGTCCGACCAAGCACCAGACACCTCCAAAAGGGCCAGCACGCTGGAAGATGCCGCCGAAGAAACCGCGGCCCGGAGCAGGGTAGAAAGTCTCGGGTGGGAGCCATGTGGGGCCCAACACAGCCCTTTACCCCCCACATCAAAGTGGAAGTGAAAAGAGCCAAAGCAGACAAGGAACCGCTGGATGGAACAAGCAAGAGAGAAAAAAAACAAGCCACGATCTCGCCTTCATCGAGAATAAGCCGCGGCCTCACCTCACGCCCCATGCCTCACACCCAGGAAGATGGCCGCCATCTGCAGCTCGCCCTCATCCTTCCGGTCTCGTTCTCAGCAGCCGTGGTTCTGAGAAGGTCCGTAGAACCCTCCCACGGCTGCTTGAGAGATGGCAAGTCCGACCGGGGGGGTGCAAGCCGCTCTGCAAGCCTCCTGGATGCCGCCATCCCTCCGGTAATCCCCGTCGGCGGCTCCGATCTCCTATCGAGCCGCCATCTTGCGCATGCGCAGAGCCTTTCATTATGTGCATGACATAAAGGGCTTTTATGGCACATCATGGCTGGCCATCTTGGCTTTTTTGACATTTACCTCCCCCACTCATGCCCCTTAATATATCAATTGCATTGGTCAATTGCTTCATTGTGTCTAATAATAGAGTAATTTGATTAATCAGAGCTTTGAAAGACGACCAAATCCATGTGGATATTTATCTGGGGCCAATTTTTAATTACTGGTCTGATAAAAGAAAAAATCCTCTCAGGAGTTAAATCTTGTATAGGGCGGTGGGAGTATGCTGAAGCAGTCCCACTGACAAACAACCAATGTGAGACAATATTTCATTAGAACAACTAAAGGTTTACAAAGTAACTGCACTTTTTGGAATTTCTAAGAATGCTTTCTTAGATAAATTCATTAGGAAATGAAACAAGTGACAAGTACCACAATGTATCTAACATTCAAGCCAATTGCAAAGTTGGCTGGAATGTCTGAATAATCTACAGATATTCATCTAGCATACAGATAATAATATACAGATAATCTCACCCCATTCCTAAAAGGACTATAAGGGGCGTGCATAAGCGCACAAACGTGCCTACCGTTCCTGTCCTATTGTTTTTCTTTTCGTCTTCCTATATATATTTATGCTTATACCTCCCAGTATTTACTCATATATATGTTTATATACTATATAACCTTTCTGCATGATACTTACATATATTGTTGTGACAAAATAAATAAATAAAAAATAAATAAAATAATAAAGATTACGTTGTATTGATAGTCTCACAATGTTTGCTGGTAAGAAGAAATTATAGTTCATCTCCCTGTGTTGGAAATAAAAAGTCAAATCACACCCACTATTTATGACCTCACTGTAAGACTGGAACTACCTAGTTAATTGACAAAATGTTTGTACTCATCCTCTCAAGCTAGAACGAGGGGAATCCCTCCTACTAACAGCATCGCCTTTAGGCTGACAATCTTCTAAATGTCCTCCTTGATCCATGGCAGCCCTTTTGTATAAAAAGAATATATTCATCAATGTTTGTAACATAGCATCTCTTCCTTGTTCCTTTGCAAGGCCACCTACCATTAACATTAACTTAAGGAATCTTTATAGAAGTGTAGGTCAGTCTAAACCTATTCCGTGTCACTGTGGCAAGCTTTGTATACTATATTTTCTAACAATGTTTGGATTTTGTTTATGTATTGAGAAATCTGCATCTGCTTCCAATTTTGCTAATATATAGTTGTGTATGCAGTTTCGTATATAAAAATATATAAATAAATATATACTCTCCAAACTCATGCTGCTTTTTGGGATGCATCAAATATAAATGTTATGGGGAAAGTGTTTGCAGATTCCATTACATTAAATGCATGCAGTATTATCTTCATTTATAAAATACAAAAATATTCTATAAAAATATGAAAAGTAAGCAATGAAAATACAATTAGAAATATATAAGAAAAGAATGTCTTCCTCTAAGCTTAAAAATAAACCTGAAACAACACAGTATACATGTCTAATAATAAAAAATAAAAACACACAATATTTCTATAATTCTAACAGATCTAATCAAAGCCAAAAATTAAAACTTTCTTTTTAAGAGCCATAGTGATGCAGTGGTTAGCATGCAGTGTTTCTGGTTAATTCTGCTGACTGCCAGCAGTTCAATTCTCACAGGTTCAAGTTTGACTCAGCCTTCCATCCTTCCAAGGTTGGTAAAATGAGGACCCAGATTGTTGGGGTCAATATGTTGAGTCTGTAAACTGCTTGGAGATGGCTGTAAAGCACTATGGGGTGGTATAAGTGCTATTGCTTTTTAATGTTTCTCAAGCAAGAAGTCCAAAAGTGGTCTCCAAAAGTAGAAATGAAGCTAAGTAGGCTATCCCTAAGGATAATTTTTCTCAAATGATTAACATTTAGGTAGAACTGAACTTTCCAACAAAAAAACCCTCTTCATACTTTGATATAATTACAATAATTCTTCAGTTCATAAGAAAAAATCTGCCTACTTCATGGAAACAAAACAAAATAGTCCTGCTTAATACAATTTTCATAGTTTAAACAAATGGATAAATGCTCCTGAACAAAAAAGATGACTTTTACTGAACAGTATCATTATTTTAAGAGACTTCACATCGAGAGGTAAATAATTGTTCATGCTTTGTATTATTTTGTATATTATAAAAGTAGACCATGCAAGGTAACTTAGTATCTCTTAAAACAACTTAGTAATGATGGGGAGCTTATTAAGCATATTACTATGTCTTTCTTTCTTTCTTTCTACGTACTTTTTTGGAAATCTATCCCCCTGCCCTCCTCCTCCCTTTTACATTGACTCCAGGCAACCGCTTGTACAAGTCCGTGCAGTTTTCTTGGCAAAATTTTGGGGAAGTGGTTTGCCATTGTGTTCTTCCAAAGCTGAGTGACTAGCCAGTCATCCAGCTGGCTTGGTACCTAAGGTAGAATTAAAGCTTACAATAATGGATGATGCCTTAAGCACTACACTAAACTGCTCTGCCCCTCTAGTACCTTTCCATTACTTTATGCTATTTTGTACATTTTACTAACAAGACTAACGAGCAATATATAAATAAATATATACTCTCCAAACTCATGCTGCTTTTTGGGATGCATCAAATATAAATGTTATGGGGAAAGTGTTTGCAGATTCCATTACATTAAATGCATGCAGTATTATCTTCATTTATAAAATACAAAAATATTCTATAAAAATATGAAAAGTAAGCAATGAAAATACAATTAGAAATATATAAGAAAAGAATGTCTTCCTCTAAGCTTAAAAATAAACCTGAAACAACACAGTATACATGTCTAATAATAAAAAATAAAAACACACAATATTTCTATAATTCTAACAGATCTAATCAAAGCCAAAAATTAAAACTTTCTTTTTAAGAGCCATAGTGATGCAGTGGTTAGCATGCAGTGTTTCTGGTTAATTCTGCTGACTGCCAGCAGTTCAATTCTCACAGGTTCAAGTTTGACTCAGCCTTCCATCCTTCCAAGGTTGGTAAAATGAGGACCCAGATTGTTGGGGCCAATATGTTGAGTCTGTAAACTGCTTGGAGATGGCTGTAAAGCACTATGGGGTGGTATAAGCGCTATTGCTTTTTAATGTTTCTCAAGCAAGAAGTCCAAAAGTGGTCTCCAAAAGTAGAAATGAAGCTAAGTAGGCTATCCCTAAGGATAATTTTTCTCAAATGATTAACATTTAGGTAGAACTGAACTTTCCAACAAAAAAACCCTCTTCATACTTTGATATAATTACAATAATTCTTCAGTTCATAAGAAAAAATCTGCCTACTTCATGGAAACAAAACAAAATAGTCCTGCTTAATACAATTTTCATAGTTTAAACAAATGGATAAATGCTCCTGAACAAAAAAGATGACTTTTACTGAACAGTATCATTATTTTAAGAGACTTCACATCGAGAGGTAAATAATTGTTCATGCTTTGTATTATTTTGTATATTATAAAAGTAGACCATGCAAGGTAACTTAGTATCTCTTAAAACAACTTAGTAATGATGGGGAGCTTATTAAGCATATTACTATGTCTTTCTTTCTTTCTTTCTACGTACTTTTTTGGAAATCTATCCCCCTGCCCTCCTCCTCCCTTTTACATTGACTCCAGGCAACCGCTTGTACAAGTCCGTGCAGTTTTCTTGGCAAAATTTTGGGGAAGTGGTTTGCCATTGTGTTCTTCCAAAGCTGAGTGACTAGCCAGTCATCCAGCTGGCTTGGTACCTAAGGTAGAATTAAAGCTTACAATAATGGATGATGCCTTAAGCACTACACTAAACTGCTCTGCCCCTCTAGTACCTTTCCATTACTTTATGCTATTTTGTACATTTTACTAACAAGACTAACGAGCAATATAAAAAACTATTTTAAATGCATAAATTGGATCAACCATAGGCTCAAACTAAATATAGGATCGTGCGTGTGTACATATTTGTGCAATATTTTAATCAGGATTGTAGCATTTGAAATCAAACTAGAATATGACAGAGTGGGTTAAGCTTTAAGGCTAAAATGGGGAGACTTAGATTCAAGTACATCCATGGCCATGAAAACTCACTAAGTGATTTAGGGCCAATCATTCTTACTCAGCATTACCTACCTCATAGGGTTGTTGTGAGGATTAAATGAAGGCAGAAAAAGCATATTTAATACCTTGCTAGAACTGAATCCCAGCTGTCCGGTCCACTCATCTAGAGAGGCCCTGCTAAGAATATTCTCCCCAAAAAGTACATGAGGAAACGGAAGCATGCCTTCTCTGTGATAATTCCCAATTTCTGGAGCACAATGATAAAAATAGTCAAGGTGGTATCCTGACAATGCAATCAAGGTAGCTGTTAGATTGGGTGAGTGAAGAGACTGGAAACAGGCTTCAGACAACAGCTCTTCAGGGAAGAGGAAAAATTATCAGGCTGTCAGTATCTAACAGTTGCATCTTTTTTTATATGTGAGTCACATGTATAATGCACATAAAAGTCAGGTGGAACTTCTAACATGGCTGCCACCTTGATTTTTGTGAGTACATCGTATGGACATCTCTGCTGGAACAGCTTCCTTTCATAGGTTTATATGGTGTCTACCCTGTTAATATTCTAAAAAGAAGTAAAATCTGTGCTATTTCAGTGAGTCTTCAGCTCCAGTTGATGGACTGGCTGATGGCACCAATGATAAGTATTGATTTGAAGACTGTATTTTGTGAATTTTATCATCTTGTCTTTATATTTTCATGATTTTGCTCCATTGTGTCTCTGTATAATATTTGTACCTCATGATGCCACTACATTCCAAGTTCAAGGAAATATAATCATCAAGATTATCACAGCAGACGTGATCTCAGAACCACTGAACTATATCTTTCAAAGATCCTGGAGCACAGGGGAGCTGCCAGAGGACTGGAAAAGAGCTGATGTAGTTCCCATCTTCAAAAAAGGAAAAAAAACAGATCCAGGAAACTACAGACCTATCAGTCTGACCTCAATACCGGGGAAGATTCTGGAAAAGATAATCAAGCAACGAATCACCGAACACCTAGAAGCAAACAAAGTAATAACCAAAAGCCAACATGGGTTTGTCAAAAACAGATCATGCCAGACTAATCTTATCGCATTCCTTGACAAAATGACAAAATTAGTAGACCAGGGGAAAGCTGGTGACAAAATTTACTTGGACTTCAGTAAAGCATTTGATAAAGTAGACCATGCAAGGTAACTTAGTATCTCTTAAAACAACTTAGTAATGATGGGGAGCTTATTAAGCATATTACTATGTCTTTCTTTCTACGTACTTTTTGGAAATCTATCCCCTGCCCTCCTCCTCCCTTTTACATTGACTCCAGGCAACCGCTTGTACAAGTCCGTGCAGTTTTCTTGGCAAAATTTTGGGAAGTGGTTTGCCATTGTGTTCTTCAAAGCTGAGTGACTAGCCAGTCATCCAGCTGGCTTGGTACCTAAGGTAGAATTAAAGCTTACAATAATGGATGATGCCTTAAGCACTACACTAAACTGCTCTGCCCCTCTAGTACCTTTCCATTACTTTATGCTATTTTGTACATTTTACTAACAAGACTAACGAGCAATATAAAAAACTATTTTAAATGCATAAATTGGATCAACCATAGGCTCAAACTAAATATAGGATCGTGCGTGTGTACATATTTGTGCAATATTTTAATCAGGATTGTAGCATTTGAAATCAAACTAGAATATGACAGAGTGGGTTAAGCTTTAAGGCTAAAATGGGGAGACTTAGATTCAAGTACATCCATGGCCATGAAAACTCACTAAGTGATTTAGGGCCAATCATTCTTACTCAGCATTACCTACCTCATAGGGTTGTTGTGAGGATTAAATGAAGGAAGAAAAAGCATATTTAATACCTTGCTAGAACTGAATCCCAGCTGTCCGGTCCACTCATCTAGAGAGGCCCTGCTAAGAATATTCTCCCCAAAAAGTACATGAGGAAACGGAAGCATGCCTTCTCTGTGATAATTCCCAATTTCTGGAGCACAATGATAAAAATAGTCAAGGTGGTATCCTGACAATGCAATCAAGGTAGCTGTTAGATTGGGTGAGTGAAGAGACTGGAAACAGGCTTCAGACAACAGCTCTTCAGGGAAGAGGAAAAATTATCAGGCTGTCAGTATCTAACAGTTGCATCTTTTTTTATATGTGAGTCACATGTATAATGCACATAAAAGTCAGGTGGAACTTCTAACATGGCTGCCACCTTGATTTTTGTGAGTACATCGTATGGACATCTCTGCTGGAACAGCTTCCTTTCATAGGTTTATATGGTGTCTACCCTGTTAATATTCTAAAAAGAAGTAAAATCTGTGCTATTTCAGTGAGTCTTCAGCTCCAGTTGATGGACTGGCTGATGGCACCAATGATAAGTATTGATTTGAAGACTGTATTTTGTGAATTTTATCATCTTGTCTTTATATTTTCATGATTTTGCTCCATTGTGTCTCTGTATAATATTTGTACCTCATGATGCCACTACATTCCAAGTTCAAGGAAATATAATCATCAAGATTATCACAGCAGACGTGATCTCAGAACCACTGAACTATATCTTTCAAAGATCCTGGAGCACAGGGGAGCTGCCAGAGGACTGGAAAAGAGCTGATGTAGTTCCCATCTTCAAAAAAGGAAAAAAAACAGATCCAGGAAACTACAGACCTATCAGTCTGACCTCAATACCGGGGAAGATTCTGGAAAAGATAATCAAGCAACGAATCACCGAACACCTAGAAGCAAACAAAGTAATAACCAAAAGCCAACATGGGTTTGTCAAAAACAGATCATGCCAGACTAATCTTATCGCATTCCTTGACAAAATGACAAAATTAGTAGACCAGAGGAATGCTGTTGACATAATTTACTTGGACTTCAGTAAAGCATTTGATAAAGTAGACCATAACCTACTACTAGATAAAGTAGAAAAATGTGGGTTAGACAGCACCACCACCAGATGGATTCGTAACTGGCTGACCAACCGCACTCAACGTGTAGTCCTCAACGGAACTACATCCACATGGAGGGAAGTATGCAGTGGAGTACCCCAAGGCTCTGTTTTAGGCCCAGTACTCTTCAACATCTTCATCAATGACTTGGACGAGGGGATAGATGGGGAACTCATCAAATTTGCAGATGACACCAAGCTGGCAGGAATAGCCAACACTCCAGAAGATAGGCTCAAGTTACAGAAAGATCTTGACAGACTTGAACATTGGGCGCTATCTAACAAAATGAAATTCAACAGTGAAAAAAGTAAGGTTCTACATTTAGGCCAAAAAAACAAAATGCACCAGTACCGTATATGTGGTACCTTGCTCAATAGTAGTACCTGTGAGAGGGATCTTGGAGTCCTAGTGGATAACCATCTAGATATGAGCCAGCAGTGTGCAGCAGCTGTTAAAAAAGCCAACACAGTTCTGGGCTGCATAAACAGAGGATAGAATCAAGATCACGTGAAGTGCTAGTACCACTTTATAATGCCTTGGTAAGGCCACACTTGGAATATTGCATCCAGTTTTGGTCGCCACGATGTAAAAAAGATGTTGAGACTCTAGAAAGAGTGCAGAGAAGAGCAACAAAGATGATTAGGGGACTGGAGGATAAAACATATGAAGAACGGTTGCAGGAACTGGGTATGTCTAGTTTACCAAAAGAAGGACCAGGGGAGACATGATAGCAGTGTTCCAATATCTCAGGGGCTGCCACAGAGAAGTGGGAGTTGGGCTGTTCTCCAGAGCACCTGAGGGTAGAACAAGAAGCAATGGGTGGAAACTGATCAAGGAAAGAAGCAACTTAGAACTAAGGAGAAATTTCCTGACAGTTAGAACAATTAATAAGTGGAACGACTTGCCTTCAGAAGTTGTGAATGCTCCAACACTGGAAATTTTTAAGAAAATGTTGGATAACCATCTGACTGAGATGGTGTAGGGTTTCCTGCCTGGGCAGGGGGTTGGACTAGAAGGCCTCCAAGGTCCCTTCCAACTCTGATGTTATGTTATGTTATGTTATGTTAAGATTCTCTTAACAAACTTTGGTGAGAAATTATTTTGGAATCAGGAAAACAGTTTTGCTCAACTTCTATAGGTTATGCTCCTTTGCAAGTATTTTTACCTATTTATTTCATACAGATTGCAGATCTTCATTTCAAGCTCTCTAAAAACAATTCTTCCAACTATCGCCAACAATAAACCAGCCATGATCTTTAGATTAAACACCTTTAACCAGTAATTTTTAGGAAGCAAGCAAATGAATCCATGTAATGGGAATCTGAAACGATAATGACTTTTTACCCACCCAACTAAGGTATGACACAATCATGGCCTCCTAAAGCAAATCTGAATGAAGGCTGGCATATCTTTATTTGAAAAGTTCTTTGCTATTTTTGCACTGTTAGTGTTTTATAGAGTGGAAAGCAATTAGTTTTATAACAGGGGAATAGGTTCAAACCTTGTTTAAAAGTCAATGAGTGCCTAATTGTTCGGTTGCTTGGAAATACCACCCAATCATTGCTGTTTATGAATCTTGCCGTTTTGATGAAAGCCTACAATTTAGAACCTTTCCACCCCATGGACACCTTTTTCTACTGTTTCTTGCATCACAAAGAAATCTATTACAAACGTGCTGTATCTAATTATGAGGGAGTCTGCCGTCACAGCTGAAGTTGCAGAATTAGCAATAAATTTTCAAGAATTTAAAAAAAATACCTCCAACTTACTTAAACTGTTTTAAACAAAATAGGATCATACGTAGGAATATCTCCTGCAGAACAGCAACATATGTGAGAAATAAGGGCTAGTAAAGACAATCAGACTTCTTCTCAAGTTCGACGTTTCAGAGGGCCCTTCCACGTCACCACAGTTTCATCTCCATATCCAGTCCCCAGTTCCTCAAAAGCCTGGTGAATTTAAGTTGTCATTAACCTTATAATCTCTAGCTGAAAATGTGAAGAATAATGAAGCCAAAAGAAAGGAACCAAGGCATTTCTGATCCATAGAGGAATGGATCATCCAGAGATTCTGCAGAATTGCATTATTTTTTCCCCCAAAGAAGTAGTCTTTCCATAGGAGATCGAGTCAGCTCTCAGACATGGTTCTAGTGAGAAGAAGCAATTCCAAAGCTGATTTTACTCTGGTATAAAGGTCCCATGTGGAAGTGTCCAGTATGAGATGAGGTGATTTGGCAGAGGAAAGTGATGTGACCCTTCAAACTACAGATTGGTATTCATGATTTTTTAATGTTCCCAAAAAAGTTTTTCAACATTTTCTCTGAAGAAAACTAGTATACAATGTATACTGGTATACTATCCCAAAGTACTGGGATAGTACTTTGCTTGCTGGGTTTTTCAATCTCCATATAAAGGAGTGGAACAGCTTTATTTATTTAAAGAAGCATTTTTTTAAAAAAAAAGTATTTTGCATTTGTAAACTGGAAATGTATCAGTCCATTTTACCATCTGAAGATTCTATCGTCTCAATTTATTTTATTCCACTTCTAATTTAGAGCCCCTTTAAGGTATCTGTAATCTGCATGTCTAATATAACTGGTTTTATTTCCATTCTTTTCGACCAAAATGCCAATACAGAAAATTGGCCCAAATCATGGAACAATGTACATGTAAAGGGATTGTGTCATTTGCTCCATTGTATGACCAAACACATTTTCTGTGTATGAATACTGTAGGAACTAAATGTTCAAGGCATTGGATGACAGTGTGGATTTATAGCCCACAGATTGTACACAGCACCCGCTTGATGCTTAGCACTGGGGTGTAGCACCATTGTGGCCCACTGCAAATTGTGAGCAAATCTTGAGCTTGATTTATCTGGGAATTTTAAAACTGCAACATTTGGGGACAGCAAAAACCATGCCGTTTGTCATCTTAAGCAGCACAAATTTGATGGAAAAGTTATTTCCCAGCCCATGGAGAAATAAAGGAAGAATGGCAGCCAACAGACAGGAAAATCAGATTGTCTTCTTCTTGACTTCATTCTCTCTATCCCACAAACAAAGAATTTTTCTTTCTTTCTGTCATCCTCTTTCCTTCTACAGCTAAATGGAGAAACAAAAACAAAACACCCTCTTCCCCTGCCCCTCCCAAAAAGAAAAAGAAATTTTAAAAAAATCAAATGGGCAACAAATAATTTTACCATTACCAGGTAATACACGTTAATTGCTCAGTTTATATACTCTGAATGACATACCATTAGAGACTGTGTATGCATTGTAACTAGAGCATTAATAAATTTAAAATGTGCCTATTAGAATGACAGCTTTGGAGGTGCAAAGGAATAACAGTTATCACTTGGCAGAAGCCGATCTCACCCCATCTGCCGAGACTTTGCATACATTTTCAGCTTCCTGAGCAATGATTAGGGCTGTCAGAACCTCTTTAACCTTCTAACTGCTGGTCCCAACTGGCCTTAATTAGAGACTAATGAATTCAGAAGATGCAGGCCGTGAGGAAAACTGCCTTGACAGTTTGTGTACAAATTAAGCCCCAATTACTTCATGCATCTTTTGCATTGCTGATACAAGTCTCTGTTATTATTTTTTGAATATGGTCATTTTAGCATAAACCGAGAACTTTGCTAATATATTTTGTCATTTTTATGGCTCATCATAAGGAAGAGGAAGAAAACACACACACGCACACACACACACAAACGCATGAAAGGAATACCAGGAGGGTCATGAATATGTGAAATAAGCTACTGTACATGATAAAAGAAATTAATTTCCCTGCAGGGAATATCAGCAACTTTTTTCTCCTTCTTTCTTTGCGCCTTCCCTTCTTTTTTATTAAGAAGAAGACAAAAAAGCACTGTCCGGATATTATTAGTGCTAGTATTATTTGGGTGAATCAGGATAACAGCATAAGACCTAGGTTGAATCTTGCTGTCTGAATATTTTTATTAGCACTGTAAACACTGCCATTAACACAGAAAACAAACAAAAGAGAAATTATACACAATGGGGAAAAGGGGTTGGCAGAAAACTTTTCCACCTAGCTGCTCCAGAAGGAGGCCTCTTGTTGGACCCCCTCATACAGTGGCTCCTACGTGTTGAATAAAGGGCTCTCCCCCTCCCAAGGCCTTTCCCTCCCTCCCTCCCTCCCAAATCATAATTAAGGGCATTTCCCCACTTGGTGGAAACAGATTACAACAGTATCATTTTTTCTACTGCCATCCCCCTATTGCAATGATATCTGGGATAGTTTGGGACCTGTGGAGGAAGAGAATCGTGTTCTTTGTAATACAACCTCAGCCAGGGAGGACAGCTGTTCTCTTGGCTTCTTTGAGCTGCTAAAGAAGAGTTTCAGGGATGTCAATGCTTCTTTAAGGAGGGAGTTATCCATGCCATCATGAAGGAGAGGGTGGTACACTGTAGCTTTTGGGATTAATTTTATTATTGAGCGATTGATGAAGCATCCCTGTATTTTGGGTTGTTACCCAATTTCCTTGAGTTGCTTCTGTACATTGTAAATAACTGGAGTTAGTTCTAGAAAAAAAATAGTTCCTGACTCTAGTTTTTGATCTGTAAAAAAAATAACACAATAATGATAACGAAAAGGGATGATAACAAAAAGCCTCATCTTATCTCGGGAGGCATAGGAAGGGCAATAAACAACAAACAGGAAAAAGTGTCCACAGCTTCTTACAGCAAGCAGAGACAAAAAGCCAAAGAAGGCAACTTTTAATGGGAAGATTAATGTGTTTGATTGTGCCATAGATGACAGCATTGTAGTCAGAAAAACTTTAACTTTTTAAAAAAGAAAAATACAGTGATTGCTAAAAAAAAAAAAGGAAAAAAGTTCCTGTTTTGCCAAGTGTTATAGGAAGAAAAGAAAACGATTTATTAAGGAGATTATCTACTCTACAAAACCCTTGTAATTCAGCCTTGCAGAGCTCATCAAAATGTAGAAACATCGGGCAGCAAACTCACTGTTTGCTGTTAATTATAGAGTGTTTTAGGTTTCATAAGCGCAAAGAAAAAGAGTCCATTGCAGTACATGTCTGAACATTGCATATTTGGTGAAGAACTGAATAATGCATTGAAAAAATCAGCTTAATGGAATTCTGAAAGAAAGCTTTTGAAAAAGTCTCTTAACAGAAGCAGGTATAACATATAAGAAAATATTTAGAATTGCTATCTCCATGCAAGCTGTAACAACTGTAGTTATTCTGTAGAATGGCAATTAGGAGTAGAAGCTCATAAACATACATGCATACAAGGGATAACAAAATGAATTATATTCCGTTGTGGCAGAGGTTCATACAAACCATCTTAGTGCAGATTTAAAGGAAAATCCTGCAGAAAATGAAATAAAAGGGAATCTATTTAGAGAGGGTGTCATTCAGGAAAAGCAAACCATTTGTGAAAGCTAAACTACCAAACAAATTACTTAAAAGGAGCACAGTAGTACATGCTACAGATGAAATATTTGAAAATGAAAGTGAAGCAGATATGTGTAACATCATAATTTATAGCCTAAAAAGTGAAATGAGGCCAGCAGTATGGTTCACACTAGAAGTGAGGAAAACCATTTAAGTGCAAATGGATACTGGTTCTCTTGTATTAGTTACATCTACCTGAACATCAATTCAGAGATGATAAACTAAATCCATTAGAAAATTAAAAACATAGTGGACAAAGAAAGTTCTCACTGGAATAGTACTGTAAACCTAAAATACAATACCTAGCAAGGTACATATGCCTAGCAAGATATGTGGACTTCAACTCCCAGAATTCCACACCCAGCACAAAGGGTAAGGAATCTACCATTGGATAGGAATTCCATCAATAGTCTACAGACTACACGTTACACTCACTCATAACTTCAGATAAAAAGTATGCACAAAGAGACTGGGAAATGCTAAGTTTGGTCTAGGGTGTTAAACATATCAACCAGTTGTACAGAAGGCACTTTAACTCATCACTGATCATCAGCCATTACCATCAACCACAAATGAAGGCAAACATACATGTCCCTGTCCCTGTACAGGATCCAATCTGGGTTGGTCATCAGGACCAGAGGTTTTGTCTTCCAAGCTTCTGGACTCTTGCTGGAGCCCATCTTCCTACCAGTTACTACCATCAATCTTCAATCCACTTAAAGGGATTCTGCTTAAAACAGCTGCTCAAATGCTCAAATGCTGTGATTGTATTTTGTTGGCTTGAAGGACACAGATATAAAATAGAATTCAAAAGGACATACAATCATGCAGATGTAGATAGATTATCTCATCTGTTTTCGTAGGTTTTCATGGGAATACGCCAAGACGTAGGTCTTGGCATATTCGGGTCTTTTCCCATTTAAGGTTGAGAGTATCTTGGCAACGTTTTGATGAGGTCTCACTCGTCATCTTCAAGCTGGTGCTTACAGCTTCGTGCTTGTGTGAGCAAAACATGGTCGGAGAGACGGCAGCTCCGACCACGCTTTGCTTGCACAAGCACGAAGCCATAAGCACCAGCCTGAAGATGACGAGTGAGACCTCATTGAAACGTCACCAAGATACTCTCAACCTTACATGGGAAAAGACCCGAATATGCCAAGACCTACATTATCTCATCTATTTCTACAAGGTAAGCAGTCTGAAAAATTCATATCAGATGATAAGATTTTCCTCCCAGAGATGGAGAGTGTTCTCATCATGGCTGAGATAATTCAAGACAGAAAGAGAGAGAGAGAGACTAGGAAAGACTCAACATTGTATCAGATATTCATAGCAACTCATAATTACTTGAATACATGGCAAAAAACGTTTAGGAAATTTAATTGGCATTGTAAAAATTTACTCTTGAGAATGCTGTATTATACGTATTATGGGAAGACTTGGAGTTACGATACTATCCAGGCTGAGAATCAGGGCTAGAGGAGCTATATGTTGGACATCTTGGAATAATAAAGATAAAGGTACTAGGTCACCATTTTGCTTGGTGGCCAGGAATGGAGCAACCTGTTCAAAGCTTGTGATGAGTTGTTTAGGTTGGAGGTAGATTTGAAGAATATACAGAATAAATGGGCTAAATAGCCTAATTCATTCAAATTGTCTTAGTAGTTCATGTAGTAAAACAAACCTTGTCTCAAATTCAGTTTCTAATATATTCCAATCAGAAGTTACCTGTCTGAAAACTTAGAAAACTAGTAGAAGTAGCTTATGAAGTTTTGCTAGCACAGAGCAGTATAAAAACAGTTGACCTAGCAGTGAAATCTTATTGTAGTGCATTGTCCATTACCATTAAGTGGGTTGGAATAGGACGTTTGAAAAGCTCTTCCTTTGACTCTGTTCATTAGTATATATTCTTTGAAGTAGCCAGATGGACCTGTTGCCTAATTTGGTGTTAAATGGCATTCTATTTTCCTAGTGTAGGAAAAAAAAGAAAAGCCAATAGGATGAGGCTTTCTCTTGGATATTCCATAGAAGCAACAGGAAAGGAAGTTAGCTCTTCCATTGCCAGTCCTATTCCTTTAACCACTATATGTCATGATTGATTTATCAGTAGAACAACAAAGTAAGTGTTCACCACTGAGAAATTTGTGGGAAAAGAGGCAGAAGATGGGATGGAGACTAAGGCAAGGATACAGAAAGATGTTTTTTTAAAACTGTTCACTGAAATGTTGGAAATGTAAAGCAACACTAGGCACCTATTATCATATGTGGTGGGGATGCCCGAAAGCCAAGGATTTTTAGCTCCAAAGAAAACAGTGGCTAGAAGAGATGTTAAACCAGATGATAGATATGATGCCAGAACTCTTCCTTTTGGGTATAGTAAGGGATAAATACAAAAAAGAAGAAATATATCTTATGGTACACATATTAATGGCAGTGAGGTTGACCTTCGTCGAAACGTCGCCAAGACACTTCCAATTTTACACGGGAGAAAACCCGAACAACCAAAGACATATATATATATATATATATATATAAGGAGTGGAGTGAAACTTCCTTTACAAGATTACAAATATGAAAAACAATTTAAGGGCAGATGCCATTATTTCTGTATTTCATCACCTGTAGACTTTACGGCTGAGATTTTTTTTTTTAAAAAATGATAATTTGTTTAACTTTTAAAAAAATACACCTAGTGAAATGCTATTTGCAAAATGTTAAAAAAGTTTCAGGTATCGCCTTTCCTGTCTTAACTGTAGCTTTTTTCCCCCCAGTGTTTTTCTAAGGTTTCACAACCTTACACAAAAATATTAGACCATATCCAAATTTTCATTCTCCTTAATAGCAGAGGTGGAGTGGAAAAGTCGATGAAATTGAAGAGGTAGACATAACTTGTGTTGTGGGACCTGAATAGATGAGCAAACTTCTGTTAGTGGTAAGTCAGAGAGCATTATCTGGTCCATTACTGTAGAAGTCATATTTTAGTTAATTAAACGATAATTAATGCCTTGCATTCAAGCCCATCTTTGTGCTTGTAATGTCACAAGTGACCTCTTGAGTCAACCCTTGTCTCATGCCTGATCTTTTCTTGCACTTCTGTCACATGCATCTTATCCAACTATTTTTAAACATCCCTAATGATGATGACTCACCTGCTTCAGCATTGTGTGTGGTTATTTCCCCTGCCTAATTGCCCTGATCATTAAGCACTGATTTCTTAGTTTACCTAGATATTTTTAAGTGTTTCATTTTAGATTAATATGACTGATACGCATGTTGTAATCACACTCCCAAATGATTTATATTTTGATTGCCGTTGTTCTTTCCTAAAGCTAACTTAACAAAACTTTAATTCCTATTATGACTATAATAGTAATTACTATCTGTGCAAACACTACTGTTTGTCCAGTTCATAATATACTAACTTGCACGCAGATCTGAGATTTGCCTTTAGACACATTCAGCAATTGATTTACTGATCATAGTGTCATAAAACATGTTCCAATTTCCAAGCATGTAATGAAATTATTAAGACTCTGTTTCCCAGGCTTCTTATATGGATAAACAACATAAGCAATAAAACACAGTTGGAAAGGCTGGTTTAACTAAAGACCATTGCTTTTATGTTGAGAAGAGATCGGCATATGATATCCCATTTTGAGATGGAAAAACAATGAAAGTAAAATAAAGTTACTTCACAATTAAAAAACATCTTGTATTTGTGGGCAACCACCAAGTTTTCTCAATTATAAATCCCCAATTACAGAATGTCTTTCTCACAGGCTTGCTGGTTGCTTGCCTTGATATTATGTTGAAACCAGAGGAAGACCACTCCAGAATATTCATAATATGGATTAGAAACATTCAGATGGGTTTTGAAATTGAAACCCTAACCCTTGTAATGTTTGTTCTACACATGGGATACACATCTGCAACGTATAGAGGGTATGGCTGGGCATACTAAATGTAGCAGTTTCTCCTGTCCAGTCACGTCTGACTCTAGGGGGTGGTGCTTATCTCTGTTTCTTACCCGAGGGGACCAGCATTGTCTGAAGACACTTCTGTGGTCATGTGGCCAGCATAACTATATGCCAAGGCATACAGAATGCTGTTACCTTTTCACCAAAATGGTAACTATTTACTCACATATGCATGGTTTCCAGATGTTAGGTTGCCAGAAGCTGAGGCAAATAGCAGGAGCTCACACCTTCGCATAGTACTCGGGGTCTAGAATCTGGGCTGTGTTGTGGTCCGCTGGCAGCCTGCGGAGCTGGCAATGAAGTCAGATAGTGATGAGGCTGAAGAAGAACATGGGCCAGTCCTGGAGGCTGGGGAAGGCCTGGATGAGGGCTCTGTGTCAGAGGCTGAGGTGGAGCCAGGGCCATTGGGGAGTGAGGTGCAGACTCCAGAACCTCCAGAGCCTGACAGTAGAGGCAGAGGAACATGAGGAGCCTGTTCCTAATGCATGCATGAGAAGAGCTGCCAGAAGGCAAGAGCAGCTCAAACAAAGAGGATGACTCGGGAGTAGGGCCAAGAGATGATTGGCCCCTCCCATAAAGCTTAAAAGACCAGCAATGGCGTTTGGGCTCTTTGCCAGAAAACAACGTTGATAGCTTCGTCTTGTTGCATTTATGTTGTATCGGTGTCTTCTGAACTTTTGCCAAGAAAGGCCTTTGGCAGTTTGCCTAATTGGACCAAGGCTGGTGATAGGACTGAGGAATTGTGTTGAATAAAGTTTGTTTGTTTTTACACTGACTGAGTTTCCTATTACCTACTTGGGCCTAGGTCACAACAGGCTGTCAGCTTTCTAGCTGACAAGCTCAGCAGGAACTATGACAATTCGCCATGGCCAACTTACTGCAGGACAACTCACCATGGCCATCTCTCCCCAGGACAACTCGCTGCAGGATAAGAATTATGCTAATATCAAATAAATAGTGTAATAGAATAATTAAAGAAAGGATGCAAAAGGAGGGAGTGAATGAAATGTGAATGGCAAAAATTAAAATAATTTTTATTTATTTTAAATAATTAAATAGAATTGTTAAATTGTCCCACAACGAGTTGTCTTGCAGTGAGTTGGCCTTGGTGAATTGTCCTGTACCAAGTTGCCCATGGTGAGTTGGCCATGGCAAGTTGGCCATAGTGAGTTTGCCCACAGTGAGTTGGCAAAAGCAAGTTGTCCCATTCCCACTCAGCATCTTTAACTGCTGAGCCGTAGGGCCCTGGGATACTAATTTTAATTTTTGACCCATCTTATGGACACTCCTGGACCTCTGTTTTCTAGAAGTTTGAACTGTTCCATTTCCAATCAGTTGTACAATTGTCACTTTTGTCTCTTTTATTGGTGAACAATTTTATTGTATATATTTCACATTTGGCTTTATTTTTGAAAACATATCAGGAGGCAAAGAAATGTTCAACATGAATGAATAAAATATATGTCACTTGATTTTATCTATGCTATACTTTCCATAAGTCTTACTTCAGAGTCAGATATTTAGCTGAGGGTGATCTGTTTTTTTACATGATTATCTTGACAATGGCATCTCTAGAATTACTATTAAAAAAGTCTGCAGCATACAAATTATAGCATGCAGCAGCATTGAGTATTATATTGGCCTTAGAAAAATGATTTTTTTAAAAAAATAATAACAGTTTTTCTGAATACCCATTTTGTTTCAATGGAATAAATTGCTTTTTGTTCCTACAGTTGCTGCTTTGGCACATATTTTTAATATATTTTTTTTCCTTTATTCTGTGGTGATTTTACATATTAGTATGCATAATAGTAACATGTCAGCATGGCTTATAAATGTATTGATAGAGCTTCTTATGTATAAAAGTTTCATATATATATATATTAAATGTATTCACACAGTTCCTTATATATAAAAGTTTTCTATATACATTCAATTTTTAGTAGCTTAACAAACCTATAAAAATGATATACTGTCCAGAAAATGTATTGGAGCAATTGTAAATTCTGGTGATTTGTGTCTATGTGGTCAGATATATAAAGACAGTTTCCTGATCTCCATAATCTTTGAAGGTTATTGAAATGTCTATATATTGTTTCTAGCATATTCATGCCAGGACTATGGTTTATGCCAACCTGTTAAATTGTCTATGTCCTTTCCCTACTGCTAAACTGAAATGCCACCTATCATCCTTGAACCTACTGAAAATTATAGCTTCATAAAATTTGATGTCCCCACTGTCAGTTACTCTCCTTTGCAGTAGTCCTAGTAGTCACCTAATTTTTCTCAAATGCTATAGATGGCAAAATATAACAGAGTCTATAGATTTGGTGACCGTCTTTAGATTGTGTGTCAGAATTAGAGGGAAAATACTGTTTAATTAGGGTATAAGCAGTGGTGGGATTCAGCCAGTTCGCACCACTTCGGGAGAACCGGTTGTGAACTTTCTGAGCAGTTTGGCAAACTGGTTGTTGGAAGAAATCATTAGGGCAAAGAACCGGTTGTTAAATTACTTGAATCCCAACACTGGGTATAAGCCTGTCTTGGACATGAGATGAGTTGAAAGAAGGTTGCTTATGCTTCCCCTGATAATTTATCATAAGATCTCTACCAAGTAATACATGATTTTGAACTCAGTGTTCAAAGATGAACCTATATGGTATAATGGGAAATGGAGAGAAGAGGCATATTATATATACAATATCAGGCAGGTGTTTCCTTAAATCACAACAATCCCCTTGGCAAGACTACTGTTAATCATCCCAATCATAGCATTTTAAGGTAGGGAAAAGAAATTTTAGGAGTTTACAGAGAGCCTTAGTTTAATAATTTTAACTCACTGTTATGCGGACACTCATCTTTAGCAGTTTAGTGAAGGTGCTGGGATAAGAGACTGACCTGTTGGCCAGTCTCTTACTCAAAGAAATGTATGAATGAGTTTTTCTAGTTGGGCCTAGTAAACTACCAATTTTTATAAAAGTGAGTCAAAAGAAGTCCTAAATTTCAGTTGTACCTCTAGTCTTATAGACAGTGGTGGGATTCAGCCAGTTCGCACCACTTGGAGAACCGGTTGTGAACTTTCTGAGCAGTTTGGCAAACTGGTTGTTGGAAGAAATCATTAGGGCAAAGAACCGGTTGTTAAATTACTTGAATCCCAACACTGGGTATAAGCCTGTCTTGGACATGAGATGAGTTGAAAGAAGGTTGCTTATGCTTCCCCTGATAATTTATCATAAGATCTCTACCAAGTAATACATGATTTTGAACTCAGTGTTCAAAGATGAACCTATATGGTATAATGGGAAATGGAGAGAAGAGGCATATTATATATACAATATCAGGCAGGTGTTTCCTTAAATCACAACAATCCCCTTGGCAAGACTACTGTTAATCATCCCAATCATAGCATTTTAAGGTAGGGAAAAGAAATTTTAGGAGTTTACAGAGAGCCTTAGTTTAATAATTTTAACTCACTGTTATGCGGACACTCATCTTTAGCAGTTTAGTGAAGGTGCTGGGATAAGAGACTGACCTGTTGGCCAGTCTCTTACTCAAAGAAATGTATGAATGAGTTTTTCTAGTTGGGCCTAGTAAACTACCAATTTTTATAAAAGTGAGTCAAAAGAAGTCCTAAATTTCAGTTGTACCTCTAGTCTTATAGACAGTGGTGGGATTCAGCCAGTTCGCACCACTTCGGGAGAACCGGTTGTGAACTTTCTGAGCAGTTTGGCAAACTGGTTGTTGGAAGAAATCATTAGGGCAAAGAACCGGTTGTTAAATTACTTGAATCCCAACACTGGGTATAAGCCTGTCTTGGACATGAGATGAGTTGAAAGAAGGTTGCTTATGCTTCCCCTGATAATTTATCATAAGATCTCTACCAAGTAATACATGATTTTGAACTCAGTGTTCAAAGATGAACCTATATGGTATAATGGGAAATGGAGAGAAGAGGCATATTATATATACAATATCAGGCAGGTGTTTCCTTAAATCACAACAATCCCCTTGGCAAGACTACTGTTAATCATCCCAATCATAGCATTTTAAGGTAGGGAAAAGAAATTTTAGGAGTTTACAGAGAGCCTTAGTTTAATAATTTTAACTCACTGTTATGCGGACACTCATCTTTAGCAGTTTAGTGAAGGTGCTGGGATAAGAGACTGACCTGTTGGCCAGTCTCTTACTCAAAGAAATGTATGAATGAGTTTTTCTAGTTGGGCCTAGTAAACTACCAATTTTTATAAAAGTGAGTCAAAAGAAGTCCTAAATTTCAGTTGTACCTCTAGTCTTATAGACAGTGGTGGGATTCAGCCAGTTCGCACCACTTCGGGAGAACCGGTTGTTAACTTTCTGAGCAGTTTGGTGAACTGGTTATTGGAAGAAATCATTAGGGGAGAGAACCGGTTGTTAAATTATTTGAATCCCACCTCTGCTTATAGAGTACTATCCTCTTAGAATTCTTACTCCATTTCTCTTATTATTCTGAAAGTTGCTTAAGATAGAACTTTTTTGAAGAGTGGATAGTTGGCTGTCACCATCTTTATCCTTATATCAGTTTAATTTAATTTAATTTATGTTGTTTTACTTCTATTTATATTATTGCATTATTATTATTATTATATGTATTTTCAGAATGTAATGAATATGTCCATTATTTCTATTTTTTGATTTACACTTTACGGTGGCGATTTTAATTCTGATTTTGTCCTCTGACTACTTTTATAGCTACTGGTTCTGTAAAAAGCTATGAGTTGATTTGGCAGTTGATAAGGGGAATGATCGCTTGGATTATTGCAATGCTCTCTACATGGGGCTCCCCTTGAAGTGCACTTGGAGGCTTCAGCTAGTCCAGAATGCAGCTGCACGGGTGATAGAGGGAGCTCCACGTGGCTCCCATGTAACACCACTCCTGCGCAGACTGCACTGGCTGCCTGTGGTCTTTCGGGTGCACTTTAAGGTTTTGGTTACTACCTTTAAAGCACTCCATGGCTTAGGGCTTGGGTACTTACGGAACCGCCTACTGTTACCTTATGCCTCCCACCAACCCGTACGCTCACACAGAGAGGGACTTCTCAGGGTGCCGTCCGCCAAACAATGTCGGCTGGCAGCCCCCAGGGGAAGATCCTTCTCTGTGGGGGCTCCTACCCTCTGGAACGAACTTCCTCCTGGTTTACGCCAAATATCTGACCTTTGGACCTTTCGCCGCAAATTGAAAATGCATTTATTTACCCGCGCGGGGCTGGCTTTAATTTTATTGTATTTTTAAATTTATATTCCATATTTTTAAATTTTATATGAATTTTTAATGGGTTTTTAGAATTTTAAATGTTTTAAAGTTTTCGGCCAATTGTATAATAAGTTTTTTAATTTGGTTTTTAATTGTATATTGTATTGTTTGTTTTATTCTGGCTCTCCTGAGTCCTTCGGGAGAAGGGCGGTATAGAAATCTAATAAATAATAATAATAATAATAATAATAATAATAATAATAATAATAATAATAATAATAATAATAATAATAATAATTACCCTAATCCACTTCCATAAACTGCTCAGGCACAGCAAATGACTACATGAATCATATTGATTTAATACAAACAAGTTCCATGTATATGACCTCTTATATATACTCAGAAGCTACACATTGGGTGAAACAAGACAAGGCAACCACTCTACTCCTAGTTTTAGAAAGAGATGCTATTATGCTTTGCAAAGTTCCTTTAAACAGTAGTTTGATAAACCTACTGTGAGCAGAGCAGAGCAGAGCAGAGCAGAGCAGCAAATTTCTTTTTTTTTTTTTTTTTTTTATTCAAAAGTTTTATTAGTCAAAAAGGTTTATACAAATACATATCAGGTATGGTAAATTTTCATTTTCTTATCTAAAATAAGAATTTTACTCAAATTTTTAACACATACAACAGCCATATGGCAAGCAGGTAACACAAGTAGCTAAGTTTACAAATTTTAAATACGTAATAAAGAAGAGTCAAGAATAAACAGAATATCGTACAAAGAGAATAAGGAAAACCAACACAATCCCAAATATCTTTATCACTTCCTAGTTTTGGATCTCAGAACTCTGGGTTCAGCCTGACCCAACTCCAGGGCCGCAACAGCGGCAGCCGCTCCGCCCATGATCTATAACCTCCCTTCTTCAATTCCTGGGTCATCTGATTCCAGGAGGGCTTTGTGTTCCTCCACATAGGCCGTAGCCTCCGCAATTGTACTGATTTTTTCGTAATGCCCTCCCGGAAAATCATCAATCCTCTGGCATCAGCCATCTGAAGCCCACTCCTTCTGGTACAATTTGCTTGACAAAAATAATATTTCTTTCTTTTTCACGTACCTGTCTGGGAATCTGCCTCAGAATGGCTATCTCCTGCCCCTGTAAATCAGTGCCCCACTCCTATGTTTTCTAAGAATTTCATCTCTCTCTCTTCTCACAAATTTGACATGAACCTCTCTGGGAACTGCATGCGTGCGTGCATATTGAATTAACTCTATAAACTCGATCCACATCCCAATTCATGAAATCAACACCTCTCCCAAGAAATTCTCCCAACAATTTAGTCACAACATCTCTCAAGTCTTCTTGGTCCACTTCTTCCAAATTTTGAACTGGTTATTGGAAGAAATCATTAGGGGAGAGAACCGGTTGTTAACTTTCTGAGCAGTTTGGTGAACTGGTTATTGGAAGAAATCATTAGGGGAGAGAACCGGTTGTTAAATTATTTGAATCCCACCTCTGCTTATAGAGTACTATCCTCTTAGAATTCTTACTCCATTTCTCTTATTATTCTGAAAGTTGCTTAAGATAGAACTTTTTTGAAGAGTGGATAGTTGGCTGTCACCATCTTTATCCTTATATCAGTTTAATTTAATTTAATTTATGTTGTTTTACTTCTATTTATATTATTGCATTATTATTATTATATGTATTTTCAGAATGTAATGAATATGTCCATTATTTCTATTTTTTGATTTACACTTTACGGTGGCGATTTTAATTCTGATTTTGTCCTCTGACTACTTTTATAGCTACTGGTTCTGTAAAAAGCTATGAGTTGATTTGGCAGTTGATAAGGGGAATGATCGCTTGGATTATTGCAATGCTCTCTACATGGGGCTCCCCTTGAAGTGCACTTGGAGGCTTCAGCTAGTCCAGAATGCAGCTGCACGGGTGATAGAGGGAGCTCCACGTGGCTCCCATGTAACACCACTCCTGCGCAGACTGCACTGGCTGCCTGTGGTCTTTCGGGTGCACTTTAAGGTTTTGGTTACTACCTTTAAAGCACTCCATGGCTTAGGGCTTGGGTACTTACGGAACCGCCTACTGTTACCTTATGCCTCCCACCAACCCGTACGCTCACACAGAGAGGGACTTCTCAGGGTGCCGTCCGCCAAACAATGTCGGCTGGCAGCCCCCAGGGGAAGATCCTTCTTACCCTCTGGAACGAACTTCCTCCTGGTTTACGCCAAATATCTGACCTTTGGACCTTTCGCCGCAAATTGAAAATGCATTTATTTACCCGCGCGGGGCTGGCTTTAATTTTATTGTATTTTTAAATTTATATTCCATATTTTTAAATTTTATATGAATTTTTAATGGGTTTTTAGAATTTTAAATGTTTTAAAGTTTTCGGCCAATTGTATAATAAGTTTTTTAATTTGGTTTTTAATTGTATATTGTATTGTTTGTTTTATTCTGGCTCTCCTGAGTCCTTCGGGAGAAGGGCGGTATAGAAATCTAATAAATAATAATAATAATAATAATAATAATAATAATAATAATAATAATAATAATAATAATAATTACCCTAATCCACTTCCATAAACTGCTCAGGCACAGCAAATGACTACATGAATCATATTGATTTAATACAAACAAGTTCCATGTATATGACCTCTTATATATACTCAGAAGCTACACATTGGGTGAAACAAGACAAGGCAACCACTCTACTCCTAGTTTTAGAAAGAGATGCTATTATGCTTTGCAAAGTTCCTTTAAACAGTAGTTTGATAAACCTACTGTGAGCAGAGCAGAGCAGAGCAGAGCAGCAAATTTCTTTTTTTTTTTTTTTTTTTTTTTTTTTTATTCAAAAAGTTTTTATTAGTCAAAAAAAAGGTTTATACAAATACATATCAGGTATGGTAAATTTTCATTTTTCTTATCTAAAATAAGAATTTTACTCAAATTTTTTAACACATACAACAGCCATATGGCAAGCAGGTAACACGAAGTAGCTAAGTTTACAAATTTTAAATACGTAATAAAGAAGGGTCAAGAATAAACAGAATATCGTACTAAAGAGAATAAGGAAAACCAACACAATCCCAAATATCTTTATCACTTCCTAGTTTTGGATCTCAGAACTCTGGGTTCAGCCTGACCCAACTCCAGGGCCGCAACAGCGGCAGCCGCTCGCCCCATGATCTATAACCTCCCTTCTTCAATTCCTGGGTCATCTGATTCCAGGAGGGCTTTGTGTTCCTCCACATAGGCCGTAGCCTCCGCAATTGTACTGATTTTTTCGTAATGCCCTCCCGGAAAATCATCAATCCTCTGGCATCAGCCATCTGAAGCCCACTCCTTCTGGTACAATTTGCTTGACAAAAATAATATTTCTTTCTTTTTCACGTACCTGTCTGGGAATCTGCCTCAGAATGGCTATCTCCTGCCCCTGTAAATCAGTGCCCCACTCCTATGTTTTCTAAGAATTTCATCTCGCCTCTTCTCACAAATTTGACATGAACCTCTCTGGGAACTGCATGCGTGCGTGCATATTGAATTAACTCTATAAGCTCGATCCACATCCCAATTCATGAAATCAACACCTCTCCCAAGAAATTCTCCCAACAATTTAGTCACAACATCTCTCAAGTCTTCTTGGTCCACTTCTTCCAAATTTTGAAACCTAAGGAAATAAGACATTATATCCATCTGTAGTCCAAGCACAGCATTGCCTGTCGCCTCCTCTCTTTTCTGCACTGCCCGCATCTCACCCTCCAAACCTTCCACTTTCTGCTTGTTTTCTGCTGAAACTTGTTGAGTATCCTTTAAATCCTTTTGGATAGTCACAATTTCTGCTCTTATTTCATCCAATTTCTTGTCCATATTAGATAACTTTTCCAAAATTCTTCCATCTCTCCAGCAGTTGGTCTCTGACCTTTTGCCATTAAGGAAAAAAAAAATACAAAATCCTCAGGCAGGCACAGTATCCTTGTAATTTCCTCCGGATCCACCAGGGGCACTCACAGGAGCAACGAGTCCAGAGTACAGTTAGTCAACCAGGAAGCCGAAGGGAAGTGATGTCATCAAAATTCTCATAGTGAAGGCGGAAGCTGGACGCCACCACTGTTCCCCAGAAGGAGGGGGGGCCTCAAACCTTCCCTCCTAAATTTCTCCATCACCTCTTCTCCAGAGCTCCACAAAACCGTAATCTTCTTATTTTAAGTTCTCCTCTCCAGAATAACTCGTGCTCCTTCCAACCGCAGGGGAGAAAACCCCCGCACCGGAGCACTCCACCACGCCACCGATATTCCCTTCCCTTCTCCTCCTCAATTCTTCTCCGTTCCCTGTTCACCACCAGGCTGCTGCAGTTATAAATCCAATGCCCCGGTGTCACCGGGCACAGCGGCCCAGGCGACGACCAAAATAATGGCCGCGGCCTGTGGCCTCCAAACCCCGCCAAGCCTAGGACGCGCCAGCATCGGTCCCCACAGTCCTGTATGTCGGCTGGGAGACCCCTGGCGAGCCGTCCGTGCGGCAGGTGTCCTTTTCGGAACACCTGGCCCCTGAGGGCCTCGGCGGCGGCCGGATTCGGGCGCTGGAGGCAGGAGAAGCCTTCCAGACGTCCGTTGCCGCTGGACACCAGAAGTCGTCTCCTAGAGCAGCAAATTTCTTGTAAATTACATGTCATTAGAGAAGACCACTAAATTAATCCTTTATATTTCTACAGTAAATTCTACCACGTTCAAGAGAGGACATCATATTTCTTTGCAAACTATCTGCCTGAAATTTAACATTAGGAGCTCCGTAGTCTAGGAGCTACTATCATATAAATTATGTTGCATTCTGTACCTTTAAAAAGATGCTGACACATTTAAACATCGGTCTTAAAAAGAGTTCATCTAAAAGGTTGGTCTAACTTTCCTGTTAATTCTGTCTTATTCTGAACAGTAAGAAGTTGAAACCATATTTTTCGTATAGAAAAATCTCTAAGGTTATTTTTTTTTTAAAAATCCTTTAGTTTTACGCCATATCCATATCCAAGACTGGATTTGGAAATTTGTACAGCCATGAATTTGGCCCCCAAACCAGATTGGGTGGTCTCTACACACTCAGCTGCAGGAGGTCGTTTCCAGAAATTGTAGCATGGATTCTTTTCTTTCTTGATGGAAATAAAACTGGCTGAAAGCTTCAAATCTCTTCACTGCTTTCAAGCTTTAGCATTCCATCTGGTAAAACCATTCAGTTAATCTATCCCACCAGGCCAGCTCGAAAGGGGGGGAAAGGATTAAATAAACAGCAAATTAGAAATCATGCAGTCGTTAGTATGCCTCCTCTCCTATGTAAAACATTTATATTTAACAGGTCTGTATGACCGCAGAGTATCTTAAAAAGAAAAAGAAAACCCCAACATACTCTACATATGAAAATTTAAAACCTCATTGATAACCACATCTGGCATACCCCTAATTATGAATCCCGTAGTGACCTAATATTCCCATCAGAAAAAATACAGTAAATATGGAAAGGGGGTATGATTATTAATTTCATTTCTGTTTGTTTCTTGAAATAGGTATTCATTTCTACCTTTTTTTAAAGAAATAGTCCTATTTTCTAAAACAGAAAAAAAAATGCATTTTTTTAATTTTAAACATTCTGCTCTGATATGACTTTAGGTCTAATTGCTCTGATTTTAAAACATAATTAATGTTAATTTAAATTTTCCATAGGGTAATCCTATATATTTTTTTTAAAAAAAACCTTACTGTACCTACTTCATAAATTAATTAAGCTATTAATTGTGTCTGAAAATCACGAGAAGCTGTGATTGAATAATCAACCATTATCTTAGCCATGCCAATAGTTTATTAATACTAATATTAGTTCAGCTCAGCCTTTGATTGCTGCTATGAAATGTGAGAATGCACGAGATTAAATTCTATTTGCCAGATAGCAGTTACAAGAACAATCAGGACTCACCAAAATGAGTTATCTCCCTTCTGATGACATGATAACAGTGTTCCAATATCTAAGGGGCTGCCACAAGGAAGAGGGCGTCAACCTATTCTCCAAAGCACCTGAAACAATGGGTGGAAACTAATGAAGGAGAAAAGCAAGCTAGAACTTAGAACTAAGCAGAAATTTTCTAACAGTGAGTACAATTAACCAGTGGAACAGCTTGCATTCAGAGGTTGTGGGTGCTCTATCACTGGAAACTTTTAAGAAGAGACTGGACAGCTGCTTGTCTGGAATGGCATAGAGGGGCTCCTGCTTGTGCAGGGGGCTGGACTAGAAGACCTCCATGATCCCTTCCAGCTCTGTTATTTTGTTATTCTGGATAAGGAGCTTATCATATGACAGATATTATTTTTTATTTTCATTTCATTTTGCTCTCCTTAGTGTCAACTTTTGATGGGATAGCATATGTCCAAAACCTTGGGCACATAGTGGTGTGATTAGATGTGGCCATCTTCTTCCCTTCACATGTAGGGAGAGAATATATTGGACATCCAGTTAAATGAAAGCATCTCACTGAGTACCCTTCAGCTTTACAGGGACAAAGAAACTAACCAGTGGGGTGACATCACTGGCAGATGTAAAATGTAACCTAGTTTGAGCTAGATCCACATATGGATTGTAACTAGGATAGGCAGCTCATGGAGCTACATCAGTTTGTTGAACATCTCCAAGCAAGTCCATAATACTGTATAAATCCTGTATAGTATGAGTGGTGGGGTTTTTTTTTCCATTTATACAGTAGTGCATCCTCCATTGTTTGAGTTCCTTACGGTCATACTTCGACAACACTCTAAATACCTCCAGCTGTGTGGCTTCCTACTTTCCTGTGCCCACTGTTCTTGGTTAGGAAGTTGGACCACTTAGCCTTCCTGGGTGCTGAAATATTTCCCATATTTTACTCCATACATATGATTTTTCATTAAGAGCTGTTAGCAAAGATTGGGATCTTTAAACTTTAAGAAAAAGAGAAAAAGCAAACAAGCAAAGAATCCTTTAGCCAAAATGATGCCATATTTCACTGATAATTCTTGTAAAACCTGACAACTGGGAAGGAAGAATAGAAGATCTGGAAAATTTTGCGTAAAGTTTTCAGAGATCAAGAAGCATCTTGTTCTGTTCTGGAAATCACAACTGAATATATCTGGAGAGCAACCAAATGAGGAACATCTTCTCACTTCCTTGCCCAGATCTCAAGAGATAACAAGATACCTATCTTAGAAATAGCAGGGCATCTTGCTACTAGCAAGGGCAGGATTGCAAGGCAGTCCACTTACAATCGATGAAAGTGGAATTGAAAGCTAAACTACAGCTCCTATAAAAAATTCAGAGTAGGCTGGTATTGGAGCATCAGACATATCGTAACTCAAGGTTGAAAATAGTTTCCAGAATTAGTTCAAGGGTAGAGCTTCAGCAAGTCAAAATAGATACAGCTTGAAAATCATAGCTTGTCAGATACTTATTGCTCAGCATTTGCTGTAGGACAATTCTCTGGAACTGAACCTTCAGGTAGTGATCTCTGAACATTGATGGAGTATCACCTCATTTCTTGAATTAGTTGAGAGATCTTCTGTATATTAATGGCTTGAATTGGAGCTTTCATCTCTGTTGCTCCTGGAATACTGTTCAAGGCCACAAGAACCCCATCTGGTGGTTTAAGCTGAGCTTCAGATAAGGAGATTTCTAGGAAAAATATGTTAATAAAGGCCAAATAAAAGGCACACATGCCAAGTCTTATTTCTGTACATTCAGGGGGGAGGGAAAGGTTATTTCCTTATTATTGTTGTATTAGTTAGAACTACCTCCAACTATTTATGAAAATAGTTTAATCTGAAAACATTACCAGTACCCTTCTCTCAAAGTGACAGCTTTATGAATGCCACATCTCTCCCTCTCTCTGTGCATTAAATAAACAAGAGAATTGCAATTACGGTAAATCATATATCCAGTAGCATGTATTTGTAACAAAAATGCACTTCTGCCTCTTAACTTTGTTCCTTTCCCATCTGTTTCTGGGACTTGATTGATTCTAGCCATACCCCAGGGCTCTTTTAAAACAGCCTTTTTTATTTTTTCTTTCCACCCCATTGGATCCACCTACACAAACCTTATTCCCACCCACCACCCCATCCACACTTATCTTGCCATTCCCAGGTGATGGGTTTACTTTTTCCGGAAAAATACAATTCTATTCCAGGTTGAAAGTTCATCTTTAGCATTGCTAAAAAAACATTAAAAGTTGTTAACCTAATCTTGTGTAGCTTCTTCTTTGGTAATATTGAACTCCAAACTAGGTCATACAAAACTTTTGCCAGACCAATTCTTGAATACAGCTCATCTGTATGGAACCCATACTGCATATCGGACATTAATACAATGGAACGAGTCCAGAGATGTTTCACGAGAAGAGTCCTCCATTCCTCTGTTCGCAACAAAATACCTTATGCCACCAGACTCAAAATTTTAAGCTTAGACAACTTAGAACTTCTCTGTCTTCAGTCTGACCTAAGCATAGTACATAAAATCATCTGCCACAATGTCTTAGACAATGTCAATGTCCAAGACAAATTCCTTATGGGTCCAATCACACCTTGCCAATAAAAAATTCTATTCTATTCTATTCTATTCTATTCTATTCTATTCTATTCTATTCTATTCTATTCTATTCTATTCTATTCTACCAGCCAATGAATACTTCAGTTTTAACCAGAACAATACAAGAGCACACAATAGATACAAACTCATAAACTGATCCAAACTAGACTGCAGAAAATACAACTTCAATAACAGAGTTGTCAATGCCTGGAATGCACTACCTGACTCTGTGGTTTCTTCCCCAAATCCCTAAAACTTTAACCTTAGACTGTCTACTGTAGACCTCACCCCATTCCTAAGAGGTCTGTAAGAGGCGGGCATAAGCGCACCAGCATGCCTACCGTCCCTGTCCTAATGTCCATTTTCTTTTATTCGTATCCTTTATGTGTATTTAGAATTATGCTTACATTTGTATCTTCATAAAATACATGCTTGACAAAATAAATAAAATAAAATAAAGCTTTGAGTCCAGTTTCCTATCTCCCAGCATCACCCGGGTCTTATCTGGATTCAATTCAACCTAGCTGTTTTTCTGTTCCCTCGTCCATCACACTGAACTTAGGCAAAGTTCAAGAACATTGCTTGCTTCCCTATAGTTACATGGCAAAAAGCAGTGGAGCTAAGTGTGTGTCATCAGCATCCTGATGGCATCCCACTCCAAAGTTCCTAATGATCTCCCCTGTAGTTTCATGTAGATGTTGAACCACTTTGTTGCTTCCGCTGCTGTGTAACAGACTTTCAAATGGGCCTCAATTCATGCTTGATCTGATTCATCCCAAGGTCTTTTTTCCCCCCGTTTGCACTTCAGCTGTCTTCCTGTCTGCTCCATTACTTTTGGTTTCCTAGGAAAACAAGGGGCTGATTGGCTCCGAATGAAAGAAAATAGCATCAAGCAACTGGGATGTTTCTATATCACATAGCTCAAGCAGACCTGTTGGATGAGGTGAAAAGCTCTCTAAACAAGTTCAGGAACTATTTGGGAGCTGTACTCTGAACTACCTGGTTGCCCGGTTGGCTGGCTGGCAGGCAGGCAACAAGAGAGGGAATTTCCTGTTTTTTCTTCTGCTCCTGGGCAAGATGGCCTCTACCAATTTGTTGTGGAAGCAGGCTAGTAATGACAGGTTTCAAGACAGCTTTCCTTTAAAGCGCCACCCCAGCACAACCAAGACTCCTGAGCTGATCACAAAATCACAAGTAGATTCCAGGTCTGTAGTTCATTTCAATCATGTAGATAAAGCAGGCTTCCCAGAAATCTGTCACACATAAGAGGAAAAGGAAATCCCAAGTCACCTAACTTGGATCTTTTCCTTGCCAAAAAGGCAGGATGGCAACCATGCCCACACAATCAAAATCCCACTCTTGTGTAACGTGCTTTGACTGGGTGGTCACAACTATCATATTTAGTTTTTGACACCTCTCCTCACAGACATGGCAGTATCAGTCATATAAGTTGTTTGGTGCTTTTATTCTTTTTATTATAATCATTAAAGAAATTCATTAACATCCTAAATGTGGAAATATTTACAGTGCAATTGCAACAGGTCTCCTTGTGCTCTGTTTTCTTTTTTATTTTGGCATGGAAGAGAGATTTCTTTTGAAATCCACGACCCAGTGTTGGATTGAGAACAGACCTCAGTCTCTTAATCTAATGGCTGTTTCTGAGGGTGACTATTTTAGTGAGGCATGGATGGAAAATGAACTTTGCAATAAGTGACCTTCAGAGGAGAAGACTATTCCTGTTAATTAGAAGCTCTTTTCAAACTGAATTCATCTATGCATTAGGCCATGTCATTTGTGAACAATGTGAGCATTGTAGTAAACATTAAGATATGACTCAAGTGGCGTTATCAAAATTTTAGAAAACTCATCCTTGGTGTCGCTTCCCCACTCCCTGAAAGATTACAACTGGTTCCTACAGCAGTATCACACAATAGTATCTCTCCTAATGGCTTTTAGCTTTTGCCACTGCCAACTTTTATATTTAAAATCCACACAATTATGGACAATTTGTAAGCATTATAAGGCTTGCCATTTTTTCCCCCTGCCCTGAGTCTTCATCAGTGAAGACTGCTTTTATATCTAGCAAATGATTTTACTTATAAACCTACATTCATCTGCCCCAATTTCCACTTTATTCTTATTATTGCCATGACTTATTATGCATTTTTAATTTAAGAACGCATTTTCTCCATTAAAAAATTAGAATATTTTCAAGTACCAGAAAGTGATTATCTGTGTTGGTTTTCTTTAATTAACCATTACAGGGTGAATATGTTCTTCCTAAAGTGCCTTAACAAAAGAAAACTAGAAAATGGGAGCAAAAGAGTAGGGGTGGAGGTGGGAGGTGAAATTATCATGCAAGATTGGCAAGGGAGAAGAAAAAAATAAATAAAACATCTTGCCTGACAGACCTTACAGCAAAATAACATTATTATTACTTCTCCTTGTCTTCTTAAAGAACCAGAAGGCTGGATTGCAACAAAAGGCCATATAGATTAGTGTTTCTCAACCTCAGTCTTTTTATGAATTCCCAGAATTCTGCCATCTGCTTTAGACTACTGATGAACAATTTTTAAATTTACGATCCTTTTAGTATCACACTTGCCTCCATTGCAAGAATTTATCCCATTTATTATCTGGATTTTGTTCTTTAATCAGTTGCTGATCCAGTTGGGCTCACAGACCCTCATCTATATTTCGGCAATTTTGCTGCAAATCACACCTTCATTTCTACCCTTATTTATTTCACCAATCCATGTGTAATTCCCCTGAACTTCCTTTTAAATGTTATTTATTTATTTTATTTATTTTTTATTTTATTAGATTTTTATACCGCCCTTCTCCCGAAGGACTCAGGGCGATGTACAGCCAAATAATAAAAACCCCACAATATACACATTAAAACAAAAACTTAAAACCAAGCATATTACATAAATGGCCGAAATTTAAAACAATTTAAAACCCTAAAATTCATAAATAACCCCAATTAAAATTTAATAAAACTTTTAAGCCAGCCCCGCTTGAATAAATGATTGCGTTTTCAGCTCACGGCGAAAGGTCCGAAGATCAGGCAATTGGCGTAAACCAGGGGGAAGTTCGTTCCAAAGAGTAGGAGCTCCAACAGGGAAGGCCCTACCCCTGGGGGCCACCATTGTTTGGCGGACGGCACCCTGAGAAGACCCTCTCTGTACGGGTCGATGGGAGGCATAAGGTATGGGAGACCTCTGTACGGGTCGGTGGGAGGCATAAGGTAACAGCAGGCGGTCCCGTAAGTACCCGGGCCCTAAGCCATGGAGCGCTTTAAAGGTGGTAACCAAAATCTTAAAGCGCACCCGAAAGACCACAGGAAGCCAGTGCAGACTGCTCAGGAGTGGTGTTACATGGGAGCAACGAGTGGCTCCCACTATTACCTGTGCAGCTGCATTCTGAACTAGCTGAAGCCTCCGGGTGCACTTCAAGGGCAGCCCCATGTAGAGAGCATTGCAATAATCCAAACGAGAAGTGACAAGAGTGTGAGTGACCGTGCATAAGGCATCCCGGTCAAGGAAGGGGCGCAACTGGCGGACCAAGCGTACTTGGTGAAAGGCCCTCCTGGAGACGGCCGCCAAATGATCATCAAACGACAGCCGCCCATCCAGGAGGACACCCAAGTTGTGCACCCTTTTCATTGGGGCCAATAACTCACCCCCAACAGTCAGCTGCGGTTGCAGCTGACTGTACCAGGGTGCCGGCATCCATAGCCATTCCATCTTGGAGGGATTGAGCTTGAGTCTGTTTCTCCCCATCCAGACCCGTACGGCTTCCAGACACCGGGACAGCACTTCGACAGCTTCGTTGGGGTGGCCCGGGGTGGCAAAGTACAGCTGCGTGTCATCAGCGTACAGATGGTAACTCACCCCGAAGCCACTGATGACCTCGCCCAGCGGCTTCATATAGATGTTGAACAGGAGAGGGGAGAGAATAGACCCCTGAGGCACCCCACAAGTAAGGCGCCTCGCGGTCGATCTCTGCCCCCCTGTCAACACCGTCTGCGACTGGTCAGAGAGATAGGAGGAGAACCACCGATAAACGGTGCCTCCCACTCCCAAACTCTCCAACCGGTGCAGCAAGATACCATGGTCTATGGTATCAAAAGCCGCTGAGAGATCTAATAAATTGGCAGGGTATATTATATATTAGTAGATGATCAACCACTATCAAAGCGGATAGCAGCCAGAACATACAAAAACTCAAAGAAGTAGAGTAAGATTGGAGAGATCTGGCCCATAGAATTGCCAAGAGTTGGACACGACTGAATGGATAACATCATCATCATCAACAGTAGATGATCAACAGTTTCACATTTCAGTGCTTTAAAATCTCTCAGGTATCATTTGAATCTGGCAATTAGCTTGTTTGCAATTTTTCAATGAAATCTTGAAGTGTTTCTCTTGTCACCAGTAATTGGTTTATTTTGTGGCAAACCCTTCCTGAAAATATAAATTCATCGTGGTTATCTATTGATCAATTTCTTTGAGGAAAACAAAGTACTCATTCAGACTTTCTATGATTTCATTATTTTTATTTCATACTCCTTGGAGCACTTTACTTCATTCATTCATTCATTCATTCATTCATTATTTATTCACATATCTTTTGATGATTGCATTGCATTAGTGAAGTTTTTCTTCCATTCTGTAGTCTTCATTTGGCAAACCTTCAAAATACTCTACTCCTTCCCTTTTTCACTTCAGTTTTCTTGTCTTGAAAAATGAAGAACATAATTTGCCTATTACATTGTCATGTAGGGGGGCTTAAGAGAATGTATTCTAAGATTTTATTTTGGTTTTAGAATAACTTTGTACTTCCGCATCCTTGAAACTGCTTTACCTTCCTCTTTTAGTTAGTTAGTGTGGTTTGGCTCCAATCTTGTCTGTTTTATTTGAGAAACTAATACCACTATCTTCAATAATAATCAGAATTTAGCAATAGTTGAAGGTGTCTAAAACTCTGAAAAACTCATCAGGATCCACAATGGTCTAACCTGGAGGGCTTATAGGATGTGCATGTGATTTACATCATGTAGGTACAATGGGTCCCATTATGTTATAAAAATCTCCAGGAGAAATCTTCTTCTGGTGAATTCAAACAAAGGAATTAAAATTAAAATTAAATCAAAATTGCAAGTCTGAAAGAGATTCCAAAGTAGAAATGCGAAAGTAGAAATTCTTGAGCAGGCTTTGATGTATTTTGAGGAAAACAGAATTCAAATAGCATAAAAGGTATATCTAGTACAATCATTTGTTATAAGAAAATGTTATAAGAGCTTGTTCCTTTCCAACATTTTATAGAATGTCAGTTTGAATATTGAAGACTAGATGTGACAGCTAGGAAAAGAGCTATTTATATATATTTATTATTAACTGTTTTATATGAACAGATTGTCAACTCCTAGTTTACTTTGAACCAGGGGTGAAATGCTACCAGTTCAGGCCAGTTCGGCCGAACCGGTAGTAAAAAAATGCTACTGGTTTGCTGAACCAGTAGTAAAAAAATATTTTAAAAAAGGTCCGACGATGAGTTGATCATCGGAACTTTTTAAAAAAAAACTTTTTAAGCATTTTTTACTACCGGTTCAGGAGAATAGGTAGTAAAAAAAAATGCTTTAAAAAAGTTTTAAAAAGACTCGGGTGATCATGCGGCACTGTTGTGATCATCCGAGCCTTTTTTTACCTTTTGAAAGCAATTTTACTACCTATTCGCCCAAAACAGTAGTAAAAAATGCTTTAAAAAAGTTTTTTAAAAAAAGGTTCCCAAGATCATGCACCACAGCTGACTCCCCTCTGCTGTTCTAGTTGCCTTCCCAAGCCTCCTTGGTGTGTGGTGCGCATGCGTGTGCAGCGTGTGTTTGGTGCGAACTGTGCATGCACGCACGCGTGGCCAGTGAACCGGTAGCAAACCAGTTCAGATTTCACCACTGCTTTGAACATTTTATAGTCATTAGTTTCATTTACTGAATATTTTTTCTGAATATCAGTTTCATTTACTGAATATCTGTTCAACATTTTTGAGAATGTTATTTCTATCTATAATGTGAAGATGAGGACTGAGAATTAGAAAGGTCCTTTCAGAATATCTTGTACTTCATGCTGCCAATTCAACACTGTAAAGGTTTTTACTATAGTGAGGCAAGGGCATCATACAAGCACAAGATGTGGTTATGCAATCTTGCTGGCTTGCACATGGGGACCTATGCCTTCCATCCATAACTTAGAAACAGAGGAGGCCACAACAGCCCCACTCACTGTAATATAAACCAAAACCTATAGCACATCTAGCTTCAACACTGGTTTAATTAGTTAATCTCTAACCCAGATTTCTAAGACTTGAGGCTCCTTTTCCCACCTAACTTTCTTTCAACCATGGACCGGAGATTTATCAGGAGAAAGATAAAAGCAAAAATGAAGCTGACCGCTTCTCTTTTTCAGAAACCCACAAGAAAGCAGAATGTTCAACCTGGTGTTTCTTCAGAGCATGGCATTTAGCTCTAACATGAACTGTAACCCTTTGCTGGCATCTATTGGCCATCCTGATTTTTGCCTACAAATATATGATATGATATGGCTAAGAGAAAAAGAGAATCAAGAATAACTAGTTCTTCTGGGGGAAGAAGGCACAATTATTGTGTGCATGAACAGCTGTATTTGGAAAGAGAGAGGAAGTCGTGCCCCCCCCAGCCCAATTGAGTCTAATGATTAAGCAAGGGGGCCATGCATGATCCATGGGAGATTGAGGCCTATTTATGCAGCAGTGGGTGAAAAGTAGCTGTGTGACCCTCTTCCCTTTCTCTGGTTTGCCCTCAACTTGCAGTGGTCAGCATTCAAGCTCTCTCACCATTGTGGGGAACCACATCTGGGAGGTTTCTTTGGGCCTAGAAAATTCAGCTCCTATGCCAGATTAGTTCTGCTGTTTCTCACTATCTTTACTCATCCCAGAGGATTTGTCTTTAATTTTTTACTTTGTTTTAATGAGGCGTCACAAAGTTTGATTGGAACAACCAAACAAAAGAGCAGCAAAAGCAAAATAAAACAAACAAACCCCAGAATCTTATACATGAACCCTTGGCACAGTTTAGGAATCCTGTGCTTTTATGATGAAGTGAAGCATCAAATTGGATCAGTGATGGAAAAAAGCAGCTGGGCTATAGTTATTACACAAAGGCTACATTCACATAATATGTTCAACCTGGTTACTGAATTCTCATAGTTTTGAGGTTTGGAATCATAAATTAATCCAAGAAGCTGAATTCATTTACAGGACTTGCTAAAACCCAAAATTATATTGACCAAGCATTGCATGCTGTGTAACAGCAACTGCTGGAACTTTAAATATAACTGGGTATTAATGTTGTATGAACACATCCAAACTGTTTTGGAACTGAAGTTCTGATCTTTACATAGAAATTGTGGTATATTTTAATATTATTTAAAAGGAAGCTTTCTAATTAGAGAGCAGATTCTATCTTGGGGTTTCCACATAGATCAGAATAATTTATTTCTGTTCCGTTGTACATGAGACTGCAAGACAAATATCCAGAAATAAGTTTGATGAGACTTATTCCTAAGGAATGTGTACAGAGGTACTTAGCAAAAGTACGTTAGTTTGGGGAAATTCATAGGAAGTGAGTTGAAAAATCAATGCTTATTTGAAATGTCTTGTTGTTGAACTAAGATTTATTTGAAAAACAAATCTCTGAGTATAAATATGTTATAGATTTCTGGTTAGCATAATGGCTGTCTAATAAGAAATATTATCACTTTGCTTCTGCATTTTTAAAATTTATATTAACTATGTTGAATGATCATCTTTTTCAAATACCTTATTTTCAAACTCTGATAAAAAGTGCAGAACCTCCCTTATCGCTCACTTGTGCTTTTATATTATGTGTAGCGCTTATCTTTTCTAAGAGAAATCAGGTTTTCTTTAATATTGAATACGAAGTGAAAGAACGCTCGTAGGTCAAAGCAGGATTGATCTGAAGCAGTTAGAGTTTAAAATCCCATTAAACAGTGGACAAAGAATCACACACTATTAAAATAAAATGCTTTAAAATTTGAAAAGTATTATGCACGCCACACAGCAGAAGATCAGATTTTTATTAAAGCAAGTTTTAAATGCTGATTAATCCTCTTGAGAGTCAGTTTCCCAAAGCTTTGGCCAGCATTCAAGTGTTTTTTTTTTCCAAAGGGGCCCTTCACTTCCATTACTGTGAATATTAATTGAGGGACATTATAACTAAGGAAACTAAATTACAGCTGTCATTGCATACATCTAAATAAGCCACTGGAAATTTAAGCAGGGCAGTAGCACTGAAGAGTTCTCTCATCTGAATGGTCACTCATACCCCATTTTCTACACACAGGCAGATCAATACGCCCCTAACAAGTTTTTCTGATGACTTTTTGTTCAATCAGAGGACAGCAGGTCAGTGGTCAGTCCATCAAAGAAGGGATATTATCACTAGGATCCTAGCAATCCTAGGATGACTATTACAAATATGCAGGGAGGATTATTCCAAGTATTAAGTGAATATAAATGTATTTATTTGGATTGTGATGGTTGAATAAAGGATTTCAAAGCAATTCTTGGATAATATTAATTATCTAGATCAGGAAGCCTTGGGGATCTCTTTGAGTTAATTTTTCAGTGCTCTAAACACGTTAAGGAATATTTTTTATTGTGAGGATTTTGAGGACCTGTTATATTCCTGCTATGAGAGAAGTGCTTCACCTTTCCAAAAATTTTGTTCTAGTGAACTGAGCCACTAGACACAATACAGCCAATTACTAGAAGGCAAAGAAGTCAGCTAGATTCCCACTATGTCCAATTCCTCCCCACCTTTGTCTCTCTCCTGGCTAATCAGGTGTGCTATGTGAATTTCCTTAAAATCCAAGAAACATTTCAACTTCAGAGAGAGGATTTTGTCCTGGCTTCAGTGAAACTATATCTTCATTCACATTCTCAAAAAATACATACATATTAACACTTTTTAAATTCATTATAATCTAAAACAATATGAACACCAAAATAAAATAGAAATAAGGAGCACATATCAACTTGCTCAAATCTTAAAGACTTTCTTAAAAATCCAGGTTTCATCACTTGTTTACAGCAGAGCCATGCTAATTTCAGGTGTCCTTACATTAAATGACCCTTTCATGAATTACTGCCTTGTCGTGGCGAAGGGGCTTGCATAGCTCAATGAAGCTATGAGCTATGCCGTGCAGGGACACCCAAGATGGACAGGTCATAGCAGAGAATTCTGACAAAACGTAATCCACTGGAGAAGGAAATGGCAACCCACTCCAGTATCTTTGCCATGAAAACCCCATGGACAGTACAAAAAGGAAAAAAGATATGACACTGGAAGATGAGCCCCTCAGGTCGGAAGGTGTCCAATATGCTACTGGGGAAGAGCGGAGGGCTAGTACTAGTAGTGCCAGAAAGAATGAAGTGACTGGACCAAAGCCGAAAGGACGCTCAGCTGTGGATGTATCTGGTGGTGAAAGGAAAGTCCGATGCTGTAAAGATTTTTTCTCCATAGGAACCTGGAATGTAAGATCCATGAATCAAGGCAAGCTGGATATGGTCAAACAAGAGATGACAAGACTGAACATCGACATCTTAGGAATCAGCGACCCAACGTGGACAGGAATGGGTGAATTTAATTCAGATGACTATCAGGTATACTACTGTGGGCAAGAATCCCTCAGAAGAAATGGAGTGGCCTTCATAATCAATAAAAAAGTAGGAAAAGCAATACTGGGATACAATCCCCAAAATGACAGAATGATCTCAGTCCGAATCCAAGGCAAACCATTCAATATCACAGTAGTTCAAGTCTATGCCCCAACCACTGGTGCTGAAGAAGATGAAATTGACCAGTTCTATGAAGCCCTACAGCACCTGATAGAATTAACACCAAAAAATGATGTCCTTATCATCATGGGAGATTGGAATGCTAAAGTAGGAAGCCAAAAGATAACCGGAATAACAGGCAAGTATGGCCTTGGAGTACAAAATGAAGCAGGGCACAGGCTGATAGAATTCTGTCAAGACAACACGATGGTCATAGCAAACACTCTTTTCCAACAACCTAAGAGACGACTCTACACATGGACATCACCAGATGGTCAACACAAAAATCAGATTGACTATGTGCTCTGCAGCCAAAGATGGAGAAGCTCTATACAGTCAGTAAAAACAAGACCAGGAGCTGACTGTGGCTCAGATCATGAGCTTCTTCTTGCAAAATTTAGGCTTAAACTAAAGAAAGTAGGGAAAAGCACCAGGCCACTCAGGTATGAACTAAATCATATCCCTGATGAATATACAGTAGAGGTGACAAATAGATTTAAAGAATTAGATCTGATAGACAGAGTGCCTGAAGAACTATGGACGGAGGTTCGCAACATTGTACAAGAGGTAGCAACTAAAACCATTCCAAAGAAAAAGAAATGCAAGAAAGCAAAATGGCTGTCTGAGGAAGCTCTGCAAATAGCTGAGGAAAGAAGGGAAGCGAAAAGCAAGGGAGAAAGAGAAAGATACACCCAGTTGAATGCAGAATTCCAGAGAATAGCTAGAAGAGATAAGAATGCATTCTTAAATGAACAGTGCAAAGAAATAGAAGAAAACAATAGAATAGGGAGGACCAGAGATCTATTCAAGAAAATTGGAGATATGAAGGGAACGTTTCATGCAAAGATGGGCATGATAAAGGACCAAAATGGCAGGGACCTAACAGAGGCAGAAGAGATTAAGAAGAGGTGGCAAAATTACACAGAAGAACTATACAAGAATGAGCTTAACATCCCTGATAACCACGATGGGGTGGTCACTAACCTTGAGCCAGACATCCTAGAATGTGAAGTCAAATGGGCCTTAGGAAATCTGAGCAACAACAAAGCTAGTGGAGGAGACAGTATTCCAGCTGAGCTATTCAAAATCTTAAAAGATGATGCAGTAAAAGTGCTACACCCAATTTGCCAGCAAATTTGGAAAACTCAACAATGGCCACAGGATTGGAAAAGGTCAGTTTACATTCCAATTCCAAAGAAAGGCAATGCCAAAGAATGTTCAAACTATCGCACCATTGCACTCATTTCACATGCTAGTAAGGTTATGCTTAAAATCCTACAAGCTAGGCTCCAGCAATATGTGGATCGAGAACTACCAGAAGTACAGGCAGGATTTCGCAGAGGCAGAGGAACTAGAGATCAAATTGCCAACATATGCTGGATCATGGAGAAAGCTAGGGAGTTCCAGAAAAACATCTACTTCTGTTTCATTGACTATGCTAAAGCCTTTGATTGTGTGGATCACAACAAATTGTGGCAAGTTCTTAAAGAGATGGGAGTACCAGACCATCTTATTTGTCTCTTGAGAAACCTGTATGCGGGTCAAGAAGCCACAGTGAGAACTGGACACGGAACCACTGATTGGTTCAAAATTGGGAAAGAAGTCCAGCAAGGCTGTATACTATCACCCTGCCTATTTAACTTATATGCAGAACACATCATGAGAAAGGCGGGGCTAGATGAATCAAAAATTGGAATTAAGATTGCCGGAAGAAATATCAACAACCTCAGATATGCAGATGATACCACTCTAATGGCAGAAAGCGAAGAGGAACTAAAGAGTCTCTTGATGCGGGTGAAGGAGGAGAGTGCAAAAGTTGGCTTGAAACTCAACATTAAGAAAACTAAAATCATGGCATCCGTCCCTTTCAATTCCTGGCAGATAGATGGTGAAGAAATGGAGGTAGTGACAGATTTTATTTTCCTGGGCTCCAAGATCACTGCAGATGGGGACTGCAGCCAAGAAATTAAAAGACGCTTGCTCCTGGGGAGGAAAGCTATGGCAAATCTAGACAGCATACTAAAAAGCAGAGACATCACCCTGCCAACCAAAGTGCGTATAGTCAAAGCTATGGTTTTCCCAGTTGCAATGTATGGCTGTGAAGGTTGGACCATAAGAAAGGCTGAGCGCCAAAGAATTGAGGCCTTTGAACTCTGGTGCTGGAGAAGACTCCTGCAAGTCCCTTGGACTGCAAGGCGAACAAACAAGTCAGTTCTAGAGGAGATCAACCCTGACTGCTCTTTAGAAGGCCAGATCCTGAAGATGAAACTGAAATACTTTGGCCACCTAATGAGAAAGAAGGACTCACTGGAGAAGAGCCTAATGCTGGGAAAGATTGAGGGCAAAAGAGGAAGGGGATGACAGAGAACGAGGTGGCTGGATGGAGTCACTGAAGCAGTAGGCATGAGTTTAAATGGACTCCAGAGGATGGTAGAGGACAGGAAGGCCTGGAGGAATGTTGTCCATGGGGTCGCGATGGGTCGGACACGACTTCGCAACTAACAACAACAACACATTAAATGAAACTTGTTGTCCTGAGAATTCTAAGGTTTTCAGACTGAGTTATCTATTTTATCTTTTCTGGAACATGAGTGGTTGGTACCAAGAACTGCACTAAATACATCTGACTCATTGCAAATATTCTGGGTACCCAGACTTGACCATTTGAAATCACTGACAAAAAGCCATCAAATTTGGATTTGGTTCCCATTGGCTACCAGCAATGACTTATGTGAAAATATGATCCATCTATTTTTGGAAGACTGTCTCGGTCTTTTCTAGCTCATTACTTATTAAGTTTATTTGGCCACCTCAAGTTAGTATCTTGCAGAGACAAAAAGTTGTAGGCAGGCAGGCAGGCAGGCAGGAAGTAAGTAAAATAAAAACCTTCAATTTTTCTCCAGAACTGAAGAATTTAATTGAAGAAATTAACTGAAGTCAACTTAACTTCACTCTTCAGCCTTAACACATTATTAAATATTTTTGTCTGACTTTCTGCTGATTTCCTTTTGCGTCCGATAAAATAGGGTTTTTGGACTAATCACTGCTAATTCATGCCAAAGAGAAGTGAGACTCTAGTATTTTATCTATGAGGAAAGGTGATATTGCTTTGCTATTCCTAAGGAAGAAAATTCTTGGGTGAAAATGGGACATTTGGGGGTACAACTGTTTTGTGTCATGGCTTATGAAAAACTGACATCCAATCTGTCAAGAGGGAGTCAGGGACCATTTGGCATTCATCAAAAAAACTTTTTCTTTGGCCATTTGATATAGATTTTAGAATTTCTCATACTCCTTCTTCCTGATATTGCTGTCACCATTGCTGTCTTCTGTTCCTTATATATTACCATGATGTCTGATTGATTGGTAAGTACCTGCCTGTCTGTCTGCATCTAGAAGTCCCACAGGATCTTAGCTGTCTTGTTCTCTTATTCTGTGGAATTTCCCATTTGGAGTGTAACCTATACACTGTGCAGCTGTTCCTGCACACAACTAGCTACTTAACTGTGCCACTTATTGTGTGCTTTTCCTGACCACATCTTATACCTTGTCACTTTGTATTGGACTGTCCCTGATATCTCTGCATAGTCTGTACCTGGGGTTCTGTCTAATGTGATAGATTCCTGCTTCTATGTATCTGGTCCCTGTTTTTGTGCTGCTATGCCTCAGTGTTGTCTTTTAGTCCAGCGTTTTCCAGCTACTGATAGGATTTCCCAATGTCTTCCACCTCAGCACTCTGTGAGATGTACATCCCATACAGGGCCTTGTTTTGCCACACACTTCCTGTGTTTGATCTTTTCTCTCATGTCTGCTATTGCCTCAGGCATTCTCTCAGCAGCTCATCTTTGGGTGCCATCTTGCTGATGTAGTCCTGGATGCTCTGGGTTTGGCAGATATATGGCGCTCTCTCTCTCTCTCTCTCTCTCTCTCTCTCTCTCTCTCTCTCTCACACACACACACACACACACACACACACACACACACACACACAAACACACACTCATTCTTATCAGACCTCAGTGTTTGCTAAGTGTATGTGTATATACAATTAAAATGAAGGGTTCCTCCATTTGCAATAAATGAATGAACATGTAAATAAGTATGTGTACCGCTGTGATGTTAAAATATTTGCAAATTCTACAACACCAGGTGGCTTTGGATCTGATGATTTGGTAGTGAGCTGAGTAAGTTCCTGCTAATTTTGCTGTCACTTTAGTATTTCCTTCACTGCATGTGTGTGGCTGATTAAGACTTTTGCTGTGATCATTTAGGAAAACAGAATCTTGGTGAATTTTCAATGCCAAATTCATAAAACACTTATGGAACGATGTTTCTGTGACTACATAGAGGCAGTTACTTCTCCTACTGATTAAGCATGCCATATTATAGCAAGATGATTAAAAATGTATATAGTCTCTTGTTTTACTCAGCTTATTTGTCAGCCACAGAAGACTGACTCTTGCATAACATTTTTAAAAAAGGTTTGAGTTCTAATTATGAAAAAGAAAGTTTTTTTTTTAAAAAAAAGATAATGGTGCAATCATAACATCTCTCTGAGTTTGTACATCTCGGTTGCTGTTTGGCACAAGGCATGACAACTTCGTGCCAAGCTGGCACAGAACTGCAGTATGTTCATGAAAAAGGGGCTGCAGTTTAAGAGGAAAAGCTAGAAGTGTTATCTATACACTGTCTAATTATGCAACCTTACTGTCCCAGAATGAGATTTCTCAAACCATTTCTGACATATGGGAAGAGGGGAGAACAGCTGGTCATTAAGGTTTTCTCAAGACTATTTAGCAACACACTTGAATGTAATTAAAGTGCTACATTAAATACTGCACTTGCGTACAATGTATTTTTAATCTTTATGGCATGCTATAAAAGGAAATACATGCAAAGCACGGAAGTCTCCTCCTTCATCCTCTTTGCTCTTAAAAGACAGCAAGGGATTCCCTTCTGCCCTTTTTGGATTGCCTCGAGGATGATTGGACCCTTTATGGGCATTTTACCTGGCAATTTAAAACCTCAGAACAAGCAACAGAGGACAAATTTTGCTGCCTTTTTAAAACGACTCTGCTAATTTTTTTTAAAATGGAAACTGGTTTGAATTATGATAGCTCTAAATTCTTCTTTTCCCTCCTATCAATATATTATTTAATGTTCTTAAAGTAACATTAATGGTAAATACAGTCGGAACTTAGGACAACCACAGAACAGTTCTTACCAAATGTTTTCACTCTTCAAAGAATGGAAGGCAAAATCATGGCTCTGTTTCATGACTCAGCCATAACTAAGTCATGGGAAAGAGAAAGTAGGTCATGAAAATTTCAAAATCCAGCCAACACCCCCCCCAAATTAATTTTAACACTAAGTAGACCCTTTTTTCTGGTAAAATAAATTCCCCAAATCAACTGACTCCATGCAAACTATTTTCTGTGGCCATTTCAATTGTCATGGCCTGCAACCGCAAGGGCCAAGGTGAACCAGTTAAAGAAATGTGTGATTTCATGATGGCACTGACCCTAACTGCCCCACAATTGATTTTAACCCTCTAGTGTGTAATAAAGTAATGAAAGCAGGGAGTGGAGAAGAAAGAGGCAAACTTCCAGCATCTTTGCAATGGCTGGGAGGATAAGAACTTGGTCATATTTTGCTGCTCCATCAAGGTGACTGAATTGATGGTGGGCCTGGTAGAAGTGATGATTAGATCAGCTATCTCATATGAACATATATATATATTATAACTATATAACTATAACTATATATATATAACTATATATATTGTAAGAGGTAGGAAATACTGTTCTTCACCTTAATGCAATCTAAAAATACCAACCAGATATCAAAATAATCCTCTAGTTTTGCTACATTTTTACTATAATTGATCATTTTCTACTCTGATTTATTCCTGTGCAAACTATTCATAAATCAAGGGTATAAGTGAGTGTCCTATTAAAGAGAGAGAGAGGTAAGAGGAGGATGTAAGTTGTGATACACAGATGAATACGTAGGGATACTGAATACTGTATGAATCCTGATAGTGTAGGTTTAACTTTTAGTACCCTGTTCCCCTGAAAATAAGACATCCCCTGATAATAAGCCCAATCAGGCTTTTGAGTGCATGCACTAGAAATACCACCCCCTGAAAATAAGCCTTCCTCAAAAATATTTCAACATATGTGCAGCCGGTCCTCGCCATTTCATCTTGTTAGAGTTAGGTTGACATAGCTGGAAATCAGGTCAGACGGCAAGAGGAGCCCCGTCTTGCTCCACGTGCCCCAAAATAATAAGACATCCCAGAAAATAAGACCAAGCGCTTATTTTGGGGTTCAAAAAAATATAAGACAGGGTCTTATTTTCAGGAAAACACAGTATTCCTTTTTCAGGAAAATGGCATGGCATGTACCATTTAGGAAAAGTCAGGATAGAGAGCATGAAAGGATTTGGAAAAGCTAATAAGGATTCAGAAGAATCTGAGTTAATCATATCAAGCAATCTTTTTCCCAATGGTTGACCCACATGGGGTCATCAAATAACATAACATAACATAATAACAGAGTTGGAAGGGACCTTGGAGGTCTTCTAATCCAACCCCATGCCCAGGCAGGAAACCCTACATCATTTCAGACAAATGGCTATCCAACATTTTCTTAAAAATTTCCAGTGTTGGTGCATTCACAACTTCTGGAGGCAAGTTGTTCCACTTATTGATTGTTCTAACTGTCAGGAAATTTCTCCTTAATTCTAAGTTGCTTCTTTCCTTGATCAGTTTCCACCCATTGCTTCTTGTTCTACCCTCAGGTGCTTTGGAGAATAGTTTGACTCCCTCTTCTTTGTGGCATCCCCTGAGATATTGGAGCACTGCTATCATGTCTCCCCTAGTCCTTCTTTTTATTAAACTAGACATACCGAATTCCTGCAACTGTTCTTCATATGTTTTAGCCTCCAGTCCCCTAATCATCTTTGTTGCTCTTCTCTGCACTCTTTCTAGAGTCTCAACATCTTTTTTACATCGTGGCGACCAAAATTGAATGCAATATTCCAAGTGTGGCCTTACCAAGGCATTATAAAGTGGTATTAACACTATTAATACTATAAATTAACACTATAAACACTATATTAACACTATAAATCATTAAACCTGCTCTGATATTTTCTGCCAAAATATACTATTCACTCTCACCACTGTGAAAGCCACAGTGCATACACAATCAGTAGCTTAGCAGTCACCATTTTCCTTACTGGCCATTGTAGAGTGATGCTATCTAATGATGCATCACTCATTCCAGGAATTTGTAAGGGAGAGGTAAGAGGGACTCAACTGATGGGAAGCCATGGAAGATAGTATTTTCCCAAGGGTTGCTGCATATTTTTTTAGCACTGAGTGAAATTCACTTTACAACATAGAACTTTAGTTTGAAACATTCCGACAAAGAATCATGATAATGACAGAACCAATGTGATGTTTTTGTGGTTAAGAGATTCCAGACTGGGATTAAGGAAAGTCAGGTACATCCACCCCACCCACCATGAAAACTCACTGATGATTTTGGGTTGGTCACCTCCCTAGCCATTTTATCTCATGTGATGTTTGTTGTCAGGAAAATTTGGAGTAGGGAATATTATGACATATTATGAATATGAAGGCAAGTTACAAATCAGTCAAGTAAACCATCAAACAAACTTCTGCAAGCAAACTGAAGTCTGACTAGTGTAAGAATAAGGCTGCAATATAGGTAGATCACTTACCCATCATTAACATCATACTACATAGCATAACATTGTCAACTACTTTTTTCTGCTTTCAAGTAAAAGAGGAAAAATGGGATTTGCAAAGAACTGGTTCTCCTGTTAAATTCAAATGACTTTCACTAATATCCCCATAAAGTGCAATATTTATACCAGAAATGTTTTAACTTTTCTAGATTCCCACTCCATCCACTCTTAACAAATCAAGGAATTAGAATGAGATATTCTCTATTTCAAGTCTCATTCAACAACCAGAGCCCAGATCTTCTTGTTATTGTATGTGTTTGTGTGTGTGGCTAGACATATATGAATTGAGATCTTGGAATTTGCATTTTTGCCTTTATTATGTTTTAAGTTTGCAAGGTGAGTAGAAGTTTATTGTTTGTTGAGTTTGGCTCTGAAAAACTTATTTTGTTGGTTCCTGCTCAATCCAACACTAGAGCAGGATATTCTATCCAGTTTCTCAACCAAGAAAAATAGAAGCATTAACTGAACCAAGGTAGAAAATATATACAATGGTTGTGAACACCAGCTCATTATGAATTTTCTCATTTAGGAAAATTATGTGGTTTTAAGGCTCACCTCTTCCTTGAGTGTCATGTTCCTTTTTATAACTTGGTCATAGCATAGAATTTCACAGAAGCTTTGGCAATTTGGAATGAATTAAAGGTAGAAGGATAGCTATTTATCCCTCTCATTTAAAGTAGCCAAATGCAAAATATAAATGAAATGATGATATAATGATACTACCCAGCTCACTCTCTCAAAACCTATCAATACATCAGACTTACTAAAATATACCAGTGAAGAGTCTGTTAATTTTTCAAAAGAGAAAAAAAACATATCCAATAAACAACCTCTGCAGCATTTTCTTCTGATGTATCTAATTCTCAGGCTAAAGCCACAGCTGCAGAAAACTATAGTATATATGAAATGTTTTCCCATGGTATTGAAACAACTAGAAAACTACAGAGATTACATACTGTAAATCAGATCTACCCATTATGGATTAAAAGAAATATCCTGCTATTCAATATTAAAATGCAATCAAACCAATCAATGAAACTGGTTTTTAGAGCCCACAGATAAGTAAGATCCATCCAATTTAGCATCTCAGACTGTAGGGATTCTCCAAGAAAATTACCACATTAACCTACATAACCTATTGTTTTTACAGAATCTTCAGGGTGGCTACAACAACCCTTTTGCTCAAATTCTTAGTTGAATTGTCACACCTGACATTCATTGCACATGGTGAATATTTATATATGATGGTACTCTGAGGAGGGGGGAGAGAATAGAGGTTGAGATTATGTTGAGACCAGTGGCACCTTGGTTCAAAGGGAAAATAGCAAAGTTCACTAGGTAAGAGCAGACCATGAACTTTCACTATAAACCGGGCTGGATTATTGTGAACAAGACATAAAAGATTATCTTCTGTAAACCACCCAGAGTTGCCCTATTGGGATGGGCAGCAAACAAACAAACAAACAAATAAAGGCTAGCATACAGAATCATCTTTTCATAGTGTAAAATTTTACCAGACAGTCTTTGCAACATGCTCAGCCTATGCAGAATTCCATGTCACAAAGCCACAACTACTATGTCCCCTAGATGAATGGTCAAAGCTACTGGAACTCTGACTTTCCCAGAAGAACTTCTGCAGAAGTTCTCATGATATTCATATACAAATCAAACTAGTGAATCCTAGAATGAGGGACCTGCAACCCAAGTTTAACTTTGTGGAATCCTGTGGATTTCCTGGCTCTCTGGACACCGTAGGTTCTAATCTACGTAATGTATGTGGCTCTTCTCTATTTCTTCCTCACACAACTGCCATTTTATGTGAGGATTAGGAACTGATTCTGTGTCACCTGTTGGGCTTCATGGCTTAATGGGAATGTGAACTCAAGCCCTTCCATTCTCTAAGCAATATTTCCTAAGAAAGAGAATCTCTTCTCTACCATGGGAGTTCTGAGGAAAATACCTACCTTTGGGACATCATTATACGTGGAAGCATTTCCTCCTTGGCATCAGAAGGGGTCTAAGAACTTCTGCTCTTGCAGACAGTAATTGAGAAAGGATAGAAAGAGAAAAGGACAGCTCAGAGAAAACAGGAAATCACTTACAACAAACCATGTCACATAAAAGCACATACATCACAATTTCAGGAAACAGAAGCAGAACCTTTCAGGAAGATGATTTCTTTGACCATCCTTTTAAAATAATAGGAGGGCTCAGGAACAGCAAAGCAAGTCTCAAAGCCAAAGATTCCCTTGTATTTTCTATCTCCATGTTCAAGACAACATCTGTTTTTAAAGAATTTTGAATAAAGATGTGTCTCATTCCGCCCCCCCATGAAAAATCTGTGCTGCTCTGAGAATTTTAGAAAAACATCTCCCCTCCCACCCCCTAAAGTTACCCAAGCAGCCAATGCATTTTTGTCTGAGACCAGCTGATTTCAGTTTAAAATTCTTTTAAGCCCTTCTTCAGAATTGGCTATTATCTTGCATACCCCCTGGAGAGAAGGGCAGCTTTAGAGGGATGAAGAATGGATGAGATCACTTCTCTGGTCAGGAAATTTGATTATATAATCTTCATTTTCTCTTATTCTAAAACAAAAATGCATTAGTAGAACTAGCATGGTTGGTCCAGCAGCAGCCCTCCAGAAGTTCAGATATAGCACAAGAAAGCCAACTTTATGTTTCATCCCTAATTTTCCATCTCAAAATAGAGAATTTGTATCAGTCGGAATCAGAGGTCCTTTCACACTGATCTATAGTGATTGGAACTTCCCAGTAGGTATAATACAGTCTGAAGAGAAGGTTAGCTGAGGTTCAGTGTCCTATGCTTTGCAACACAAACGAGGCTGATGTTTCAGTTCCATTTTTCCTTCAATAGAATTATTGCAGAACACTTTGAACTGGTCTCTAAACGCAAATAACCAAGTTAGTTATGAAGGAATGAATTATATAAATATGTATCAAGCAGTGCAGTTTTACTTTTACAGACATTACAGTATGCAAATGTTTGTTTTCCTCTTTTTGTAGTCATTTCTTTAGGTTATGTACAGCCGCTAATATTATTTTACGTTGAATTGTGAACTGCCAGTTCTGTGAGAGATTGGTTTCAAAAACAAGGTGCACTTAACAGGAGCAATTTCTGAATCTTGGATCATGCACTATGCTTAGGAATAGTGATGTTCTAAAACAGAAAATGCTGGTACCTTTCTTGGGGAATGCTGCCCTCAGACAGAGCCTGATGCCAGGATCCAGATTATAAAGGCATTGCAATAGCAATAAAGGGTGTGCATATCCACATGTTGCTCTTCCTTTAAAATATGTGAACAGAAAATCCAAGGCTCGTAGATGTTGGAGAAATAAAAAAAAAAATTTTATTTGCATTTATATCCCGCCCTTCTCCGAAGACACAGGGCGGCTTATACTATGTTAGCAATAGTCTTCATTCTATTTGTATATTTATATACAAAGTCAACTTATTGCCCCCAACAATCTGGGTCCTCATTTTACCTACCTTATAAAGGATGGAAGGCTGAGTCAACCTTGGGCTGGTGGGACTAGAACCTGCAGTAATAGCAGGCAGCTGCTGTTAATAACAGACTGCATTAGCAGTCTGAGCCACAGAGTTCCCAAAAATGACAAGAGATACTGTTAAGATATTTAAAATTTAATAACTGGAGCAGAGAAGGATTGGACAATGATTAAGAATAACACAGTTATAGCTAATTGGTTAAAGAGAGCTGGCCACTGCATGTGGGAATCTAAGCTGTGATTGGTTGCTTTGAGTGCAAAGGATGTTTTCTTGTTTCCCACCTTTTTCCTCTGTCTGCTGTGTGTGCTCGCTGTGATTTACCTCATGATGTTCCTGCTGTGTTGATTTACCTGGCGATGCTCCTGTTTGCCTATCTTATTTATTGTGAATATATTCATTTATATAAAACTGGTGGTTCGTGTCAGCATCTCTGACTCCATTCGGACACCGGCTATGCAATTCCCTGATAGATACCTCAGAACTTGACCAGAGGTGGCAACTAACAAACAATGGCGTTTATCTTTGCACAACAGAATACTTAGCAGTCTGGGAACAAAAAGGGGATAGATCTAGGATTCACTTTTAATACTGAAGTTCAAGGCTGACCCAGGTTGTTGTACTGCTTTAGAATTAGAATTCAAATTCTTTATTGCCAAGTGTGGTTAGTTAGACACACAAGGAATTTGTCTCAGGTGCATAAGCTCTCAGTGTACATACAACCATAGTTATAGGTCATTATTATGGTCACTGTAAAAATAGGCAGAATAGCAAAGGATATTACTTTTCCAAAGCCCACAATCATAGCATGCAATATAGTTGAGAAGTCACAGAATGGTGGCCTTTAACACCCAAAATCAGTAGCCAGAGATACCCATTCTGCCCTATGGTGGTGTTGGTTGTATCTGTAAGCTCTATAAAACAGGAGACAAACTCCAAAGACAGCCAGGTATAATTCCATAGGCATCAGAGGTCTTCTATTAGATTGAATAAGCTGGAAGTAGCTTGGGATCAGGAATGGCAACTCAATAATTTGAATGTGGATGGCACTTCATTGATTCATGGGTTGCTTGGCTGTCAGCCCTTTGAGGTAGCCCAGACAGGAAACCAAAATGATGAGTACTAATATTGCCTTTGTTGTAAAGTTATAATAACAGAATCTTGCAAGCTTGAAAGCCTTTCTTTGCTCCCTTTCCTTTACTTTCCAGAGAACCAGGTAGACTCCCTTAAGAGATTCTTTCACAGCCCTTATTCCTGTGTGGGCTGAGACACCTGACTTTTGCATAGGTTGCAGCTTTTCCTCCTGTCTTCAGAGGTTTTTCTAACATTCCATTACATTGGGATTCTGTTGCAACCTGGTGATTGTGAGAAGCATTGTGTATTGATTTGAGAACTACTCAGCACTTCAGTTCATCAGCTAAACATCTATTTTGTAGGCTGTTAAAAAGAGTGCACCTTCAATGGGGAACAGTTCCTAGGACAATACAAGATCCTGGGGGACAGTCATGGCAAACTGTTCTCCATTCTGGCAGAATTTTCAAGAAAGAGGATATGCTTTATACCTCCCTGCAATAGTACTTTAGGCTCTAGACAAGCAGGAAATAATTTGTTTGTGCATCTGAATATATGTGAAGGAATACTGTATATGCCGACAACACAATTATCCATTTTCCCTCCTTGATCTGGTGCACAGATTGCATGCCTTTGTTGTAGAGAATGAGACAGGGAGGGAGAAAAACAACCACCTGTGGAGTTTTCATATGTGCATCCAGATACGTTGCTAGAAAGTTGTTGCTGTTTTTACAAATGTGATTGGATCAATGTTAAATTCCTCTGAATTCAAGAGAGCTTTCTCCCACATCATTGTGCAGTCAATTATAATTTAATGTGAAAGAATATTGAAATAGCATACAGAAGATCCCAGATTCATTCTGCTAACATTACCATTTAAAAAGTCCTTAATTTTGTTTGGAAACGGCAAAAGAAGGTTTTTCCTTCTTTTTCCAATTTTTATTACATACCATAGCAGAACACATGAAGGACTAAATTCAACATAACGTTTAATGCATCACTGAAAGCCATGTGAAACTCTTCAAAAAGTACTCAGGTAAGAAAATGTATTTTGGTGAAATCAGTTCATGGTTAGGAAGAATAACTCTTTCATCTTCCTATAGTGGCCCAGATGTTCAAAATTCCCATAATTCACAAAGAAAGAAAAGAAAAGAAAAGAAAAGAAAAGAAAATGCTGTTAATTCCAAGTGAAAGCTTTCCATTGGTTAGTCATGAAATCTTTCTTGCCAAGATTAGTAGCAGCTTTGGACAAATTATTTTCCCATTAATCAATTTCTCAAGTTAATGTGGCAAGGTGATACAGAATGTATTATTGTCATGTACCAATTCTCTGATCATTCACATGATGTATATTGGATATTACAAGTAACTTATTCTGTGGCTCCTATCATAAAGAAGCCTCTGCAGCTACTGGCTGGAGTATTGGATTCAGAGGGGGAAGATTGTGGCTGAAATATGCTGCTTAGTTGCAAAGCTCACTGATTGACCTTAGGTCAGTCACTGTCAGTTGGTTTAATTTACTTACCAGGGATATTGTGAAGATTGAAGAGGAGAAAGAGATCCAGGAATAATGATTCTGATTTCTTGGACATATCTGAAAGTAAGATGTCAATATAATAAATGCATAAATTATTTTTAAAAAACACCTTTTATCTCATGGAAAGTTAGTACTGGAAGCAGGGGTGTTTCTGCCCACTTTGGTGAAAATAGTCTATATTTTCCATAGTCCATAGGTCTATTGTTGATTGATGAGATTTTACTTAGAAGTTTTATTTTTATTTATTTATTTATTTTTGTCACAACAATATATATAAGTATCATACAAAAAAGATTATATAGTATATAAACATATATATGAGTAAATATTAGGAGGAATAAGCATTATATATAAAAGAAGGAGAAAAAGAAAAACAATAGGACAGGAACGGTAGGCACGTTTGTGCTCTTATGCGCGCCTCTTATGGTCCTCTTAGGAATGGGGTGAGGTCAATATTAGAAGGTTTTTGGTTAAAGCTTTTGGGATTATGGGAAGAGACCACAGAGTCAGGTAAAGTATTCCAAGCACTGATGATTCTGTTACAGAAGTCATATTTTCTGCAATCTAGATTAAAGCGGTTAACATTAAGTTTAAATCTATTGGTTGCTCTTCTATGCAATTAAAGCTGAAGTAGTCTTTAACAGGAAGGACATTACAATAGATGATTCTATGTGTTAAACTTAGGTCTTGTCGAAGGCGACGGATATTTTTCTATTCCTATATTTTTGCGTATAGGAGATACAGCACATTGAAATGACCATAAAATTGCAGAACGTTTCTGGAATCTGGAGCCACAGAATACAGACGGGAAAGGAAGTGTCCTCACTCTGTAGGAAAAAAACTTTATTCCCAGCAAAGCAAAGCAAAACAAACAAACAAAAAGACATCGGTATATGTGTAATGGGAAAATGGGATAATACGAGTGTTTTTGCGTGTGTCTGGTCATACACAGAGGGTGTTTAAATTCTCTTTCAAAGCCTTCCATCTCTAGTAGAAGAGCCTGCATCCTGAGGTTGAACTAGACAGATCTTTTAAGGCTATGGTGGCCATTCCTGGGTTGGTAATGAATGCCTGTGTTAATAGAACACCATGCTGATGCATTTTTTCCTGCCATTGTATGTAACATATTTTCTAATTCTTCTGCTCTATTCAGCGTTTGACCCCAACGATAGGGGATTATGGCATTAACTCTCAACACAGCACACATTCTTTACAGACTTTCACTAAATACTGTAAGCCTGCTGCAGAGAGGAATAAAAGTGAAAGCAGACCGTCTGGTCTTAAGCTGTGCACACAGAGGGCCGTGATCCAATTGGAAGAGAAGCAGAATTTTAAAAAGAAAGAGGTTTGACAAAATTTTAATCCTTGTCATTTTCATTTCTCTTACCCTGTGGATTTGGGTGATTTTATTTACACTGTCAGCTTGAGCCTAGGGATTGGAAATCAGGCTTTTATGGAGATTATTAAAAGTACATACAGTACACTCAAGGTTGGACTACCAGTATATGCTACTAAAATATGAATATGGAATCACTGTGGGTTAGATGTTAAAAAAAGGGAAGGGAAGAAAAAGGACAATTTGGAGCAGAGTTATTAAAAAATAAAGACCTTACTGTCCTTAAAAATTTCAGGGTGAGAGCTTGGGTTACTTTGTTACAAATATGAGTATTATTAAATGAATAAACGATGGTCACTGCTTTGATCATAAATGACTCAGCAACAGGGCTGCCAATTTATTTCTGATGGAATGTATTGGCAGGCTGAAATTGAACAGTTCGGTATCGGGGAAGGGGAAAACATCACTGCTGAATTTTGGTCAATCAGAGAGATGCTTTAACCAGTCTCCATATCCTGGGCCTAGCATACTTTGTTCATCTGAATAGATATCTGTATCTCCCCAGAAAGACTGGGGAGATGTAAATCTAAGGTGATTTTTTTTAATCCCTCAGGAGTTTTTGATACCATCCTTTGAATGGATTCTGTATGTCATCACAATAATAGATGACCTTTCAGACTAAGCTTTTGGTCCTTTACAATGGCTGTATGCTTAAACACTTTGCTTAACTTTATGGAATCCAACCAGGTTCCACCTTCTTTCCCCTTTTTCTTATTATCACTGTGTAGCAGCTGGCTGAGATCATCCAAAGGTTTGGAAATGGATGCCATAAGCACTCTGATAACAACATGGCTCAATTTCTCCTTGTCATCTGAGTCAGCCGAAGCTGACTTAGTGCTTAACAAATACTGGATATGGGTGATGGGTTAGATGACAGCCAATAACTGAAGCTTGATCTCAACAAGATTGCTCTAAATGGGATTGCACTCTGCTGGAAAAGGTCAGGTTCTTAATGTGCAGGTTGTCCTGCATCTTGTTTTGTCACAAGATGCACAAGTAACCACAGTGATAGAGATTTCCTTCTAGCAGCTTTTGCTGGTTTAGCAGGAGGTGACACAACATTTAAAGAGACAAGATACACTTCAAGGCACTTTCTTCCCCCCACCCCCATAATTTTTCTCTTTCTCTCTCTTTCCCACCCAGGTGTTTCCTCTTGGTTCTTTTCCTCTCCTTTCCTCCACTATACTCACTCTTAGTCCTTTCTTCCCAGACCATGCTGACAGCCTTTCTCTCCTCCAGGGGCTGAATTTTTTTTTTTTAAAAAAAAATATTTACAGTGATCCTGACAGATCGTTTTTTATGTTGAGAGATTTTCCTGTTGTTTTAGACATGCCAAGTCTACCTGTAGGCATAGTGCCTTCACTTGACATATTTAATGTGTTGTTGAAATTGGTGGGAAATCTGTGTCACCAATTGGTGGTGATTTGCCACTGAATTTCACTGCGTGATTCAAGAAGGCTTGGGGAAAGGATGCCAGAAAGGGATTTAAGGGACATGTGTGATCCATTCCTAATCTATGCTAAGCCAACTAGGGGGGTTTTTTTGACCTCAGGTAAACTGTTTTTAATTATCTTTGCCTTTTTAGTGCACTGATATTATAAAACTAACTTGCTGATAGCTTGATTTGGTCTGAGTTTTATAGATTCTGTGTTTCTTCTGCTATATTTATTGCATAAATGAAACTCCATTTGGCAGCTTTTAATGAAGAAATGCTTAATCGGTTACTATTGGATCATCCACCCAGACATGTTAATGTGTTTTCCACCCATTCTAGAGAAGAAAGTATGCTAAAATAAAAACTGGTGTCCTAGAACTGTACCACAGCAATGAGGCCACTAATATTGTTGCACCTGCACAGTTCAATTTATAATATTTTCAGGAAGCAATTAGATACATCACAAGACCCTTTCCTTCATCTATGACAGCTTTATCCTAGCTATTTACATGGTCACTCCTAGAGCATGAAAGGGGGCAGAAGGGGGCAAGGAGAGGAAGAGGAGGAAGAAGCAGAACCCACCTCAGCTAGACAGGAGACATTCACGCTCATGTCTGCAACTGCGTCTAAACCCAGTCATTTGTACATTTGGGTCATTGCATACAGCGGCAGTGTGTCAGCGGTATAAACTTAAGTTAATTACCCTTCAACAAGGCTAGAGCAGACCAGCAAGGAAAATCGTATCGGATGCTTCAGGTTCTCATTTGCTGCTGCTAGCGAAGAAGGCTGTTCCCACCCCTGCCTGCAGCATATCCATTCACTTTCCCTCAAGATAGGATGAGGCGACTGCATGTCGGAAGCTTGACTTGGAGCCAGGTTTTTGCTTTTAAAGTTTACAGTGTTTAATGTTTTCCTCTCATACATACACACAGAGGCACAAAGAGGGTATTGCTATGGTGCTCTTTGCAGCTTCTCTTTGCTGCCCACACTTGCTGACTCTGCTTTCTGCTTACCAATGGTCTTCCACAATGGACTTTCACAAGGTCCATATTATCCTAATCAAATGATGCACACATACAAAAAAGAAAAGAAAAGAATTGCGTTGGGCATAAGCCATATCTGGTTTCTCTAGCAGCCGTAACACAAATGACCAAATAAGAGAAGGGTAGTCCTGCAACAGGTCAGACCTTCTGAAGACTTCACTTTCACACAACTCTGGAAGTCCACACAAGAAATTTTCTGCTATAACAGCTTGGAAAACAGTATTTTGTTGCTGGTACATTTTGGATCAGCTTAACAAACTTACCGGCTGGGCTAGCCATAAAATGGAGGCTCTATTATAAGGCCCTATGTCATTAGCAAATGGTGAGCAGGATATCTTTGCAGGTTGTAAGGGAGAACCCTTTGAACTGTCACATTTTATTCTGTTTTTACATCACTTTTCTCCTGAAAAATTTTCAGGCTACTTGCAAACTACTATGGAAAAAGTGTTCTTTATGATTTTCTAAAAATTTAACATTACTAACTTATGCAATCAACATTTTTAAAAAAAAAAACTTTAAAGAATTGGGAAAGAAATAAGCCAAAAAAAAAATACTAAGTAAGAAAAGAAATCTTATAATTTATAATTATTGGTTTATTAATAAATATACTACTATAATATACTTGGCTCAAAATATTACTGTAAAAAATAGCAAAATCTCTGCCATAATAACAAATATTGCCATACCCTTTGATTAGTAGAAACATAGCCTTTTCTAAAATACATAGAAAAAAACCCTCCTTCTAATGAAAATGGTATAGAAATACAATAAAGAAATAAATTCCAAAGTGTTTAGCCCTAGAATAGAGGAGAAAGCACTCTTCTTAAAGATGAGTTACTCTAGGACAAAAAATAAAAGCATTTCCTAAAATATCAGTTTTCTATCATTTAAATTATGCTTTGAAAACACTGCTTAACAGAGAATGTTTCTGGTAATGATTTAGCAAAGTGAATATACTCATTTGGCATTTCTGCCTACAAGCCCAGCGTTATACACCTGCTTGGAAATGAACTGAATATATAAATGGGGCTTATTCAGACAGAGGTGCATATAGGACTGTAGACTAAATATTAGTTAGAACCAGTAAAGTCATAGTCAAGGTTAAAGAAGCATCACAGTATATACCAGTGATGGCTAATCTTTTTGCCATCATGTGCCAAAAGCATGCGAAGCATGGGGGGGGTCATGTGCGCACATGCCCACACCCATAATTTTATGGGCCCCGCACATGTGCGCATGACACCCCCCCGCTCCCCCTGCTTTTGGCATGTGATGGCACTGTGGGCCCGGTAGGCCTGTTTTTTGCTCTCTCCAGACTCCAGAGGCTTTCTATTTCCGGCATCCAGAGGGCCTCTGGGGGCGGGATTGGGGAAGGCCATTTTCACCTGAAAAACGGGCCTCCTCCACCCCACCTCCGGAGGCTGGAAACAGCCTATTTTCTGACTTCTGGTGGGCCCAGAAGGCCCAAAAATCAGCTGGCTGGTACATGCATGCACAGCGGAGCTGAGCTCGCATGGCCACCGATATGGCTTCACGTGCCACCTATGCCACGCATGTCATAGGTTCGCCATCACTAGTGTACACCAAACTTAAATAGTGTTTTAAACAAATAGTTTTAAGCAATCACTTTAATTCAAGGCTCACTTTATCTATTTTCTTTTTTTAAAATTAATGTATCATTTTACTGCTTTACTGTTTCTGTTATATTGCTAACCTTATCTTTTATTTAATTCTTCAATCTGCCTGGAGAACACCATTAATTGGCAAAATTAAAAATGTAATAAATTAAAGATATTGAGTGCTTGTTGTCCAAAATCTTGCATTAACGCTGAAACATTTATCCTACGCTTTGTTGAAATGGATTCCTCCCCCCTTCTCCTACTCTTGTATCTTGTCTAATCAAGGAGAGAAGCAACCTAAAACCAAGGAGAAACTTCCTAACAGTGAGGACAATTAACCAGTGGAACGGCTAGCTTTCAGAAGTTGTGGTTGCTCCATCGCTGGAGGCTTTTAAGAATAGACTAGACGGCTACTGGTATAGGATGTCCTGCTTGAGCAGGGAGTTGGACTAAAAGACCTCCATGGTCCCTACCACTCTGTTATTCTATGTTCTATGTCTATTTTCTATGTTCCACAATTTCATATGTGGTACCTATATGGAAGAAAGTCACTTTTATGTTACTAGAGTGACAGTCACAACTGTAATGCTTTTCAGAGAGAAAATCAAAAGCTAGAGCAAAAGAGCAAGAAAGGCCATGGCAAGAAAGTCTTGAATATAAAATTTCACTGGAGGCTGTTTTTATTTATTTATTTGTTTATTTGTCACAATAGTATATATAAGCATAAGCATGAAATAACTATACGATATATAAGCATATATATAAACATAAGTAGGTAATAACTATATTAACTGGATATAATGAAAGGAAACAATAGGACAGGAACGGTAGGCATACTTGTGCTCTTATGCACACCCTCTTAGGAAAGGGGTGAGGTCAGTAGTAGACAGTTTTTGGTTAAAGCTTTGGGGATTTTGGGAAGAGACCACAGAGTCTGGTAGTGTTGTTACCATGTAAATCAAGCAGAAATCGGCCTGCATCTACATGCCAGTCTTCAGCTAAGAAGTCTAAATTGGTATCTCCTGAAAACTAAGGATGAAACTGTTGCCCTTAATATGGGATTCCCTGTTTGTGGGCCATATCCAACACAGTGCTGAGGGCATTCAGTTCCCACAGACCTTACCGAAAGTCTTTTTCTCTGCTTTCTAGGGACTGCTTGCCATGTCACAGGATTTAACCTTTTGTCCTTAATACTATCTCATTCCCATTATGTTCCTTTTTTGCCCACAGATAATCCCATGGCATTATTCTCATTATACCACTTTGCTACTCCCATTATGCTCTTTACCACTGATCAGCCCATCTTTTCTATTTAACTTCCTAGGTAAAAATATGCAAATGTTTTAAAAATGTTTATGTTGTAGCCATTGTGAATCTTCACAGGCTTCTGCAGGATACCTTTGTCAGGCTTGTGGATTTTTTTTTTTTAAGGACCTGTAGTTGCCACCTACTGCATAACTATTTTATCAATGAATCCTGAAATAATTGCTGTTAGAAAAACCAACACTGTGGCTGCTGCTGCAATTATTGCTGGTTATAATAATGTATAGTCAATGAGGATCCTGTTGCAATCTGTACTTAAAGCAATAACATAACTATTTTAATAATTTTGTTGTTACCAAACATATATATATATATTTGCATTAGTGTTACCAATGCATACACACATACACACACACACACACACACACACACACACACACACACACACATATTCACTAATACAAATGAACTAATACATATTATTGCATTAGTGTTAAGTGAAAAGAAAGCATTGTGCTGGATTTTTCCAAGTAGCCTTTCTCATAATAGAATAAATTAATTAATAAATCCAAACAAACAATTGTCCAACATTGTATTATTATCAATAAAATTAACACAATAACATGCAAGCTACTATATCTAGTGCATTTTATTTTTCCCCACTAAAAGTATCAGCCAATTCTATTTTTTCTTCTTTCTTTTCTTCTTTTTCTAATGGATCAACATAGCTATATTTGTTTTTCCTGTTCCTCCTAAGAAGCATGTCAATATTTAAGTACTATTATTATCTTGGTCTTCCCTATTAGAGCAAGGGCCCAGAGAGCAAGATGCTGAAAATGAACTTACTATCGATATACAGATAGATTAACAAATGAAGGCAAATATAACTGGATTAACCTTTTTACTCTTCAAATACTTCCACATATTTTACACGTAATACTGTCTTGCTTTTGCTGTTTTTTTTAAATATATCAAAATGAATATTTTAAACAAGTTTTTGTCTACCTCAAATATATACATTTACGCTCATATTTTTTCTGGGTATTCAGTGCAATGTTAAATGATTTGTGTTAAGAATGACCAGGGGATGCTGACGCTATTGCTTATGTTGGCCCTCAATGAATATCATTGACTATGATATGCTTATAGGCCACCTACAGTAGGTGGGATAGTATTTAGAAACACTAGATTTCCTGAAGTAATAAATTTCAAAAGAGAGGTGATGGCCATCACATTGATCTATAGATTTAGTCCCAAAGGTGCTTTTCCAAAGGCAACTGGACTTTGTTTTTTCTTGAAGATGTTTTGCTTCTCATCCAAGAAGCTTAATGAGTTCTGACATTTTGAAGTCAAAACTGAAGAAGCTTCTTGGACCAGAAGCTAAACATTTTCAAAGAAAAAAAAAGACCTGTTGCCTTTGGAAAAGTACCTTTAGGACAACCATAATCTGGATGGCTGAGAGTCCCCATGGACATTTACAGATTCAGATCTCACCAACAGGGTTGTTGTGGTGAAAATAGGTGGAAGAAGGGGTATGAGGTATGTTTGCCGTCTTAAGCTACTTATAAAAATAATAAAGGCAGGATATATATAAATAAATTGTATAGGATTCTGTATCATTTATTCTGCCATTATATGTATCAGTGCTCGAAATCAGTGAAAAAGACTTTCCAGATTTTTAAGACTTAATGTATTTTAATGACCCACACAAATATTTAACACTTTTTCATCTAAATCTAAATTGACTGTTCAATAATGAATAGTCTCTTTAGATTAGGGTTAATCAACTGGATGAGGGCAGGCAAACTGAAGCACAGTAACTGACAAGGCTGAGGTGCTTCTGATTTATTGCAAAACAGATCAATAGGAGTCAAGTAGAGTTAGGATGGTTGGATTAAACTCTTGAGCTTGTATATACACATGAGGTATTCACCCATAACACTGAATGCCCTGTTTTGCAAGGATTGTGTTTTCATGGTTAACAAGAGTGGAGATATTATAGTATCAATGGTCATAGTGACACGTGGATTAGTAATATTCCATTTGAACTACACTAACTATAGGAACTATAGCTATTTCTTAATTCAGCAACCAGACTGTTAGGTGGAATTGGTAATGTACAGTATACAACTGATTAAAGATAGTCCCCAACTTACAACAGTCCGTTTAGTGACTGTTCAAAGTTACAACAGCACTGAAAAATGGGACTTGTGACCGTTTTTCATATTTATGACTGTTGCAGCATCCACATGGTCACGTGATCAAAATTTGGATGCTTGGCAACTGGTTCATAATTAAGATCGTTGATGTGTCCCAAGGTCATCTGATCACCTTTTGCAACCTTCTGACAAGCAAAATCAATGGGGAAGCCAGATCCACTTAATAACTGGGTTACTAACTTATTAACTGCAGTGATTCACTCAACTGTGGCAAGAAAGGTTGTAAAATGGGGTAAAACTCACTGAACAAATGTCTCACTTAATAACAGACCCTTTATACTCAATTGTGGTCATAAATCAAGGACTACTTGTAATCATATAGGAACTGCCTTGGGAATTGGACTGTCTCTGTCACTTGACATGATCATGTTTTGTGATCAGGTGGTGTGGTGGTTTTGCATTATCCCACAGGACTCTACAGACCTTAGCAAACTTTGAAACCAGCTCTTGACTTTATTCCATAGTCCCAAGTTATATTGTAAGAATGTAAGTAAGGACCTTCTCATTGGTTGCTGTCAGGTTTGGAACACTTTCTCAAGGGAAGTTACATTAGTTTCATCTCAATTCTCCTTTCAACAGCAATTAAAAACTTTTTCTTCAGACTTTAGTATTAAAACTAATTTGCTACTGAAATAGAATGTAACCAGTATTCGCGATCAATTACATAATTAAATACATATTATTAATAAATAAACAGGATGTACTAGTTAAAAGCTACTTCCATAGAAAATCAGCTTTGCTGCCTCATCATAATTTTAATAATACTTCTTAATAATTACTCACACATTAGTGAAAAACTAATGAAAAGGCTTTGGAAAAGAATTATTCTACAATAATTCTTACTCAAGTACCTTAAAACTGAATACTGTGACTAATCACTGAACTGAAATGCATGTCCAAATAGTTCAATCCAGGTTCAGAAAACAAAATTATATAATTGGTGCACAAATGGTATAATAATTATAATTATAGCCCAAATAACAAAATGAGCTATAATTCAAAAATCCATATATACATCTTTTGTTCAGAAGTTTCCATAATGGTTCATTTCTTATAGCCTTATGGACAGGGAAGATCAACTAAATACTTTAGCATTAAATCTAATACGTTGTTTCCATCCTTTCGCCCATAAGGATGACTGAATTTACTGGATATAGTACCATTTAGAACAGTGGTTCCCAACCTTTTCTTGTTTGAGGCACCCTTGGAAAGCCTTTCAAAAGTTCCCGGCACCCTTATAAATAGATATTTAAAATCTCCGTAGCTTTTTTATTATTATTTAAACCCCATTAAAATATGTTAAAACCTTTTATCTTAGGCTAGTCCTGCACGCTGAAACAATAGCGTCTTCAGTTCCCGTCTGAAGGTCCAGAGGTCGGGTAGTTGTCGTAATCCTGGAGGGAGCTCGTTCCACAGGGCTGGTGCCGCCACAGAGAAGGCCCTCCCCCTGGGGGCCGCCAACCTACATTGTTTGGTCGACGGCACCCTGAGGAGGCCCACTCTGTGGGAGCGCACAGGTCGTTGGGAGGTCGATGGTGTGAGCTGACTGTACCGGGACGCCGGTACCCACAGCCACTCTGTCTTGGAAGGGTTGAGTTGGAGCCTGTTCCTCCCCATCCAGGCCCGCACCTCGACAGCTTCGTTGGGATGGCTCGGGGTGGAAATGTACAGCTGCGTATCATCAGCGTACAGATGATAATCCACCCCGAACCTACGGATGACCTCACCCAGCGGCTTCATGTAGAATAGAGTATCAGTCCCCAACAACAGGGGCCCCAGGGCTCGGAAGGGCCCCGCTGGGTACCCAGCTGGGCTCCAAAAGTCTCCTAAGATGTCTTAATCGTTGTTAACTTGATTAAGGTACCAAGGCCCAGACGCCCTCCACCACGACTGTGGGCTCTGTTGGCTCTCCAGGGGAGAGAACCGCCGGCTCCCCCAGCACCCCAGCCGCCCGGCCCCCACTGGCAAGATAAACATGCCAGTATAAACAGGTCGAGATAGGCCGAAATGATCCAGGAAAAAACTCGGCAGCCGCTCCCCCTTCAGGTCCACAGGCCCCAGTCAAAGTTACGACGGCATTGAAAAAAAGTGACTCCCAACCATTTTCCACACTTACAACCATTGCAGCATCTCTTTCGGTGACGTGATTTTACATTTGGATGCTTGACAACAACCAGTTTGTATTTATGCCAGCTGCAGTTTTCCTGGAGGTCACATGATCCCCTTTTGTGACCTAGTCAATGGGGGAAAGCCAGATCCACTTAACAACCTGCGTTACTAACAACCGCAAACTTAACAACCGCAGTGATCCACTTAACAAACAGGACCAGAAAGGTTGCAAAGTGAGGCAAAACTCACTTAATCCATTTTTCCCTTAGCAACATCAATTGGGGGGGGGGAGAGGAAGGCTCCTTTGGGGTCGTAAGTCGAGGACTACCTGTACTGTATATACGGGATACGGTACCTCAACGTCAACCCCCTCGAGGCTGGTAGGGAAAAAGAAAAATAAATGAAAATAAACTAGAGAATGAAAAATCGCCTCCCAGGAGGGCATGCAAACAGCACCCACTCTTTTGACGTTAAGCCTGTGGCTTTTAGCCTGTGGCTTTTATTCCGACTGGAATAAAGAACCCTGCCCAAGCACGCCTTGCAAACGGGCGGTATTCCTTCCCGTTAGGGTCCTCGCGGAGGAATAGCAAAGGAGAGACCCCCCCCTCACCCTCCCTTACCTGCTCTGACCCTCGTCCTCGCTCTCCACAAACCCGGCGCTGCTGCCAGGAAACCAAAAGCCGGAGGTGCGCAAAAAAAAAAAAGAAAAAAAAAGACGTTAAGTGCAGCAACTGCGGCGACGCTGCTCTTTTGGCCGCAGTTCTTATTTCTCCGCCCACAATTTCTCGGAGCAAAAATTTTCCTGAGGTCAGTGCTTGGCGCATGCGCAGAGAGCGGTGTCTTGCCTCGAGACGCCTTTTGCGCATGCGTTGATCGGATAGCGTCACTTCACAGCCCTTGTAACGAGATCCTCTGGTCTCGCGCGTGCGCGCGAAGTCGAGTCTGAATTGAAGAAGGGGGTTCTTTTTTAAAATAATAATAATAATAAAATAAAATAAAAAGAGCCGGGCGAGTTAGAGCAAACCTTGATCGATGCTTTCTCCGAGTGCATCGGTAGTCCCCTCCCTCCCCCTCTCCCGCCAAGAGAGAATGCAATTTTTTCCCCGAAATTTTGGCGGCACCCTCAAAAGATCTCACGGCACCCCTTAGTGCCGCGGCACACCGGTTGGGAACCACTGATTTAGAAAATCTCTGTGGAAAAAAAAATCTACCCCAAGAACGCTTTGTTCTCAAATATATGATTAGGTATCACTATTGAATAGTATAAAATTTGTGTAGGAATGTTTTAATGGTTAAAAAGTGATGCTTAGTAAAGTCTCATGAAAAAGCATTATTAAAAGTCTCATATGGACATATGGACTTCTCTAATATTGAGCATGGAGCTTTCTGCATAGGATGAAGTCAACTATAAGGGGAAGAAAATCTATTCTCTCATGGCAAAAAATGAAGTGATGAGGACAACCTGAACATTGTCTGTCTGTCTGTTTGTCTGTCTGTCTTTCTCTCTCTCTCTCTCTCTTTGTGTGTGTGTATGTGTATGTGTGTATGGATACATCCATAAAGCATGAATAATTCTGTTAAAATGAGAATGTAAAAGCAAATATCATAGAAAATGGGACATAGTGAATGCTATGAATTGATGGCCATCCTGAAAGTATGGCAACAGCGATAATTATTGCAACAATTTGAAAACTTCTGACATTTCTAGAGTGGTTTTATTTCTTTAAATTAATCAGGTGTCCTTTGAATAACCATAGGGAAATTACCAGTTTTGCAAACTCTAATACGCATATGTGCAATTTTGCATTTTCCAATGGTTTTTATATGAACTGATAATGGAAATGTTATAGTTTAATGTCTTTTAGTATTAGTATTATATAATGTAATCTGTTCTGAAAATGTTCTTATCCTCTCCTGAAGGATCAGTGAAAAAATAGATATGAATTTGAATGAGTTTTAGAATATTTCCTAATTTTCTCAATTATTTTTTTTTCCAGTCCCAAAATGGAGAACCACTTTTATGCCACAGGCTGCCATGAAGGCAGCTTGTGTGTAGAATTTGGAAGAAGTTGCAATACTTTTGGCGTTGAAGTCATGAGCCCATATGCGCCACTGCTTGCAAAATGTTGCTTTTTTCATACCAGGAGAGGAAGAGATGATGGTACATTTATTTGATTTCTTTGGTGCTATTTGTTTTTGCCAGAACTCTTTCCCCACCCGCTTCTATCATGGAACATCTTGTCCCATTTGTTCAGAAGCAGAACACTACACAATTAACATCCAAATCAGTGGCTCTTACCAAACTGCTTCTCATAACTTCCCAGTCCACGCAGAAAGGTCCTGTATTTTAACAAATGTGATTTTCTAACATTGCACTTACTTTTTAAACATGCTGCACACATTAGAATGACCACCATATAGATGTGCAAGTAGAAGCTGCCTTGGTTCATAGTATTTCCCACTAGTACTAAATTAATGGATTGCATTTAGTATTAATTTTGGAGAAGGCAATGCTTGCTTACTTCAAACATCTGTTTAGATCAATTACTACATCTGTTTAGACCAATTACTACCATCTTGAAGGTGGTAATCTTCACCTCCTTGAAGATGTCTCTGAATGCAGATTACTACTGTGATTTTTCCTTATATAAATTAATGGCTGTCACTTGCTGTAGTAGCAGATGATTCAGTAACATGGTAAATACTAGTTGTCCATAGTATAGTATAGTTGGGCTCAGATGAGAGATCATTCTGGAAATGAAAATGTTCACTAACTTGGTTTTCATGAGACAGGGAAGACAGATAAAGTTGTAGTTTCCTTGTGAGTTTTCTAGTAAAACTAGCCCTCACCACGAATTAAAATAATAGTTCTGCAACAACAGACTAAATACATGTGAATATTCTGAAGCCTGTATCAAAACATTTTTGTACTTTCTCTACAGCAAATGATCTGGTTTGTAAAGGAATGGGATAAAATAGCACAATAAAGGGATGGGAAAGATCACCATTAAGCAATTGGGTCATGGGGTAGTCACACAAAACCAGGAAAATGTTTTTAAGGGGTTGCAGACAGATGTCACATTTGTGCCCCCACACATTGTGAAACAACATATTGCTTTGATGATCATTCTCTTGCACTTTCAAGATGACTATAAATAAGACATTCAAAAATAAAATAAAAATTAGGAACTGTAAAATAAGCATGAGACTGAGGAGGAACATTCTTTATTACAGATTATAAAACATGTAAGCAGAGTTTACTTAACTCATTTACTTAACTCATATTTTGCATCTGTCTTTACACAAAAGGAAAAAACAATCCAACCTATCAAAAACAGCACTACAAAAAACAGATTAGAAACACAAGTTAAAATAGGGAAGAAAATGGTAAGTGAACACCTGTCTACCCTAGACGAGTTCAAATCACCAGGACCGGATGGATTACACCCCAAGGTTCTGAAGGAACTGGCAGACGTGATCTCAGAACCACTGAACTATATCTTTCAAAGATCCTGGAGCACAGGGGAGCTGCCAGAGGACTGGAAAAGAGCTGATGTAGTTCCCATCTTCAAAAAAGGAAAAAAAACAGATCCAGGAAACTACAGACCTATCAGTCTGACCTCAATACCGGGGAAGATTCTGGAAAAGATAATCAAGCAACGAATCACCGAACACCTAGAAGCAAACAAAGTAATAACCAAAAGCCAACATGGGTTTGTCAGAAACAGATCATGCCAGACTAATCTTATCGCATTCTTTGACAAAATGACAAAATTAGTAGACCAGAGGAATGCTGTCGATATAATTTACTTGGACTTCAGTAAAGCATTTGATAAAGTAGACCATAACCTACTACTAGATAAAGTAGAAAAGTGTGGGTTAGACAGCACCACCACCAGATGGATTCATAACTGGCTGACCAACCGCACTCAACGTGTAGTCCTCAATGGAACTACATCCACATGGAGGGAAGTATGCAGTGGAGTACCCCAAGGCTCTGTTTTAGGCCCAGTACTCTTCAACATCTTCATCAATGACTTGGACGAGGGGATAGATGGGGAACTCATCAAATTTGCAGATGACACCAAGCTGGCAGGAATAGCCAACACTCCAGAAGATAGGCTCAAGTTACAGAAAGATCTTGACAGACTTGAACATTGGGCGCTATCTAACAAAATGAAATTCAACAGTGAAAAAAGTAAGGTTCTACATTTAGGCCAAAAACAAAGTGCACCAGTACCGTATATGTGGTACCTTGCTCAATAGTAGTACCTGTGAGAGGGATCTTGGAGTCCTAGTGGATAACCATTTAGATATGAGCCAGCAGTGTGCAGCAGCTGTTAGAAAAGCCAACACAGTTCTGGGCTGCATAAACAGAGGGATAGAATCAAGATCACGTGAAGTGCTAGTACCACTTTATAATGCCTTGGTAAGGCCACACTTGGAATATTGCATCCAGTTTTGGTCGCCACGATGTAAAAAAGATGTTGAGACTCTAGAAAGAGTGCAGAGAAGAGCAACAAAGATGATTAGGGGACTGGAGGATAAAACATATGAAGAACGGTTGCAGGAACTGGGTATGTCTAGTTTAACAAAAAGGACTAGGGGAGACATGATAGCTGTGTTCCAATATCTCAGGGGCTGCCACAAAGAAGAGGGAGTCGGGCTGTTCTCCAAAGCACCTGAGGGTAGAACAAGAAGCAATGGGTGGAAACTGATCAAAGAAAGAAGCAACTTAGAACTAAGGAGAAATTTCCTGACAGTTAGAACAATTAATAAGTGGAACGACTTGCCTTCAGAAGTTGTGAATGCTCCAACACTGGAAATTTTTAAGAAAATGTTGGATAACCATCTGACTGAGATGGTGTAGGGTTTCCTGCCTGGGCAGGGGGTTGGACTAGAAGGCCTCCAAGGTCCCTTCCAACTCTGATGTTATATTATGTTATGTTATGTTATGTTATGGTTATTATCAGAATAATTCTTCCAGAGTAGAGAGATTGATAGCAAAGTAGATCAAGCTTCTTTATTGTGGTCAGTTTTGTTTGATCATCTGGAATATGATATATAGGAAAATTTATAATGGAAGAGCCATACCTTCTCTCACTAAAATTAAATAGCAAGCATTTGACATGGAATGATCATACTATCATGACCAGAAAAATGCAATGTTCTGAAAAATAGAAAGAGAAATGAAAGTGGATCCTGGCTGCAACATGGTAGAGATCTAACTTAATAGTACCTCCAGAAGAAATATGATAGGAATTGTCTTTTCCATATGTAAAAAGAGAGAAGAAGAGAATTATTACAGAAGATGCAAAAATGTTGATTTGCCACGTATCTGGAGTGATAGATAAGTGGAAAGGAGGAAGCAGAAGAGTCATCAATACCAACTAGTGCACCATATTTCTGGACATTTGAATGCTACAATGTCTGAAGATTTATGCTTGTGATTCGGAGAAAAAGAGGGAGGGAGGGAGAGGTATGGAATAACTGTATTGGCCATGTCTGTGGAGATTCTCAGTCATCCAGGTCATAATTGTTTCAAAGGTGCTTTTTTAAAAGGCAACTGGACTGCTTGATCCTTGAGGAAAAAGATGAAGTTTTAGTTCTCATCCAACAAGCTTCAATGGTTCTGGCAGGATGGTACGGGTAATGGAAGGATTACTTCTGACAGAATGGAGGGGGGAGTTTGGAAGGATTATATTTCTTTGCAGTCATCTGGTCATTAGTACTCTCCCTGAGAGCTCTTGAGGCCACTTGGGGGCTAATTGGTGTCCTCAGGGTCACCTGTATCAAAGTGCAAATGGGGGTCGAATCTTCTTGGAACTACTGAGAGGACTGCAATGTAGACAGAAGATAGGTGCTGTCTTATCCTCCCTTTCTGTTGAGAAAAGGCTACTCAATGTTAATGGTCCCTTATACCCCTCTTTCAAACCAGTCCAGTGGTGAAATTCAATTTTTTTTACTACTGGTTCTGTGGGTGTGGCTTGGTGGACGTGGCTTGGTGGGTGTGGTAGGGGAAGAATACTGCAAAATCCCCATTCCCACCCCACTCTTGGCCCAGCCAGTAGTGGCATTTGCTGGTTTCCGAACAACTCAAAATTTCCACTACCGGTTCTCCAGAACCTGTCAGAACCAGCTGGATTTCACCCCTGCAATGGTCCCCTCTATCCAGAATATGGACTTTGCTCTCTTCAAAAGATTGGTCTTTGTATTTAAAATGCAGATGGGCTGCTGAATCTAGTCATTTTGCTTTGCATTTTCCTTGATTTGTGGGCTTCTCTAAAAACTCTTGATTGATGAAGAAGCTATTCTACCAGCTTCTGCTATTTTTCTACACAAAGAATTCATTAAAATATGTCACATAGTTAGACAAATAAGATAAAATAATAGTAAGATATGATGCCTTAATACTATTGAGGACTTTATAACCCAAAGGCCAATAGTTTGACTTATGGTGCACTTAGAAATTCATATTCTACAAAGACATATTTAACATATGGCATGCATTTTCTACCCTTAAATGAAATCTATTTGATCATTCTTATCATCAAGTATATCAATGACGTGGAACTTTCCACTGTTGCATGGGCATTTCGGCAAAACACTAAAACTGGCACTTGCCTGTTCTAATGCTTGCATTTCCATGGAAATCAGTGAAAGAGCAGCAATGAGAAAGCTCCCCAATAATGACGATATCTGTGATAAAACACGCAAATAAAGTACAAGGCATCTGGAGTATTTCAGGAACACTACTAATTTGTGAAAATTGGGATTAATAAAAATGATTGTGCTTATTTTTAAGCATGATTTTATTATTATTTTTAAATAAGCAAATGCCAATAAATAGGAACATCATGTCAGTAATAATAGCATCATAAAGGTTTCACATCTGACTATTCTAAAGCATTACCATTAGTCCAGTATGGAATGTAAAGGGATATATTTTCACTTTTTATAACATATAATACCCAACTCCTTTTCTGATGAATAAAAAAAAAGTTGACCTTTCTACTTCTTTCTGTAATTCTAGTCTCTAAAAGTAATAACATTATATTCTAGTACTGGAAGGGGGGAGGGGTAAAACAAGACCAAAGGATTTGGTTGAAAGTCTGGACAAAAGAGAGATGGGAGAGAGAAGAGGACAAGATCTGATCTACTTGAGCCTATTTAACAGTGTGCCAAAGATTGGGTTGGCATATTGGGGAGACAAAATTGTACAGAGTGAGAAGTATGGGTTTGGGGAGGAGTTTCCAGGGAAGCTCTATAATTAATTATTTTAGGACTTATACAATTTTTAAGACCCAGTTTGCTAAAGTTTTGGCTAAAAGTCACCACATTAGAAACTGGAAGACTGATTTCTAGTCCTGCCTTAGGCTCAAAATCAACTGACTGACATTGGGCCAATCACTTTCTCAGCCCTAGAAAGAAGGCAGGGGCTAACCCCTTCTAAAAATATTGCCAATAAAACTTCAGGGACTTCTCTAGAAGTTTGCCAGTAGTCAACACTGACTTGAAGGCACCAACAAACACCAAACTTGCTACACTTTTCACATTACATCACATTACAATAGTGAGAGCTCTACTATAAGTGTTCAAGAGACAGGTTTAGAAAGAAGTCCACATCTTTGGGACTCATCTTTGAAGTTCTGAAGCTGCTTGTTGACCATTCCACTGAAGAAGAACAGTTTCTACAACAAAATCTTCTTCTCTGTACTATTTTAATAGGAAATAGCCTCATATACAGTAGTTTGGAATCACCTTGGCAAGACATTTCAAACTGTGAAGATGTCATAATTCTCAACAAGACCATTGCTCAGCCTTGATTAAGACTCTCAATTAACTGACACATGCTTCCCTCTGTGTTTAAAAACTCAGAGTTTTCCATAGCATAATAACCCAGTAGCATAACAGTATATTGTCCTGATGCTTGTCACTATCCTATGTGTTTCAAATCTGGTTTAAAAAATGTATTTAAACTGCAGATGGCAGGTGAATATTTTGAGGGCAATGGTTGATGGCAGCCAATGGCATGTCTATCCCATTCTCTTTCCTATACAAACCAAGTTTTTAGGGATGAGACAAGATTAGGGTAATGAAGTATGTGAACAAAACTATGATTGCCCTACAATATTATAACAGGACTGCTTTCCCTAGGTTCGGGGATATAGTGCCATATATTGTTGTATACCCAACTTAAATTTTTTTCAATAAAACAATTATGTAGGGATCCTGATTGAAGTCTACAGAAGAAATAAAAATAAGGAGGATGGCATGTTTAAGCTCCCAATTTGGTTTTCTTAAGCAGCTCAGAAAGATATATTTATGAATGATGTAGTAACAACTAGGGAAGGCCCCAATATTTTTCTCTACAAAGTTTTCATAATCTTATCTGCATCCATGTGAAGTCTTGTGAATAGGAAAACAACTGAGGACTGTATGCCCAGGGAAAGAGTTCAATTGCCACTTTGCTACTCCCCTTCTTAAGACAATTGTATCCAAGTGTTATTTTGCTGTATTTTTAAAAGAATAGGATTTTATTACACACAACTGCATGATTGTAATATCCAATTTGACCCAGAATTAACAGTAGTGCAAGAGAGCACCTATTGAAAGCTAAGAGTTCATTGTCTGGTTTGTAATCATTTCCTGTTACAATGAGGCACTTTGGTTTTCTCTTCAGATGCTGGGATTGTTTTTGTCTGTAATATATATCTTTTTAGCCCAGAAAAAAAAACCCATAATATTTTTCTACCTGGTGGACATCCAACTTGATGAAAGAAGCAATAAAAACAATTGTGTTCTCTAGGTTACAACCAAAGCTACTTTTGTGTGATCAACCGGTATGGAAAATTTTGGACTCAGATAAAATCATTGGATTTTTTTTTCTACCTTTGAAATGAACACTGCTGTAAAGGAAACCTGCAATAATCAGATAGTACGAATGAAAAATAAATATTTCACTTGTTTTCATACAAACGCAAGAAGCACAAAAGCACCTGCTGAAGCAGGAGTTGATATTTGTATTACTTTGGAGGTGGAGACAGTATTTGTGATTTTATACGGACTCCAAGAGAGAGAGAGGATGAGGATTTTAGATAGGATGGGAAAAGCTCAGTATGTGATTGTGGTATTGAACATTTGTTTTCTAGGTGTTTTGAAAGTACTTTAAAGCTTCGATTATGATTATAGCTGCACCAAAACCCAAAATATTTTTCACCTGGCTGAGACATCTGTAGGACATGTCAAAAATGTTAAAAATGGCAGCCTCACCCCTCTTGGAAGATCCTTTAAAGGGAACTGAAACATTAATGGGAAAACTACAAGAATTTGATGCAGTAGCAAGTTTAAGATGAAGATGTTAACAAAAAAAACGTGAAAATAGAAGATCAAATGGAATTGATGAATTAAAAATAGGTTTTTAAATTGTGAAGAAAGTAAAATACTTGGTTATCACCATGACAAAGATGATTTGTAGGTTATTTCAAAATAACTACAAAATAACTTAACTATATTAAGACATGGAATGAGGCTTAAAAAGGCATGTTTAAATGTGAGAAAAAATTTAAATGCAGAGCTGGAAATCAGGTAAGACGGCAAGAGGAGCCCCATCTTGCTCTACGCCCCCCCCAAAATAATGCCTTCCCGAAAATAAAGCTAAGTACTTATTTTGGGGTTCAAAAAAAATATAAGGGTCTTACTTTGGGGAAAACACGGTACAAACCCAGGTTGTGCCCAAAAATACTTTTGTGTCTTTCAGCAGAAGCAGGTTTTTATAGATGAGAAATAATAGGCAAACACAAATGATTATTGTGAGATACTGGAATTTTGTCATGAGAAATCAAAAGAACAACTGATGACAGAAAGAAATAGCTGCTAATGGTTTTCTTATTTAGAGTTATCAGAAAGGATTAAAGTAGACACAAGAGTTTACAGTATTGAATATTGTAAGAGTGGTTTTGAAGTAGAATTGTGTGCAAATTATGGATATGCAATCACTAAAATATATAAACTTTTATTGAATTTTGAAACAGAAGAACAAGTGAAAGAATGCAAGATAAAATGGGCTAAAATTGGTTATAATAACAATAGCAACAATAGGAAAATATATAGTTGTAACTGAAAAGACTGAAAATTGCATTAAATCCTAATTTTAAAGATATTTTTAATAAAATGATGTACCACTGACAGAGAAATCATCTAGAATTATAAAGACACTTCAAATTTATGTTGAAAATGTGAAACAAGAAGAGACAAAATTAATTCAGCAATTCCATAATATGCAATACCTTCTCTGTAAAATTCTTTTAGACATTCATTTTTTAAAAAATTCCTATTAAAGCCTAACATTTTCCACAACACTTACAAACGCTTGTGGACAAATGGATATATTGCAAAAACAGTGTATGTTATAAAAATGTATGTATAAAATACTGGTGAAAACAGTACAAATTTATTTTGTACTATTACTAAGAGGATTGGATTGCAGACTGAGAGGATTGGGTGCAACAAAATTATGACCGAATACATATATAACCAATATGGAGCATAAATAGTTGTATCATTCTTTTCCTAATCAGAAACAAATCTGAATTCAATGGGACTTATTTTCAGGTAAAAAAGGGGTTAAAATTGGGTTCCTTGCTTGTCCTTTCAACTCAGATTGATCCCACCTCTTGTAAGAATCTTATTCTTGAGCATTTATTTCTTTTTCCAAGCACATAGAGGCAATGATTGCAAGCATCTTCAAGGACAAGTCCAGTCGGCTTGCACTGCTGTTATCATGATTTCTTTCCCCCTGGAGTGGCTTTACATCACCATCAGCTGAACGGTAACTAGTGCCATAGCAAACCACTCAGACAGCAATAAAGACATACAAGCAGCCAGCAAAACACTCCGTAGCTTCAACAGGAAAAGTACATTACAGAACCCAGCATCTGTGTCTTGCAGCTGCCAAGTATCTTCCATGTGTTGTTACAGCTGTTGACTCTATTGCAGGGGAAGGCAGAACAGAAGGATGGAAAGGAAGAAGCATTAAGAATATTCAGCTCCTGGAGAAGTACGCCAAGCAGGTAGCCAGACGATTTGCCTGCCTAGCCCTTGTCTTTCCTGTGTACAAAATCCTCCTTGGCTGCCGTGAGATTGGAAATCGTGGTATTATTGAGCCAGACAACAGATGCTTTTCAACTATCTCAAACAGAGAATCTGCTGAAGTTTTATAAAGTACCCTCTACCTACTGCTTTCTAATATTGTTTTTTATACATCTTCAAGTAGTGGGGTGGGGAAAATAAGGTATACCCATTCAAACTGATGAGAACCAATGAATAAAAAGAAGGAGGCTAGGATGGCAATTTTAATGAAGCATTTTGGGAAATTGCTTTTTGGTTGGATTGCGAAGTACTTCAGATTTCGGGGCAAAAATAGTGCTGTGGAGCACGTGGGTGCACCTGTCTGCAACTCTTTAAGCCAAAGCATCTTTTCATTGTGAAAGGCAGCTGCATAATTTTGGGAAAAGGCATAGTTGCTTCAAGGGGTTTGTAGGCAGGTGCTACATCATGCCATGTGGGCTCTGAAGAGCATCAAACCCCCAAACAATTCACAGCTCCATTTTCAAATATATAACTTTGCTTATTTTCAATAAAGCAACAACATGCAATTGCCTCAGAGTCTATTGGCCTTTATGGTTTCTGTTCTATTTTAGTTCTATTCAGAACTAAACTATTCAGAACTAAACTAAACTATTCAGTTTTCTGAATGAAATGATATTCCTTTCTTAAAAGGGGGCCTGGTTCTAATTTATCAATGTGTATGCTGTCTCATTCTCAAGAATAACTCTGAGTGGCTTATACATTACTGTTTAAAAATAGGAAAAGTGAAGTAATAAAAGACAACAAAAATGTATACAGTACAGGACATCAGGGAAAGAATAAATCAAGCATAGTCATAAAATTCCTGATTCACTTTCAGGAAGCGGATCATTCACCCTACCTCAGATTAACTGAATTGGATAGATTATATAGTTCTAGTGTGGGTAAAATAAGGGCCCAGCTATATGATAAAGGCTACAGCTGTCCTTCATCTCATGCATATCCTGGTAAAGTTTTAGTGGTTGCATGGCTTAACAACATCATACTTAGCATGTCCCCATCTGGTACAAGCAAATGATGAAACAAAAGCATAGAAACAGTAGTGCCATTGATGTCATATGTGTATTGTATTGACACATTGTATAGAAAGAAAGGCAGAACTATGTCAAGGGCAACTATATGCTTAGAGGAATGTTGTGGTTTTATTTTATTTTATTTTTAAAAATAGTTTTTATTAAACATTTTTCACCTTTAAAAACAGAACAAACAGAACAAACGATAAAAAACAAGACAAATATAACAGTATATCATATTTTTACAGCCTTCCTCATCGGCATATAAATTCAGCTTTTGTAATTAGCTCTTCTATTGTACCTACTGTAGGAATGTTGCGGTTTTAAAAGCACTTGTGAATCCTGATATCCCAGTGTAACATTTTACAAACAACAATGACTTTGATCATATTCAGTCAGACTTAATGACCCAAAATACATATTGAATACAAAGATATACTCTAGAAGTAAAATTTCTGGCCAAGGATTAGGAATTGGGAATCTGGGAAATTAAGAAACTCATAGAATGACGTTGGCTCATTTATCTTTACCCAACTGGTTTATTGTGCTGATAAAGAAGAAAGAACATTCATATCCCTCACGTTATTTGATGATAAGTGCTCTAAATTATTGTTCATTTTGTAGTTCTAACATCCATGACTGGACTGAGGCCAAAGGCAAGGTGTTATCTGAAATTTATTTTTAACCCCCAAAGCAACATTCTTCATTGTGATGTTCCCATTAGACCCAACAATTATGGCTGAGGATAATTAAATTCAAAGTCCAATACCTCTGAAGGGCACCAGGTTGGAAAAGGCTATATTAAAGCATGAGAAACAAAAGTTGTCTAGTAAGGCATCAGTCATATTGTAAGAAATTCATGTAATAAAACCCCCAGAGATTTGGAGTGGGAGGGAGGAGTATTGTATCAATCTGAAACATCAGATATTCTACAAGCCACAATCAACTGTACTCAACCAAGCAAGATGAATTCATTGTAAGAAATTATTGTTAAAAATATCTTATCTATTTATATCTTTAGGTCAAGACACAAAGATAGAAGAATTTATGTGCATTTGTTTTAGAATAAGAGCTGTACGAATTACCATATTTTTCAGAGTATAAGATGCACCTTTTTCCCCGCTAAAAGGGGGTGAAAAGTTGGGTGCGTCTTATACACCGAATGTCGTCCTGCCCACCCACTGGTCCCACCCTTTGGCCTTTGCCTCCCAGCAATTTACCTCGTTTCAGCAAGCAGCAAAAAGAAACCGCCCATTTCAGCTTCAGCACAGCCTAATTAGCACAGGTTGATTGTCTGTTGGATTGGCCTCCCAACTCTCAGCTGTTTCAGGCTGCAGGGATTGCCATTGCCTATTGCTGCGCAGGACTCTGCTGCTTGCTGCAAGGAGGTAAATTGCTGAGAGCAGATTTTTTTTTCTTGTGCTAATCAAGCTATGTTGAAAATGAAAACGAAAGTAAAGCAGGCTGTTTGCTGTTTGCTGCAATGAGGCAAAATTGCTGGGAGGCAGAGGAAGATTTCTTTTTCTTGTTTTCCTCACCAAAAAAGGTAGATGTGTTTTATAGTCCAGAGCGTTTTATATTCTAAAAATATGATATCTCCTAAATATTCAAGTTAATGCCATAAAAATAAAGGTGAGGGAGGGTTTTCCAACCAAATGTTACTTCATAAGCAGAATTTATTATGTATGCAAAGTGGCAGGAAAATCTACTTGAGGCAAGCATTATCTGATTTTTTAAAAAATAATTGCAAACTACCAATTTCTACTTTTGGACTTCTTACTTGTAAGATATATCATGACATCTGAAAGAAGTTGCCCTGAAAGTTGCCTGAACGAAACTGAAACTTAAGGAGTTATTCATACCCTGAGAAAGACTTACCTTTCATCTACTGCTAGGTCCCTACTGATTATTCCATTTCCCCTGCTATTTCTCTCATTACCCTCAGCAACTATGATCTTAGATACTGCAATATTGAAGTAAAAATGGTAGCTCCTTCAGAAGTAATTGAGGAGAGTTGGGAGGACCCAAGAAGGGCAACTAAAGTAGATTCTGCAGGGATTGCAGTTCTTGAAATGTAAATCCCAATTCACATATTCCCTGTAGGAGCTGGTATTCTAGAAGTAGTTCAGCTGACTCGATGTACATGTACTGACTCCTCTTGCACATGGTCTCTGATGCTGCCAAGAGAAATCACTTCACTGTTATAGAAGAAAATTCCCCATGATTATTAATCCTAATGCATGGTCTGAAGATAGATAGATAATACATTGCTGAACTGTCTAGTCCAGGGGTAGTCAACCTGGTCCCTACTGCCCACTAGTGAGCGTTCCAGCTTTCATGGTGGGCGGTAGGGGTTTTGTCCAATACTGAAGCACTTTCCTTTTTTAAAATTTAATTGACTTTTTAAACAATTTTCCTAGCATTATTTAAAAACATTTTCATTAGGTTTTCATAAAATTCCCAGTGACAATTTATATTTCTGAAAATATACTATTTGTATCGCCCGCACATAAGTTTAGTTCACGTTACATAAGTGAAACTAAATGGCGCTATAGTGTAACTGCAAACAAAAGAGCCTTGTCCCAGAATAGCTCGTGCATCTCCCCCCCTCAAACCGGTGGGTGGTTAGAAAATTTTACTACTAACAGAGATACAAAAGTGGGCAGTAGGTATAAAAAGGTTGACTACCCCTGGTCTAGTCTTTGCAAGGGTGGTATACTGACTAAGTACCCTAAAAAAGAGACTGATAGGCTGAGTTTAAGTCTGCCATAGGAGAAAAGGGGGAAATAATTACATATGCCAAATGACATATAATAAACATAACCTAAGGTAGGTAAAATGAGGACCCAGATTGTTGGGGGGCAATAAATTGACTTTGTATATAGTATACAATTGGATGAAGACTATTGCCTGACATAGTGTAAGCCGCCCTGAGTCTTCGGAGAAGGGCGGGATATAAATGCAAATAAAAATTAAAAAAAAAACCTGTAAGCAATTTGTTTGGGGCAAGTACCACATATTCCAAAAATTTACAGTGGGTGCTACAACTGTCTTTACATCAAAGATGGGGAATTCTTACACTTTTAGATCCATGGTGACACAGATTTTTGGAGTGGGAATCAAATGCCATTTGTTGGGCATGGGTTCCCAACCAACATGGTTGCTGCCATCTGCATATGAGAAGGTGCTCTCTCTGCATGCTTGCTGTTTTCATGATCTTAGCATGGCAGTAATAATTTCACATGTTTCTGAACTCTGAAGAACACTGTGTGGAGCAAATTAAACACAGTATGATCCATTTCTATTGTTCTTTTATGGACAGCCACTTAATGCCCATTTGGCATACATAGAACTGAATAAGGCTGCAGCTTCTATCATCCATTATTTGAATAAAAGCATTCAAATGGTTTTGGAGTAGGATAAGGTAACAAAGACAGAACAATAACCAACAATGAAAGATACGTTCCAACTGGTGTCTTCCATGCTGAGAATATCTATTCCCTTACCAATGGTGTCCCTAAAAATTAGGCATTGGTATTTATTAAATGAGAAAATGATTCTCTTTCTCCCAATCCTCTTATAATATTCTGCTTCTGAAAATAAATGTTACCAGGTTTAAAACATGGTTGCAAGTTCAGGTCTTGACTTAAGTTCAACCTATTGTGTTTATCTAAATTCATGAACAGTGATTCTGTTTTCTTTATCCTCAGTACTGCAGCATCAATATGATCTTAATCACCCTCCGCACCAGACAGTCAAGTCAACTAGATCAACACTCTCTTTCAGATCTTGAAGTTCAATATGACAAGCTTAGAGATTGAGACCATATGAACCAGCCTGATGATTGCAGGAATTCAGTGCATCTTGCTTTGTTCCTTAGAGAGTTGCTGGAGGATGGGATCTGTAAACATGGTTGATTGCTGCATGCTCACACATTCACATCTCACACAAGCGCAGATGTGTCTACTCTCTCACATACCTGCACACAAACAGATACTTACTGTGAACTGTCCAGTTAACATGAGAAGTCTTTGAATATTCCTTCTTTTTAAGTAAGTCATGAGGCGCTACTGCTATTTTTATATCTAACTTTTTCAATGGTTTTTTTTTCTTCTTTCTGCTTGGTCTATGGCTTATTTAGTTTAGTTCACGGTCCTGGTTTCCTGTGAATTTTAGCCTACTTTCATAATGGACGTATGGGCACCAGCTCTAAGACAGGAGAAAACATTTAATTGGACTAGCATAATATATTAGCTACAGCAAAAATAATATTTTTTAAACTTTGGTGACGTCCAAAAATCAGCTCCCATCAGCCTCAGCCAATGTGGCCAAATTGTATTTATATAACTCCTCAATCAATATAGGTTAAGCTGGACTTTACAAGAGAAAAATCGTAAATTCCCATACTCCATTAAAAGTTTAGGAAACTAATAACTCTAACAACCAGTGATTGACTTTAACTACTTATTATGGGTTAGGGTGATGGTTAAGCAGAATGGATTTTGGAGCATTCTGAAACAAGAGAAAAGCAAGGACCAAGCATACCTCCGGAACCTCTATTTTCCACAGTGTGGGTGTGGTTATGGAAAAAACTTGCTGTATAACCCATACCATTTACTTTATATGGGGGCAGGGCCGCTGACAAGGGCTATATTTGTAATCCATTTAATATGAAAAATACCTTATTGCTTACATCTGATTAGTATTAATAAGCCAAAATATCAATCTCTATATTATGCATTATAGCACTAATGAAACTGATGACTCTATATAAAATTATGGGTGGAGAAAGCAAAATTGTAGATCCCAAAAAACTGAAATAATATTTCTCAGCATCTGAAGTGCTAAGGAACACCCAGAGAGTGTGGCACCTAGCACAGTAAGCTACCAAGCTAATTTGTGGGAGTATGCTGCATCGCAGAGCAGTAGGATGCCCATATATCCTGCAGCCTAACACAACGGCAGAAAATCTAACCAGAAACACCAAATCACTCATTCTTTAACATCATCTACTAAAACGCTTGCTGAATATAGAAATTGCCACCAAAAGGTCCATGCTCCCAGTGTTGGCCAACGTGCTTGCTACTGAAGATAACAATGGAAACTAAAAGTGAGTCTAAAAATAAAATGTAGCTTCTAGGTCAGTCTTCCCAAACTTGATAGCTTGGAAATATATGGTCTGTGTGATATCCGGGTAATGCAGTTTTAACAGGGTTGCAGGGTACCAGAGATGGGTAAGGTGGGTAGGAGTGGTTTATATATAGGAAAAATATACAGATTATACACCTTCAAGGCCTTTAGGAAATGCACATAAAACTGCAACTCTTATCACTGAATAGACTTTTAGATTGCTGTATCCACTCCATAATTCACATTTTCCCTTGCTTTTCTAATGTCCTGCTTTTCTTTTGTGAAAATCATGACAATACACATAAATCCTCCAAATTTGCCTATCTTTAGGATGATTTCCTTATTATTCTCTTCAGAACAGATTTTTTATAGATTACATGGGAAATGAAAGTTTATTTAGTGACATAAATATTTGTGCCTATAGAAAGTAATTTTATTTGTTTTAGGTTCATTTTTTGTAGGAAAGAGCTTCAGATCATCTAAGAGAATTACAAAACATCTGCTTCTCCCTATTTAGTGTCATTATAGGGCTATCACATTATAACTATGGATATATGGGTATCTGAGTGTGCAATATATATATATATCTATGTACTTCAGATACAGCATATATCATAACTATATACAGCAAATAAATAGTAGAGAAATAAACAGCAAAGTGATCCAATATTATAAATCTATTTGGAAAGACTCATTTGAACCAGATTATTTATTGATGATCTGGCAGTGTTGGAATAAAATTCCTTTTTCGATTTAAAATAAGATTAAGGGGTAAACAGAGATTAATTTCAGAGCATCCATAAGTACAGTTTCTTAAGATGATTTTTGAAGCAAAGGAATATGTGTATTAACCAAGCTTTTGGTATAGTATTAGAGAATTTTTAATGGTGTTTAGCGATTGAATGCATGATACAATAGATTTATGACAAAGAAGCTTATGATGACAAACCTCTGAAATAGCTTTTGTATTACTATAAATCATTATACTTAAAGTTTGCTTTTTGTTGATGCCAATGAACTGCCAATCTGACTATCAACGGGTCACGAAAAAGAATTTCAGTACTGGAAAAAATTGTACTGTTTTCCTTTTCTTTTTATATAATACTTCCATGAGACCACAAGAGAAGAACAATTTTTAACTCAGATGAGTGGGTGTACAGAATCCATTAAAATGTTTCTTTTCAGTTGATTTCTTTTCTCAGATATGCCAAGATATGGATGCTGTCACAACAGATGGGTAGAGACTGAAAGGATACAGTACAAAACATTTCAGAAAAGGCAAACCATTGCTACGAAATACCTTTGTACTTTGCTTACAAAACTATGGTGTGATTTCTGTAAGATTATGGACAACATGGGTCTGCCTCCCATGTATCTCAGGTATTAATTTTCTGTTTCTAAACCTTAAAAGGAAGATAAGAACAGAATAACCAGATGATCATAGAACACAAATGACTTGTGTTCACACAGAGAGATGCTTCCATTGCTAAGTGGAAGTGTTATCCATCTATCCATCCATCCTCAGAAAACTATCATAAAACTTGCTGAACCCTTTGCTGATCTTCATTCTGCTTTCTGCATCGGCTTGTTCTGAGTCAGCATTAAATTGTGCTGTACTGATTACATATATAGGGCATGATAAGCAAAGTGATTGGTTAATGCTGCCCCATAGTCTTCCGCATGTCACCAGCTGGTAGGAGAAACATTCTCCAATAACCGCACTGCTGAAGGAAGAATGTTCTAGAACAGGTGTGTCAAACTTGCAGCCCACGGGCCGGATCCATCATGCGCTGGCCACACATCTGGTTTAATGAACGGGGAAAAAGTTGTGATATGTCACATGACAGCGCCGTGATGATGAGAGTTTGACACCCCTGCTCTAGGACTTTGTATATCACCATTAGGCTCTTTCCTATGTCTATTTTTAGAAACGCTTTGCTATGGTTGTTAAGTGAATCACTAGAGTTATCAGTGAATCATGGGGTTATTAAGCAAATCCGGCTTCCTCCATTGAATTTGCTTGTTGGAAGTCAGCTGGGAAGGTCACAAATGATGTCACATGATGCCAGGATGCTGTAACCATACATGCTGATTGCCAAGTGCTCAAATTTTGATCACATGACTGTGGGGATGCTGCAACAGTCATAAGTTCAAGGACTGGTCATAAATCACTTTTTCCAGTGCTCTTGTAACTTCAAATCAGTGGTGAAATCCAAATTTTTTTACTACTGGTTCTGAGGGCTTGGCTTGGTGGGCGTGGTGTGGTGTGGCTTGGTGGGTGTGGCTTGGTGGGAGTGGCAGAGGAAGGATACTGCAAATTCTCCATTCCCTCCCCACTGCTGGGGGAAGGATATTGCAAAATCTCTATTCCCACTCCACTCTGGGGCTGGCCAGAGATGGTATTTGCCGGTTCTCCTAACTATTCAAAATGTCTGCTACCGGTTCTCCAGAACCTGTCAGAATCTGCTGGATTTCACCCCTACTTCAAATAGTCATTAAGCAAATGTTTATAAGTCAAGGACTACCTTTAATGGATTTTTGAGGAAGGCACACTTTATATCTCCCTTCCAGGCAGATGGAACCACCCACTTCCACAAAGTATCACCCTATCCCAAGCCCATCCCCTTATACATTCTAGAGGAACTACAAATGACAGAATTGATATTACACATATTTCTGCCTCTTCAACAACAGCCTGACCTAAGAAACAAGCCCAGTTATATCTCAGATACCCTTGCAGGATATCTTAATCATCTTGCTACAATTTGCCCAGCTAATGTCCAGGAAACCTGAGAGATTTGATCTTCTAGATCTACTGAAATCTCTTCACTGTAGTTAAGTAAATATTTTTCCAGCCCATCATTTCCCAAAAGGATCTGGGTCACTTTAAAAAGGGCCACTGGCCTGGAGTATGTGATAATATTGCTGTTTTACCACATTTATCATCATGGTCTATATTCAAACCTATTGTATATTTGACTTATTCCTCAACTTTTGTTGGTGCGCCAAATGTTTTCTCTGTTGCTTCTTCTCCTGGAGTTCCTCTGTCATTCAGTCAGTATGAGGGGTTTACCATTTGTATTAAGTCATCACATGACTTCTTTTATCTTGGTGTGGCATGCTTTGCAAATAGTCAAGTATTATAATTCAGATATTGTGACTCTGTGTAATGCAAACTCAGGCAATCATTGTTTTTTCAATTAATTATAATTAAGCTAATCATCAAATAGACTGGTGCTTAGTCTAGGTATTTTTCTTCCTTGAGTAAAGGCAGTCCAGGTATTCAGGTGCTTTATTCAATGTTAATAGATGTCTGATTTTATAGAGATGCGATTATATACAGCTTCCAAAGTAATTTAAATTTTGGCCCCAATAGCCCTCAGTCCCCTAAAGGTAAAAGTTCCCCTTGCACATCTGTGCTAGTCATTCCCAACTCTAAGGGCGGTGCTCATCTCCGTTTCAAAGCCGAAGAGCCAGTGCTGTCCAAAGACATCTCCATGGTCATGTGGTCAGCATGACTAAATGCCAAAGGCTCACGGAACGCTGTTACCTTCCCAGCAAAGGTGGTCCCTATTTTTCTACTTGCATTTTTTACGTGCTTTCGAATTGCTATGTTGGCAGAAGCTGGGACAAGTAATGGGAAATCACTCTGATATGCAGCACTAGGGATTGACCTTTCGATCAAAAGGCTCAGTGTTTTAGCCACTGAGCCACTGTGTCTCCCATATGTCCATAGGAGACTTTTAATAATACTTTTTCATGATACTTTACTATATATCACTACTTTTTAACCATTAAAACATTCCTACACAGATTTTATACTAATCAGTGGTGGTACCTAATCATATATTTGAGAACAAAACATACTAGGGATTCGAACTGCTGAACTGCTGACCTTTCGATCGACAATCTCAGCACCTTAGCCACTGAGCCACTGTGTCCCTGTTTCAGTCCCCTACAATACCCTATGTCACAAGTGCATCTTTGCACCTTGAATGAAAAAAGTTGCAAATCATGTTTAGAACTTTTAGTCTTAAACTATGGTAGTTCATGTACCTTAGAACTTGGCTGACCCCGATCCCACTAAAAATGTTCTTCATTCCATTGAAGCCTATTCAAAAAAGTAATATGTCGGGAGACGACTTCCGGTATCCAGTGGCAACGGACGTCTGGAAGGTTTCTCCTGCCTCCAGCGCCCGAATCCGGCCGCCGCCGAGGCCCTCAGGGGCCAGGTGTTCCGAAAAGGACACCTGCCGTACGGACGGCTCGCCAGGGGTCTCCCAGCCGACATACAGGACTGTGGGGACCGATGCTGGCGTCCCTAGGCTTGGCGGGGTTCGAGGCCACAGGCGCGGCCATTATTTTGGTCGTCGCCTGGGCGCTGTGCCCGTGACACCGGGCATTGGATTTATAACTGCAGCAGCCTGGAGGTGAACAGGGCACGGAGAAGAATTGAGGAGGAGAAGGGAAGGGAATATCGGTAAACGTGAGTGGAGTGCTCCGGGGTGCGGGGGGGTTTTCTCTCCCCTGCGGTTGGAAGGAGCACGAGTTATTTTGGAGAGAGGAGAACTTAAAATAAGAAGATTACCGGTTTTGTGGAGCTCTGGAGAGAAGAGGTGATGGAGAAATTTAGGAGGGAAGGTTTGAGGCCCCCCCTCCTTCTGGGGAACAGTGGTGGCGCCCAGCTTCCGCCTTCACTATGAGAATTTTGATGACATCACTTCCCTTCGGTTTCCTGGTTGACTAACTGTACTCTGGACTCGTTGCTCCTGTGAGTGCCCCCTGGTGGATCCGGAGGAAATTACAAGGATACTGTGCTTGCCTGAGGATTTTGATTCCTTTTTTCAAATGGCAAAAGGTCAGAGACCAACTGCTGGAGAGATGGAGAGAATTCTGGAAAAGTTATCCAATATGGACAAGAAACTGGATGATTTGCAAAGAGGCCAAACGGAAATAAGAGAAGAAATTGTGACTATCCAAAAGGATTTAAAGGATACTCAACAAGTCTCAGCAGAAAACAAGCAGAAAGTGGAAGGTCTGGAGGGTGAAATGCGGGCAGTGCAGAAAAGAGAGGAGACGACAGGCAATGCTGTGCTTGGACTACAGATGGATAAAATGTCTTATTTCCTTAGGTTTCAAAATTTGGAAGAAGTGGACCAAGAAGACTTGAGAGATGTTGTGACTAAATTGTTGGGAGAATTTCTTGGGAGAAGTGTTGATTTCATGAATTGGGATGTGGATCGAGTTTATAGAGTTAATTCGCAATATGCACGCACGCATGCAGTTCCCAGAGAGGTTCATGTCAAATTTGTGAGAAGAGAGACGAGAGATGAAATTCTTAGAAAACATAGGAGTGGGGCACTGATTTACAGGGGCAGGGAGATAGCCATTCTGAGGCAGATTCCCAGACAGGTACGTGAAAAAAGAAAGAAATATTATTTTTTGTCAAGCAAATTGTACCAGAAGGGAGTGGGCTTCAGATGGCTGATGCCAGAGGGATTGATGATTTTCCGGGAGGGCATTACGAAAAAAATCAGTACAATTGCGGAGGCTACGGCCTATGTGGAGGAACACAAAGCCTTCCTGGAATCAGATGACCCAGGAATTGAAGAAGGGGAGGTTATAGATCATGGGGCTGAGCCGGCTGCCGCTGTTGCGGCCCTGGAGTTGGGTCAGGCTGAACCCAGAGTTCTGAGATCCAAAACTAGGAAGTGATAAAGATATTTGGGATTGTGTTGGTTTTCCTTATTCTCTTTTGTACGATATTCTGTTTATTCTTGACTCTTCTTTATTACGTATTTAAAATTTGCAAACTTTGCTACTTCGTGTCACCTGCTTGCCTTATGGCTGTTGTATGTGTTAAAAAATTTGAGTAAAATTCTTATTTTAGATAAGAAAAATGAAAATTTACCATACCTGATATGTATTTGTATAAACCTTTTTTGACTAATAAAAACTTTTTGAACAAAAAAAAGTAATATGTCAATATTCTTCAGAATCCTGGCCTAGAGAACAAGATTTTGATTTTCTCTTTGGCTGGAAATTTAGTAGCAGCATCTTCTAATAATCCATTTAGAGGCTAATGTAGAGGTTCTATTACTTCACAAGTTTACTCTGTAGCAGTTGTCCTGAAGCCCAAAATGGTCCTCATGAGTCAAAGAGTTTTAGGTTTCTAATCTTTATTATGCACCAGAAAAACCACTTAAAAGACTTGCTCTGAGTCTCTATTAGGAGTTAAACAAATGTTTAGTCTTCCCCTATACGTCTATTCTATTCTTTAGGCCACGAGAGAAAGTGGCCCCCACTTTGAAACTTCAACTATTCAGCTAATCAGTTAATTTGGTTTTTATATCTCAGCTAATGAAATTAAGATTCTCAAACCTACTTTAAATTATATAAAATTATTTGAATTTCAGGAAATAATAAGGCAGAAGAAGCTAAAAAATTACATCTTTCAATCCTCTGAGAAAGAAGGAGGAAGACCTTAATTGCAAAGGTAAAACTTATTTGTCCCATATTGCTTTTAAAAGCTTTGTTTTTCTAACTCAAACTTAATTTAAAATACATAGTTAATTTAATTATGTTAATAAAATCTCCTATTCACAAAGAAAAAGAGTAAAATCAAATGTTCCAAAGTTTATGTTCCAAATGTTTGACTATGTTCATTTGTATTGTTCACATATATCGAACAGTTTTTAGATGGTCCTAGTTCCTCTTTGCTTTCATAAATCAATACCGCCTCTAAAGAATAAGAATTACATCAACAGAGGCTTTTGTTTCTTTGTCTGTTTCTTGTTTAGCAGGACAAGGGTACTGAGACCAAGGAAGAAGACAAGCTAGGACAAGGAGCTCCAGATAAGGTTCATTCTTAGCAGATGTGCCAACCATGATGCCACCCATAAAGCAGGCTTTCAGGCTGACCCATTTCCCTTTTCCTGGAGGCTAAATTAATTTTCCAATTTCAGCAGTTGGCCAAACTTGTCTGGGCTGGGAAATTAAACAGGATTCAATTTTGTTGGAATTTAGTCAGGATATCTCCAAAAAATGCTGTGGTTGCAGACTAGAGTTGCAATTTGGAAAAAAAAAAAAGAAGTCCAAGGAGGAGGAGGAGGAGGAGGGGGGGGGAGAGAGAGAGAGAGAGAGAGAGAGGGAGAAAGAAAGAAAGGAAGGAAGGAAGGAAGGAAGAAAGAAATCCTCTCAAAGGCTCTACTTTTTAAATCTGCTGCCGTTGGTGTTTCTGGCAATAGCAGTGTCCTTGACCAGGATCATAAGTACAAAATCCAGCTAGAGTCACGCTTCCTGCAGCTGATCTTTCTTGTTGCATGGGATGACCAAATCCTTGGACATAGATAAAGAAACAGCAAAAATGGGTCAATTAATTTTCCTGAGCTGTATATATAATTCATTCTGGAATAAAATAAGTATAGACATCCTTTTGGTTGATTAAAAGCCCATTTCACTTTCTGTGATGGAAATCGACTGGGACCTAGTAGGTCAAGTGAGGATACAAAGTGGATTGTTTCAGGATTTTTCGGTGTGGCGTTGGTGGTTGCTTCCTTGTTATTGGAGGAGGAAATTCTTTTTGTTTCATTAATAATTTTATTAATTAGTAAAAATTTGCATTATATTTGTGTTTTGGTTTTTTTTAACCAAACTAATAGGAAATGATCCCTTCAGTTTTTGATAAATATGGTTAAGGATGGTTCCCTGGAACCCAGAAAAGGGCTTTGGGGTAGTCCTAGGGTGTCATGTTACATTCCTCTGGAAATAAGAGTAACTGTACAAAGAAATATGCATGGAATGTTCCTACTTAGAAACAGCTTTTCTAGTATTCTTTCTGTATGCATACTGGAACATCCACAATGGGGACAAAAATCCAGTTGGTGGTTGTGACCACTCAAGGAAAGCCCTACCTCTTTTCTAAGACATTGCAGGAGATGTAAAAAGTGGGTGGGGCTTAGATCACATAGTTGTGACCGCCATTTTGAGGTTTTTTATTTCTCCGGTTGATAGCTATAATGTAGCTCCCCCCCCAACATTTTGGGGGCCAGGAACCAGTTCCACGGAGGGTGGTTTTTTAACAGACTCTTTGTGTGTGATTTCACACACTGCCTGAATCCCATGCATGCATGGATGGGGTTCTGCTGGCTTGCACAGCCCATGCATACCATGAAACATTTGCAAAAAAAAAAAAATCCTAGTTCTTTATACTTATATTTCCTGTGAATTTTAAGCATACTGAAAAGAAAGCCATCATGGTTGTCTTTTACGTAGATAGATATTTTTAAAAAGTCAGCTGTGTCATTTTGAAAAAGCTGCTTTTTTAAAAAAATTACTGTGTTTATGATTATCCTGTTTCACCTTCAAAAGAATTCTGCAACTTAAACTGAAAGATAGATCACACACACTCACTAAACATTATGGTTTAGAACAGCAGAAATTTGAATATAGATCATCAAAATACTACATCCTCTCCATTACGCAGCATTGTCTCCCTAAGTGTATGAGTCTAGCTGCCAACACTAAGCACTCAGGATTATGAAATGCAAAGCTAAACTACATCAGATTGTCTTCTTCAAGATCCAGTAAACTTCCTAGTCTCAAAAGAACATATAGGGATAAATGTAAAGTTGAATGAACCTCTGGATTCTGACAAGCTTGATAGTGTCTCTTTTTTGACGTGTCTTTTTATGGCCCTCTTAATGGCCCCATTGGAATCTTAATGCTCTTTGGTTCTTTATGTATACATTAGAGCAACATGAACATACATTTGATTAATATTTTATGGCTACCTGGCTTGGCAAGGAGCCCTCATAAATTTCATGGAGGGATATTAATATGAGAGATCCCTGTTCTTGTGGAATGTTATCAATCACTTCAGCATCCATACCTGAATGCCAAAATATGTCTTGCTGAAGTACTTTTAAAGGGTCATTGACAATTAATGCCTTCCAAGAGTTTCATCACTAACATCTTGTTGAATGACTACTGAAGTGATCTCCCTCTTGATCAAAATAACCTAAGTCCAACCTAACCATTTCAATAGCTCAAAACAACTTAACCTAAGAAAGAAACAAGCAGTAATGCATATAGTGACCTGCCAGATGTTTATCATGCATGCACTCACAAGAACCTTTGCAATTCTGAATAAGGGACAATTTCATGTTTCCAATTACTAACTAAACTACTTTGACTAACTACTTTGATTAACTAAAACTTGGCCATTGGATTCAGAGGCTGAATAAGTGCTATTAATTCAACCAATTTATTAGGTAGGCCACAAAGAACTCCCTCTGCCTGTACAGGTAGTCCTCAACTTACAACCATTCGTTTAGCAACCATTTGAATTCATAATGGCATTGAAAAAAGTAACTTATGACCAGTCCTCACACTTAAAACCCTCACAGCACTCCCACAGTTTATATGATCAAAATTCAATAGCAATAGCATTTAGATTTATATACCGCTTCTCGGTGCTTTACAGCCCTCTCTAAGTGGTTTACAGAGTCAGCATAATGCCCCCAACAATCTGGGTCCTCATTTTACCAACCTTGGAAGGATGGAAGGCTGAGTCAATCTTGAGCCTAGTAAGATTTGAACTGCCAAATTGCAGTCAGCGGGCAGTCAGCAGAAGTAGCCTGCTCTACTGCACTTTAACCACTGTATCACCATGACTTGGCAATTAGCCAATAACTTGGCAATTAGCAAGTATTTATGAAGGTTGCAATGTCATGGGGTCACATTATCACTATTTGCATCCTTCTCAGACAGCTTCTGGCAAGCAGAGTCAATGGGGAAGCTATATTCATTTAATGGCCATTTGATTCACTTAACAATTGCAGTTATTTAGTTAACAACCGTAACAAAAAAGTTCATAAAATCAGGTGCAACTCACTTATCACCGGCCTTGCTTAGGGAAGAGAAGTGTTTAAAGCAGTGATTCTCAACCTCAGCTGCATGAAGCATGGCTAGCTCAGGAATTCTGGGAGTTGAAGTCCACACTACTACAAATAGCCAATATCTCAAGGGTTGCAACAAAGAAGAGGGAGTCAAACTATTCTCCAAAGCACCTGAGGGCAGGACAAGAAGCAATGGATGGAGGAGACGACTTCCGGTGTCCAGAGGCAACGGTCGTCTGGAGGCTTCTCCTGCCCCCAGCGCCCGAATCCGGCCGCCGCCGAGGCCCCCAGGGGCCAGGTGTTCCGAAAAGGACACCTGCCGCACGGACGGCTCGCCAGGGGTCTCCCAGCCGACATACAGGACTGGGGGGACCGATGCTGGCGCGTCCTAGGCTCGGCGGGGTTTGGAGGCCACGGGCCACGGCCATTATTTTGGTCGTCGCCTGGGCCGCTGTGCCCGGTGACACCGGGGCTTTGGATTTATAACTGCAGCAGCCTGGTGGTGAACAGGGAACGGAGAAGAATTGAGGAATGGAGAAGGAAGGGATATCGGTAACGCGAGTGGAGTGCTCCGGAGTGCGGGGGTTTTTCCCCTGCGGCTGGAAGGAGCACGAGTCATTCTGGAGAGAGGAGAACTTAAAATAAGAAGATTACCGGTTTTGTGGAGCTCTGGAGAGAAGAGGTGATGGAGAAATTTAGGAGGGAGGGTTTGAGGCCCCTCCTCTGGGGAACAGTGGTGGCGCCCACCTTCCGCCTTCACTATGAGAATTTTGATGACATCACTTCCCTTCGGCTTCCTGGTTGACTAACTGTACTCTGGACTCGTTGCTCCTGTGAGTGCCCCCTGGTGGATCCGGAGGAAATTACAAGGATACTGTGCTTGCCTGAGGATTTTGAATTTTTTTTTTAAATGGCAAAAGGTCAGAGACCAACTGCTGGAGAGATGGAGAGAATTCTGGAAAAGTTATCCAATATGGACAAGAAACTGGATGATTTGCAAAGAGGCCAAACGGAAATAAGAGCAGAAATTGTGACTATCCAAAAGGATTTAAAGGATACTCAACAAGTCTCAGCAGAAAACAAGCAGAAAGTGGGAGGTCTGAGGTGAGATGCGGCAGTGCAGAAAAGAGAGGAGACGACAGGCAATGCTGTGCTTGACTACAGATGGATAAAATGTCTTATTTCCTTAGGTTCCAAAATTTGGAAGAAGTGGACCAAGAAGATTTGAGAGATGTTGTGACTAAATTGTTGGGAGAATTTCTTGGGAGAGGTGTTGATTTCATGAATTGGGATGTGGATCGAGTTTATAGAGTTAATTCACAATATGCACGCACGCATGCAGTTCCCAGAGAGGTTCATGTCAAATTTGTGAGAAGAGAGACGAGATGAAATTCTTAGAAAACATAGGAGTGGGGCACTGACTTACAGGGGCAGGGAGATAGCCATTCTGAGGCAGATTCCCAGACAGGTACGTGAAATGAGAAAGAAATATTACTTTTTGTCAAGCAAATTGTACCAGAAGGGAGTAGGCTTCAGATGGCTGATGCCAGAGGGATTGATGATTTTCCGGGAGGGCATTACGAAAAAATTAGTACAATTGCGGAGGCTACGGCCTACGTGGAGGAACACAAAGCCCTCCTGGAATCAGATGACCCAGGAATTGAAGAAGGGGAGGTTATAGACCATGGGGCGGAGGCGGCTGCCGCTGTTGCGGCCCTGGAGTTGGGTCAGGCTGAACCCAGAGTTCTGAGATCCAAAACTAGGAAGTGATAAAGATATTTGGTATTGTGTTGGTTTTCCTTATTCTCTTTTGTACGATATTCTGTTTATTCTTGACCCTTCTTTATTGCGTATGTAAGATTTGTAAACTTACCTACTTCGTGTCACCTGCTTGCCATATGGCTGTTGTATGTGTTAAAAAATTTGAGTAAAATTCTTATTTTGAATAAGAAAAATGAAAATTTACCATACCTGATATGTATCTGTATAAACCTTTTTTGACCAATAAAAACTTTTTGAACAAAAAGAAGCAATGGATGGAAACTAATCAAGGAGAGAAGCAATCTAGAACTAAGAAGAATTGATAATTTCATTGAAATAATTATTGTGCCTCCAAAATGATTGTCTCTGTCTCTTTTTTGTGGTCTTTTAAGTTTGAGTTTACAGAATTTGCAAACTGAGTAAAGTTCTGAGTAAAGATTGTGTTTTGTATATTGATTATTTCATTGCACAAGCAATCTAACTTCTGATACTGCACAGAACTCTCTGAGGTGAGAAAAACTCATTAATGCACACTTTCATTTCTCAGTACCTTTCTTTTTTCTGTGCGTACTTGTTTGTGCTAAATATTTCTGTTTTAATGTAATCCAGTGGTGGGATTCAGCCAGTTCGCACCACTTTGGGAGAACCGGTTGTTAACTTTCTGAGCAGTTTGGCAAACTGGTTGTTGGAGGAAATCATTAGGGCAGAGAACCAGTTGTTAAATTGCTTGAATCCTACCACTGATGTAATCCATGTAAGTCATATTATAGGAAACTACTGTAAAAAAGTTAACAGCAGTTAAGCTTTGAACTTTTGGTTGGTTGCACTCTATTCAAGCAGAAACTGAATCCAAACACACTTGGAATACTGCATTCAGTTTTGGTCGCCATGATGTAAAAAAGATATTGAGATTCTAGAAAAAGTGTAGAGAAGAGCAACAGAGATGATTAGGGGACTAGAGACTAAAACATATGAAGAACAGTTGCAGGAACTGGGTATGTCTAGTTTAATTAAAAGAAGGACTAGGGGAGACACGATAACAGTGTTCCAATATCTCAGGGGCTGCCACAAAGAAGAGAGAGTCAAGCTATTCTCCAAAGCACCCGAGGGTAGAACAAGAAGCAATGGGTGGAAACTGATCAAGGAAAGAAGCAACTTAGAACTAAGGAGAAATTTCCTGACAGTTAGAACAATCAATAAGTGGAACAACTTGCCTCCAGAAGTTGTGAATTCTCCAACACTGGAAATTTTAAAGAAGATATTGGATAGCCATTTGTCTGAAATGGTGTAGGGTTTCCTGCCTGGGCAGGGGGTTGGACTAGAAGACCTCCAGTCCCTTCCAACTCTGTTATTATGTTATATTATGTTATTACTAAAGAACCAGAAGCTATAATATCTCACTGCAAATCTTTTCAACCATTCAGTTTCCTACATACTGTACACCCATGGTAGTCTTTTTTTCCTCCCAAAGGACTACAGGTAAAAGCCATCACGTTCCCACTACTAGCATTTTGTTCACATCTAAGATTTGCAAGAGACTTGGAAGTTGTCCCATATCTGCCTGGATACTGTATTTTGAAGTTGTAAAGTAGCCGAGAATTTGCAGTAACACACTCAGCAATTTCCTAGAGTTCTTCTCTAAGGGCAAGGTTATACTTCGTGTCTCTGTTTCTTTGGACTGATTATGGGATAGATGGGATGATGACATGCCTTGCAGAAATTAGGAACATCTCAACCCGTCAGAAACAAACAGAACCAAAAGATGCATTTGCCATTCCTTGCTTCAAACTCTTTATGTAATATCCACATTAAACGAGTCACAACTGATCTACATGACAGTTCACTACCTTTTCTTCACATGCGCTAAGGCAGCTCAGCAAACACAAATGAATTCCAAGGTTTTCTGAATATTTTCCCAATGATTTCACTCAGTATTCATTTCATTTTAATGCAAGGGCACAAATCCTAGTTTATGTCATAATAGATGGACAACAATAGTGCAGTTTAATGAAAATAAAACACTAAACAGTGCTACATGTTGACAGAGTCATGATGGATATAATTTGGAGTGTTTTCGATGATGTGGATCTTTGAAAAATATCTGGCAAGCATGCAAAGTGACAAATGTATTTAAGGATCTATGCCATTCAAATGATATCACCACATGTCTGTTTTGGAATTTTCCCTATTAAATGTGGGGAATATGGGCAGAAAAGCACTTGCATATTGTGTTCTTTAAACAAAAAGTGTTTGCGTTGCACAGGGGGATGTCTGTCAATAACACCCAACAATTCAATGTTCCCAAAGATATGGCTGCATAAAGTGCACAGATTGGAACTGGGGGGAGGGAGGGAGGCAAAAGCAAAATGCATTGCTAATGCATCTGTGAATTTCTCTTCTAAAAAAATGCTTTATTTTGCTCCTCAGCAAACGTCATATGTATTTACATAGATTAGAGCATAATTTCTGGTCACAGTTACAGTGATATAAAAGTATATCACTTGAGCTTTATTCCAGCTTGACAATTGCTCTCTAGCAAATCTGAATTTTGAGGACACATGGCTGTTGCCTCTCTTCCTTTTCTCTGTCAGCATAAGCAACCCCTTTGGCTGACTTGATATCTATTCTCTATCTATCGATCTATCGATCTATCGATCTATCGATCTATCTATCATCTATCTATCTATCTATCTATCTATCTATCTATCTATCTATCTATCTATCTGTCTATCTCTATCATCTATCTAATCTGTCATCTATTGATCTGTTCATCATCTATCATTCAATTATCTCACATCCTTGTGCAAAAAGTACCCTGTAAAATGATGATGACATAATTAGCCTTGCTTTTTCATTATAGATGCAGTTCCCTTGTTTTTACCCAGTTCAGCTTAGTGGATTCCCTAATCTTGCTGAACACTTCAGTTTAGATGGTGTATCAATGAGGCATTCAAACCTAGCAGTTTATACACAAAAAAATTCTGTCTGCTTTGTAAAAGATTATCCTTTTATAAACACTCCGCGGAAAACATAAAAGCAAATAGAGGACAGCACATAGGACAGGAAAGATGTTAGCAGGGAGATTAATGCTGAATGGGTAGAAATGAATGGTGCTTACCCAAACAAGGTCCAGATACTTTGGCTGCAGTGAAACATAAATAATGGGAATGACACATCGTTTATTCGGGATAATGAGTTGATCCGAAGTAGGGGCCTAGAACAAGAGATTAAAGATTAAATATCCATCTCCTGATGAATATCAGTAGCAAACTTTAACCTTTTCCTTCCAAAAGCACAATTTCTTTGAACAAATCATGTTAGTGCAGCACAATGAAAAAAATGTGCTGAAGCCAACTGAAATGGTATCTCAACTTGAGTCAGGAAGAAAAACACAACCAGCGTTTTGTTTCTTTTAATAATTAGGGGGGGTGGGGGAGGGAGAGAAAAGTGTAAACAAATGTAAACAATCTGAAGATTCACTGCTGCTTTCAAAATAAAATGGAAGAATCAAGAAATATCGTTTTCTATTTTATACAGTGTGGGAATGTGTATGTCCTGGGGAGTTGGGGAGACTGGAAGGCCCTGATTTCTTGGCTGTTTTTCTAATTTGTTATAATATAATTACTGAAAGAATATACATATTTGGAACATTTAGCTTGTTGAGAAATAATAACCAAGGGCGGCCTGCTGTGAAAATCAGACAGCAGACCACACGCTAAATCGGAAGCTTGCATTCGAGGAGGACTTGGAAGATGTCACAGGCCTTGGACCAACAGAGGTGTGAAACAGAGTGAGAAAGGGACAGGCACAGTCCATCGGGGTTTGGGAACAGGCTGTATTGAAATCCTGGCAGCTTTTCCAGCTTGGTCAATTAGTGGTCCTTCCTGCTCAAGATGCTGTAATGCCACAGAGGCAGAAGACACAGGACAAGTGGGAATCTGGATAGCAGTGTGGCTTGCCCAGAACTTGGAATATAGCAGCTGCTGAATGCATTCAGCCAGCCAAGACTAGCCTTGTGGTTTTGTTGCTGATGGCTGCCTCTTGAAACAAGAATAAAAAGATGGAAAGGGGGTGGAGGTGGGATAGGATGGGGGGAAGGGCACCCATTCCAAAGCACATTGAGCAATGACACAAGGAAAACTATGGCAGGATGAATCACATTAGACAACTTCTCACCAGCTCATTGGAAATGGGCTGAGGAGTGAGAAATGAATTTAGTGACATTGTTATATCTTGGGTGGTGAATGTAGTCCAGATGCCAAACCCACATGCATGTGCAGTTGGCAGGAAAAGACAGGATTTGCTTAGTAAATATTAGCTTGCAGAAAGTCCTATTCCAGAGAGGTTTTGGATTTTTAAAGCAGAAAAAACGGGTGATGGGGTTTGCTTTACTTTTTTCACTGTTGCTTTGTTATTGCTGAGAATATGTCACAGATATTGAAAAATAAGAACAGCATTCTATAAAAAATTATTTTTAGCTTTTTAGCCAATCATTGAACTGACTGGAATGACACAATGCTCCAAAAATTGGTAACAGTTGATATGTATAGTAGAAAACTAACAGGTTTTTGGCCTAGACCAGGAGTATCTGCAGATGGATTTAAAAAAAAAATGAAAGTGCCCAAACTCATGCAATCAAGCCCCTTTCCTTTTTTATGTGAACTTTTATTTTATTTTTTATTTTATTTTACCATTTTTATTTTATTTCTCTCTTGGAAGAGAGTCCAGCCCTAATCATTCCTTTCAGACAGGGCTAATAAGTATTGACTAACAAATATTGAGAAGAAATTTATTTTTAATTCAAGGTTTTTTTTAAAAAAGTAGAATGAAATATGCCAAAAGTCTGCAATGACACCAGATTTACTATTTTTATTTAAAGAAGCTTCATAGAGCTGAACTAGCTTATAAGCATGAAATAGGTTGGATTGCCTAAGATTGTCAATTTTGAGTGATATTGTGTTAAAAGGCAAGCAAAGCTTTTGAATTTGAAATGTCTGATTCAGTGTTTGAGTGAAAAACTGATCAATTTTACAAATCTGTACAAGTCTATGCTGACCAATTGGGCCCCATCTTCACCCATATCTTCAATAAATCACTAGAGATGTGCTATGTTCCTTCTTGCTTCAAACACTCTACCATCATCCCAGTGCCGAAGAAGCCCACCATCAAGGAACTGAATGACTACATCTGTCATTGCAGTTCTGTAGTCATGAAAACCTTTGAAAGGCTAGTGCTTTCCTACTTGAAAACCATCACGGATCCGCTCTTAGACCCCTTGTAATTTGCATACCGAGCAAATAGATCAACAGATGACGCTGTTAATATGGCTCTGCACTACAACCTACAACATCTTGAATCTCCAAAGACATATGCAAGGGTCCTCTTTGTAGACTTTAGTTCAGCATTCAATACCATCATTCCAGACACTCTTCTAACTAAACTAAACCAGCTACAGGTACCTGAACAGAGTTGTAAGTGGATCACAAGCTTCCTAACAAACAGGAAGCAGCAGGTGAAGCTAAGCAAGATCACATCAGATACCTGTAGAATTAGCACAGGGGCCCCCAGGGCTGTGTGCTCTCCCCACTTGTCTTCTCTCTGTATACCAATGACTGCATCTCCAATGATCCATCTGTTAAACTATTGAAGTTCGCAGATGACACAACAGTGATGGTCTCATTCAAGACAATGACGAATCCGCATATAGACGAGAGGTCAAACGACTAGCCTCGTGGTGCAACCAAAGCAATCTGGAACTGAACACACTCAAAACCATAGAAATGGTGATAGACTTTAGGAGAAACTCTTCCATACTTCCACCTCTCACAATACTAGACAGCACAGTATCAACGGTAGAAACCTTCAAATTTCTAGGTTCTATCATATCGCAAGATCTAAAATGGACAGCTAACATCAAAAACATCATTAAAAAAGGACAACAAAGAATGTTCTTTCTGCGCCAACTCAGAAAGCTCAAACTGCCCAAGGAGCTGCTGATCCAATTCTACAGAGGAATTATTGAGTCTGTCATTTGCACCTCTATAACTGTCTGGTTCAGTTCTGCAACCCAACAAGAAAAACACAGACTTCAGAGGATAATTAGAACTGCAGAAAAAATAATTGCTACCAACCTGCCTTCCATTGAGGACCTGTATATTGCACGAATCAAGAAGAGGGCTGTGAAAAGCGCACAAGCGCACAAACGTGCCTACCGTTCCTGTCCTATTGTTTTTCTTTTCTTCTTCCTATATATATATAGGAAGCTTATACCTCCTAATATTTACTCATATATATGTTTATATACTATATAACCTTTCTGTATGATACTTACATATATTGTTGTGACAAAATAAATAAATAAATAAATAAATAAATAAACAAACAAACAAACAAACAAACAAACAAACAAAATATTTACAGATCCCTCACATCCAGGACATAAACGGTTTCAAATCCTACCCTCAAAACGACGCTATAGAGCACTGCACAACAGAACAACTAGACACAAGAACAGTTTTTCCCCGAAGGCCATCACTCTGCTAAACAAATAATTCCCTCAACACTGTCAAACTATTTACTAAATCTGCACTACTGTTAATCTTCTCGTCGTTCCCATCACCCATCTCTTTCCACTTATGACTGTATGACTGTGACTTTGTTGATTTATATTGATATTGATTGTTCCTGATTGCTTATTTGTACCCTATGATTATCATTAAGTGTTGTATCATTAAGTATTAAATTGTACGCTATGACCATCATTTGTATTGTAAATGTTGTACCTTGATGAAGGTATCTTTTCTTTTATGTACACTGAGAGCATATTCACCAAGACAAATTCCTTGTGTGTCCAATCAAACTTGGCCAATAAAAATTCTATTCTATTCTATTCTTCAAAATTTGCAAATTGCCATCTGAATTAATATACATCTGAAATCAAAGGAAACAGGAAAATATAAAAACAGCCCAGCTGTAATAGCTGTAATCTGGTCTTCTCTTCAAAAATCTTTTACATTTGTTGGACTTCCCAGGGAGGTATGGTAATGGTAGGGTTTACAACTTCATCAAACACCAATGAATTGGTAACCAGTTGTTTGGGACTTTTCCAGATAAGGAAAGCCCAGGTGATCATATATCCATACTACCCTATACAACACTGTCATAAATCTAGGTCTTGAACAACTAGTAACTAACAATACAAGAATCAACAACTGCCTTGACCTCATCTTCTGCAACAACACAAACTCAATTTATGGACTACAAAAATGCTATATTATTTGGCCTAGATATTACAAATGAAACAGATATTGATAAAATACGAAACATCATTTCAAATTACAAATTATCATCCTTCAACCCTAGTGAAATAACTGAAGTCTCCAAAGATGGACCTGAATTCAAATACAGCGATGGTTCAGTAGCACCTAAATTCTGTAGAATTCATGTAAAAATGAAACCAGCAAAAGAAATTTCATTTATACTATAAACAAAATTGCCAGAAACAACCTCAGCTACAACAAGCTTAGAGCTAGACCAGACTTATCATTCCTACAACGTATTAGATCCCGTGAACTTCGTTCAGAGCTCAAACAACAACAAGAAGAAGGAGAAACTAAGCTTTACATTGACTACCGTGCTGACTGCATAAAAAGAAAATCCTTCAATCAAACCCCCATCACTCAACCACACTTCAATCAAAACATTCAACCATCCATCAAACAAGACATCCATCCATCCATAAATCGAAACATCCATTCACCCATCGATCAACCTACAAATCCTCAACCAGCCATTCAAAACCTCCAATCATCCAACGATCAACCACTCATTGCTCAACCAACCTTCCTTCTACCACCTGTTACAAATAACCCTCAATCAACTACCAATCAAAACTAGGTATGCACACCCCTTACCTCTCCTACACCAAATACTACAGCTCTCAAATGTAAATTAATAAATGCAAGAAGTACTGTAAACAAATTACCTGAATTTATCCTCTTATTAAACAATGGTACATTTGACATCATATTTGTTTGTGAAACATGGCTAAACTCATCCCTCACTGACTCCATTATTTCAAACAAAGAATATCAAGTCCTTCGATCAGATCGAGAACACCGCAGAGGTGATGGAGTAGCTATCTTTTACAAAAAATCACTGAACTTAAAAAATATTCAAGTTACACATAAACTCTCTCTTCCTGAAACTATTGTATGCGACCTGTCCACCAACATCACACTTAGATTCATACTATGCTACAGAGCCCCTGACTACGACATCGCTCATGCAAATATATTAACCTCACTACTAATATGGGCTACATCTTGCCCATATCCTCTCATCTTCCTGGGTGACCTAAATCTACCTTCTATAAACTGGATAACAAATGAATGTACAACCGAACCAATCCATACTACACTATACAGCGCCGTTACAAATCTAGGTCTTGAGCAACTAGTAACTAACAATACCAGACTCAAGAACTGCCTCGACCTCATCTTTTGTAATAACATGAACTCAATTTATGGACTACAAGTAAAAGAACCCTTTTCCAACAGTGACCACTGCATGATAGTCTTTTGTCTAAACATACACCCTCAAATAAATCATCACAACAATAGTACTTCAAACTACAATTTTAAAAAAACCAACTATGACCTTATAAACAATGATCTCTCATTTCTTGACTGGCAAAATCTATTCTCAACCTGTATCACTGCAGAAGACCACTATAAAATATTCCTACCTGAAATCAATAAAATCATCAAACTATACGTACCACAAATCACCACCAAAATCAAAAGAAAAAACAAATTACCCATATCAATAAAAAAGCTTTAATCCCCAAAAAAATCACTCTGGAAAAAAAACAAAAAGGGTTATGTAGCAAACTTCAAAAACTGCTACAGAAATATTTGCAACCAAATAAAAACAGAATGTAACATTTATCACACCAAGCAAGAAGAAGACCTTCTACGCACTAATTCCAATCGTGCTTTCTATAATTTTGTGAACAATAAACTTAAAGAAACAAGATCCATTCCACCACTAAAAGAACCTAACGGCAAAGAATGTACTGATGAAACAGTTAAAGCAAACCTCTTTGGTTCAGTCTTTGTAAACAGCGATGGCTCATATCCGACATTCCTCAATCGTACCAAAAATGTTAACAACAACTTAACACATACAGACTTCACAGAAGATAATGTTGAAAAAGCCCTTTGCAACCTGAAATCATCATTATCCATTGGACCAGATGGACTATGTGCATACTTTTTAAAAAAACTTTCAATTAATATAGCTGAACCCCTAAGCATAATCTTTAATAAAGCCTTCACAACTAGTTCCCTTCCCAAACTCTGGTCTCTAGCCACAGTCATCCCTATCTTCAAAAAAGGAGATCCCAGCCTAGTTGAAAATTACAAACCTATCTTTCTATGTTGTGTCTCATGCAAAGTAATGGAATCTATCATAAACCAATCCATTACACTCCACCTTGAAACAAACAACCTTCTCTCTAATAAACAATTTGGTTTCAGAAAAAAATTGTCTTGTAACTTACAACTTTCCACTGCAAAAACATATGGACTACCAACCTTGATCAAGGAAAAGCAATAGATGCAATCTACATAGACTTCTGCAAAGCTTTTGACTCAGTAGTACATGATAAACTACTCCTCAAACTAAAATCCTACGGCATTTCGGGACCTCTTCACAATTGGATAAATGCCTTCCTGTCAAACAGACAACAAGTGGTCAAAATTGGCAAAGCTATATCAAATCCTGTTCCAAAAGTGGTGTTCCCCAAGGTAGTGTTCTTGGACCAACGCTCTTCATACTATACATAAATTATCTCTGTGACCTTATTTCTTGTGTTCTCTTTGCTGATGATATCAAACTATTTAATACCACTAACAATACTTCTACCCTTCAAGAAGACCTCGACTGTGTTTCCGATTGGTCTAAAACTTGGCAACTCCAAATCTCAACCAGCAAATGCTCAGTCTTACATATTGGAAAAAAGAACCCTATCAACAAGTACAAACTTGATGGTCATTACCTTACTGATGACCCCCACCCTGTCAAAGATCTTGGAGTTTTCATATCAAATGACCTAAATGCCAAAGCCCACTGCAACTACATAGCAATAAAGGCTCTAAGAGTTGTAAACCTAATCTTACACAGCTTCTTTTCCAAAAACTCTATACTACTAACCAGAGCATACAAAACATTTGGCAGACCTATTCTTGAATACAGCTCATCCGTCTAGAACCCATACCACATCTCTGACATTAATACAATCGAACGCATCCAGAAATATTTTACTAGAAGAGTTCTTTGCTCCTCCGAAAACAACAAAATACCTTATACCATCCTGGGATTAGAAAACTTAGAACTCCGCTGACTTCGACATGACCTGTGTTTAACACACAAAATCATCTACTGCAATATCCTTCCTGTAAAAGACTACTTCAGCTTCAATCGCAATAATACAAGAGCAAACAATAGATTTAAACTTAATGTCAACCGCTTCAAACTTGATTGCAGAAAATATGACTTCTGTAACAGAGTTGTTAACGCTTGGAATTCATTACCCGGTGTTTAGAAGCCGTACGGGTCTGGATGGAGAGAAACAGGCTCAAGCTCAATCCCTCCAAGACGGAGTGGCTGTAGATGCCGGCATCCCGGTACAGTCAGCTGAGTCCACGGCTGACTGTTGGGAGAGAGTCATTGGCCCCGATGGAGAGGGTATGCAACTTGGGCGTTCTCCTGGATGAACGGCTGTCTTTTGAAGACCACCTGACGGCCGTCTCCAGGAGAGCTTTCCACCAGGTTTGCCTGGTGCGCCAGTTGCGCTCCTTTCTAGACCGGGATGCCTTGTGCACAGTCACTCACGCCCTCGTGACATCTCTTCTGGATTACTGCAATGCTCTCTACATGGGACTCCCCTTGAGGGGCATCCGGAGGCTTCAGTTAGTCCAGAATGCGGCTGCGCGGGTGATAGAGGGAGCCCCTCGTGGCTCCCGTGTGACACCTATCCTGCGCAGACTGCACTGGCTACCTGTGGCCTTCCGGGTGCGCTTCAAGGTTTTGGTGACCATCTTCAAAGCGCTCCATGGCATAGGCCCGGGCTACTTACGGGACCGCCTACTGCTACCGAATACCTCTCACCGACCCGTGTGCTCTCACAGAGAGGGACTCCTCAGGGTGCCCTCAGCGAGACAGTGTCGTCTGGCGACACCCAGGGGAAGGGCCTTCTCTGTGGGGGCTCCCGCCCTCTGGAACGAACTCCCCCCAGGACTTCGTCAACTTCCGGACCTCCGAACCTTCCATCGCGAGCTTAAAACACATTTATTCATCTGCGCAGGACTGGATTAGTTTTTAAATTTGTTGGGTTTAATGGGTTTTTATCATTTATTCTAAATTTTTAATCTAGGCCAATTGAATAAGTCTTTTAATTGTATTTTAATAGTATTTATATTGTAATATTATTGTTTATTTTATCTGGCTGTGAACTGCCCTGAGTCCTTCGGGAGAAGGGCGGTATAAAAATTTAAATAATAAATAAATAAAATAAATTACCTGACTCCATAGTCTCTATTCAAAATCCCAAAATCTTCAACCAAAAACTGTCTACTATTGACCTCACCCCATTCCTAAGAGGACTATAAGGGACGTGCATAAGAGCACAAAAGTGCCTACCGTTCCTGTCCTATTGTTCCCTTCATTATATCAAATTAACATAACTGTTGCATACTTTTACTTATATATATATATTTTTCTTTCATGATGTGTTGTTTTTATTTATGACGATGTTTGTGTATACTGTTGTGACAAAATAAAAATAAAAAAATAAAAAAAATAAAAGAACCCTTTTCCAACAGTGACCACAGCATGATAGACTTTTGTCTCAATATACGCCCTTACAAAAATCATCATAATAATAGTATTTCAAATTACAATTTCAAAAAAACCATTTATGACCTTATAAACACCTACTTCTCATTTTTTGACTGGCAAAATCTATTCTCATCCTGTATCACCGCTGAAGACCACTACAGAGTTTTCCTATTCGAAGTCAATAGAGTCATTAAACTCTACATACCACAAACCACCACAAAAATCAAGAAAAACAAATTACCCATATCAATAAAAAAGCTTCAATCCAAAAAAAAATCACTTTGGAGGAAAACAAAAAGGGACATGTAGCTAATTTCAAAAACTGATACAGAGATATATGCAACCAAATAAAAATTGAATGCACCAATTACCACACCAAGCAAGAAAAAGACCTTCTGCGCACAAATTCCAATCGTGTTTTTTATAATTTTGTGAACAACAAACTTAATGACACGAGATCCATCCCACCACTAAAAGAATCTAATGGCAAAGAAAATAATGATGAAACAGTTAAAGCAAACCTCTTTAACACATTCTTCGGCTCAGTCTTTGTTAACAGTAATAGCTCATACCTGACATTCCCCAATTGCACCAACAACGACCTAACACATATAGATTTCACTGAAGAAAATGTTGAAAAAGCTCTTCGCAAACTGAAACCATCCCTATCTATAGGACCTGATGGACTATGTGCATACTTCTTAAAAAAGCTTTCCACTAATATAGCAGAACCCCTAAGCATAATCTTTGAAAAAGCCTTCACGACCAGTTCCCTTCCCAAACTTTGGTCACTAGCCACGGTCATCCCTGTCTTCAAAAAAGGTGTTCTGTTTCCCTCCCCCAATACTCCCAACAAAGAGTCAGTCAAAGGCCTAATTTATTTACATAGATAAATGTCCTGGCCACGTCTACCCATGGGCCTGCCAAGTCTCTGGAGATAACGAGGAAATTATAGATAAGGCCAGAATTACTCACGAATATATTCTTCCCTCCATTGATACAGTTTGCCCGTGCAAATTCATTGCTTTGTCCAAGAAAAAAAACCAGGAAGTTCCGCCTCCTATTTATAGTCTCTGCAGATGTCACTGCATGACCATCATTGTTTGACTTTGTCCCAACGCTTCCTCTGCTGCGCAGTCTTGCATCACTCCAAAACTGTTCTTGGGGCATTGCCAAATCAAAAGAAGGCTCGGGAGAATCAGACCTTGCTGGCCCCTCCTCCTCCCTTTGGGTGGATGCCAGGGAGGGAGAGGGCCCAAGAGAAGCAGACCTTGCCAGGTCTTCTCCCTCACTTTCTGAATCATCCGAGTCCAGGAGTCCGGGACCAGGAACCTGGGTCACAAAAAAAGGGGACCCCAGCTTAGTTGAAAATTACAGGCCAATCTCTCTATGCTGCATCACCTGTAAAGTTATGGAATCTATCATCAACCAATCCATTATCCTCCACCTAGAAACAAACAATCTACTCTCTAATAAACAATTTGGTTTCAGAAAAAAATTATCATGTAACTTACAACTTCTTCACTGCAAAAACATATGAACTACAAATCTTGATCAAGGCAAAACAATAGATGCAATTTACATAGACTTCTATAAAGCTTTTGACTCAGTGGTACATGACAAACTTCTCCTAAAACTAAAATCCTACGGCATCTCCGGACCCCTCCACAATTGGATAACAGCATTCCTGTCAAACAGACAACAAGTGGTCAAAATAGACAGTGCCCTATCAAATCCTGTTCCTGTCAATAGCGGCGTTCCACAAGGCAGTGTTCTTGGACCAACACTCTTCATATTATACATTAATGATCTTTGTGACCATATTAAAAGTAATTGTGTTCTTTTTGCTGATGATGTCAAACTATTTAACACTACCAACAATACAGCTACCCTTCAAAAAGACCTTGACTTTGTGTCAGAATGGTCAAAAACTTGGCAACTCCAAATCTCAACCAGCAAATGCTCTGTCTTACATATTGGAAAAAAGAATCTAAACACTAAATACAAACTCGATGGACATTACCTTACAGATGACCCCCACCCTGTTAAAGACCTTGGAGTTTTGAAATCCAATGATTTAAGTGCCAAAGCCACTGCAACTACATCGCAAAAAAGGCTTTAAGTGTTGTAAACCTAATCTTACGTAGCTTCTTCTCCAGAAACACTACACTGCTAACCAAAGCTTATAAAACATTTGCTAGACCAATTCTTGAATACAGCTCACTTGTCTGGAACCCATACCACATTTCAGATATCAATACAATTGAACGTGTACAGAAATATTTTACAAGAAGAGTTCTCCACTCCTCTTAATACAACAAAATACCTTATGCCACCAGACTTGAAATCTTGGGTTTAGAAAACTTAGAACTACGCTGCCTTCGACAGGACCTGTGTTTAACTCATAGAATCATCTATTGCAATGTCCTTCCTGTTGAAGACTACTTCAGCTTCAATCACAACAATACAAGAGCAAACAATAGATTTAAACTTAATGAAATAAATAAATAAAATAAAAATAAAAAAATCATTCACATGTGCTCTGGGGGTGGGGTGGGTGCTCCTTGAAAAGAGACCACAGGATACATATTTCTTGTGAGTTTGAGTGCCAGGAGATGATAGGATTAGCCGGTTTATTTGCAGCCATGGAGGAGATGTTTAGAGGATACTAACTTGGCAAACCACATTTCTTAATCACTTTCAAAAATTGCTCATAAAATACTTCATGAGTATTAGAGACCCAGACAGATAATTCTGAAAATTCTGGGTAATTTTGCCTTTAATCCTGAATGAAAGAAAATCTTATTTGTAAATTTAAGAATTTAATCAATCTGAAATAATTAGCAAAAAGCTAAATAAGATTTAATCTTAGAAAGTTATAAATGAACTAGGGTCCAGATAAAATTAGAGTATTTTGAACTTAATTATAAAGAGCAATTGCTTCTCCTGGGAAATAGATTTTGCTTTGTTTTTTACAAGATAAAACAAATATAAGCAATTTAATGATTTAAAAAATTGGACACTAGAGGAGACTAAAATTTTTAGGAAGAGGGAAGATATACAAAACTGAAGAATGTTGTAAAACAGGGGTGTCAAACTCAAGGCCTGTGGGCTGAATACAGCCCATGGGGTGCTTAGATCTGTCCCAGCAAACAGCAGGGCTGCCCTGGAAACAGCAAAGAACTGGCTCACAGTTCCTCTGCCAGCAAAAACGGAGCTCCATTTTCTCTGGCAGAGGGCTAGCAAAACAAACTAAAAACAAAACAAAAGGAGAAATTGGATTTACAAAAGAGGTTTGTTACAACAAAGGAATCTGTGTAATGGGACAGAAAAGAAATGAAGAGAAATCAAATCCTAAAACAATATTTTAATGAACTAAAGCTTAAGACTGCTAGCAGTAAAAGGAAAGAATATAAAGTTGGCTTATTTGATCAAGGTTAAAACATGATAAGTTATTACCTCTGGCAATGCTTTACAGACTTTCTGCTGACATCAGGATTGGGAAAAATGTTTTACGGATTTGTTTATAAATAAATGGTGGGTAATGGAATGAAAATGTTTATAATCTTAGAATGTGAAAAATCACTAAATTTCTTGTAATGACAGTTGGAAGTCATTTCTTTATATGTTTCTTTCCTCTTTCATTATTATATTGGCTTCCGGTGGTCTTTCGGGTGCAATTCAAGGTGTTAGTTACCACCTTCAAAGCGCTCCATGGCATAGGACCAGGTTACTTACGGGACCACCTGCTGCTACCGGCGACCTCCCATCGACCAGTGCGCTCCCATAGGGAGGTTCTCCTCAGGGTGCCATCGGCCAATCAATCTCGGCTGGCGGCACCCAGGGGGAGGGCCTTCTCTGTGGGGGCACCAACTCTCTGGAACAAGTTGCCACCAGGTATCCATCAACTCCCTGAACTTCGGACCTTTCGACTCGAACTGAAAACATTTTTGTTTCACTGTGCAGGACTGGCCTAGTGGGGTTTTAATAAGGGGTTTTATCGCTTTTAATTTCTTCAACCAACTCTAAATTTTCCTTTTAAACTGGTCCTAAAAATTGTACTAACTCTCTTTACTTTGGCTGTAAACCGCCCTGAGTCCTTTGGGAGAAGGGCGGTATAGAAATTGAAACAATAAATAAATAAATAAATAAATATTCTTATTTTTCTCTTCTCTTTCTTTTTTCTCTTTTTAAAGTTTTATTGTAATAGAGTTTATAACAACAACAACGATGATGATAATAAGTGGTTATCAACTTCTTCTCTTTCCTTCTATGGACCAGCATAATTTGAACAAGGTCATTTGGACCTTGATTGCAAACTCTGGATTGATTTATCTGATGTTTTCTTAGCTATCCATGGTATGCGTGAAAGTCTTCTCTATACCAAAAATATCAATAATCTTTCTATTTTGCTTCTTCACAGCCCAATTTTTGAAGCTTGCCTTCCTTATGTTCGATTTTTAAAAAAGCACACATGTACTATAAAGCAGGGGTCTCCAACCTTGGCAACTTTAAACCTGGAAGACTTCAACTCCCAGAATTCCCCAGCCAGCAAAGCTTAAAGCTTAAAGTTGCCAAGGTTGGAGACCCCTGCTATAAAGTCTGTGAAGCAGAGTTTCAGAAAGGTGCAAGGTCCCTTCTGGGCCAATTCAACAGGTATAAATACCTCTTAAAGATCAAAAAGGTACAAATGCACTAGGACAACTCCTATCACTTTTCACTTAGCTTTGGAAACAAGATTTGGTGAACATACTGAATAAATGGCAGACCTAAAATGAACTTTACATCATTAGAAACATAAGCAGGTGGCAACCACTGTAGCTTTCAGCAATTCCCTAAAGGTTTGTTTTTTATTTAGGTTTTCCAAACTGCCATGATTGACATGACAGAAAAGGACACTGCAGAAAAGATACAGATGAAGTGGGTTCACATGCAGCTATTGTCTGCTGCGCTGTACAATGACAAGGTCTAAAACTGTCTGCATTACAAGAGATACCTTACAAGGGAAACCATTGCCTTTTCACTGTTTGCCCTGCAAAGAGAAGGAAAAAAGAGAAACTTATTATTTTTTTTAAAATGTAATCAATCTTCAAAGAGATAAAGCCTAAAGCAAATAAATATAACTATATATCTTTTACAGACAAGGTTCCAACTTCCATAGCAATGTATAGACTGGGTATACGTGGGGAAACAGAAATAAAAGAAATAAAAATAAATTAACTGAATTTAAGAAGCCATGTTGCTCTTCTCCATACCATGAAGGCAATTCATGTTGAAATTAAATTTCACACCATGTGTAAATCCACCAACATCTAAAAGGGCAGTCTGAATTTGAAAGTGAAACACAAAGAAGCAAAAGCTGCAAAAAGAGAAGAAAAGAATAAACACGTAAAGAAACCTAACAGTCTGATATATGTTTCATGAACAGAACGGCACCGTCCTTCATCAGATGAATGAATGAAATAGACTTGAATCAATAAAAGTTGTATCCTAGTAAATTTATTGGTCTTCAAGGTATTTTGTGGATGTTTTCTTCTCCAGCAAAATTTAAATGTACATTGATATATGGCTAGTCAAAAATAGCCAAATATTTAAATTAAAATTGAGAGATCAAGATGTTGACACAACACACCTAAAGTTTTAAAAAAATATTCTGGAAAGACACTAGCTAACAAATTCCTTTCTCAGTTGCTCATTGTAACACCAATGTCATAGGATTTTCCTTTCCTTTTTTAAAATTATGATTCAAATCCCCTCCAAGGATGGAAGTCTTTGAAGTTCTAACACAGCGTGTTATAAGTATTTTGATACTTCCTCACTAGGCATAGAACAGGAGCCAAAACAAGCCTCAGAGTGCCAAAATTGCCCCTGATAAATTAGGCACACGACTGGAAAAGGGTGGACACTTCCTTGAGTTGAATGTTCGTTTCCTTCCCATACCATTTGAACAGGAAGTCATTGGGATGGAGGGAAAAGGGAGCTTTCCTTGAAGAACTTGAAGGGCTGGGTTTGATACTTCATACAATCAAAAACTTGGAACCAACTCCAGCCTTTGATTTTTTTAATATATATTTCCATAGTGACTTTTCTTGCCTTCTCTGATGGCATGATGAATAGGATGTTATGATTTATTGAACACTTTTAAGGCGAGCAGAAGGACAAGGTGAATGATATCCTTAGTTGTAGTTTTTGAATAATTGAAGGCTCTAAGCCAGGAGTGTCCAAATTTGGCACCTTTAAGACTTGTGGACTTCAACTCCCAGAATTCTGGGAGTTGAAGTCCACAAGTCTTAAAGTTGCCAAATTTGGACACCCCTGCTCTAAGCACTTAATTTTTCCTTAGGGAAATCTTTTGATTGCAGGTGGCTTTGTAGCATGTTTAAATGTTATAAATTAAGTTGTGCCATTTTAAAACAAAAAACAAACTAATATCCCAAACAAAAACATAATGTTGTTCTCCAATTGCTTACTGGAATAGAAAGCATGTTTTTGATACATATAAAGGTTCTTCTGTCTATTGGCACCTGGAATCAGCTTGTTAAATGGAACAAGTATGGGACCAGTGTTAAATTTAGTCCTATGCAGTTACATCTAACAATCTACATATACATTATAGGCAAAAAAATAAACTGGCCAGTAACACAAGCCTAACTCAAAACACAGCATAGGTCTTTCAAAATCCAGTTGAAGGTAGCTACAAAGCTGAGGAACAAGTCAAGCAATGAGTTTGTCAGGAATCATTGAGGACTTATCTGTCACTCCAAGCCAGAACTCTGAGCACCTTACATTTCTTTCCATAGTAAACAGTGCAATAAAATTTTAAAAAAAATAACAAAATAGAAATCACCAAAGAAGAATAAAGGAGTAGAAAACAACAGTAAATATGTACCTTTTTTTTTTTTTTGCTTTTGTGTAAGTAGGGAGCTGCCTTATACCAGGTCAGAACTGTATCCCACTGGGCACATTTTATCCACGTAGAGAAAGCAGAGATGGCTGTTGTAATGAATGGCAGAGGAATGACATTCCCAAAAACAGAGGTCAAAGGAGATGCATGTAGGCACATCAAAACCTAAATATGATTCTATTTAATTTAAATTGTTTCCTTTTCTATCACATTTAAAAAATGCCATTTGCTAGCAGCTTTGGGAAGGATTCTGGAAGCCACAATTTGAACTTTAAGGATTTTTTTTGTAATTCTTTGGAGCTTCTTGCATTTTATGCATCTGTGCTCTACTACACAGTATAAGATATAGAAGTCACCCAATGACTGAATTATGTTTGCATGCAAACGATGTGATCCACAATGGAATTACAGCCCTTCCCAAATGGGGTCTTAAAATTCAAATATTAGTTTTCTTAAATCCAAAGCAACTTTCCTGTTTGTTGATTCAAAATTTTGACCTCTAACTTTTCTTAAGCCCTTAGGAAGTATCTGTATATTATGTCGATAATTAAGCAAGATAGAAAATTTGTATTCCCAACTGTTAATTATGGATGAAGTATGAGTAACTTTCAGGATTTCTTTTTCAGAGGTCATGAAGTTATAGACCCATTCTGGTCCATTATATCAATCTTTTGGGGCATGACTTTGTTTCAGTGTGAAAAGGCCATCCTCACATCATGCAGAGATGGGATGGCACCACCCATCTAGATTAGATCACCCATCTAATATTGAGATGGGAATCTTGATTGGCAAGGGTTGTCATATCCATATTGGAAACCATAAGTGCAATAAAAGCAGATTCTTTCAACTCGCATTACCATGAAATAATTGCTTCCATATGCTGAGACCAAACCCCACACTTTCTCACTGATCATCCACATGTTCAAGAGTGAATGACAAGAAGAGTATACCTGTATATGTTATCTATGGTAAATTTCAATGGAGGTGTTCAGGTAATCCATCACACATTTAAGAAATGAAATTATTTTACCTTTTTACAAACTACATATTATTTTCACGTACAATGTGTTAAATGTTGTAAAACTATCAATTCTGTCAAAACCTATCTGAAAGAAAACAAGAGACCCTACAATCTTAACATCCAAACTGACTGGTGATTATCAGACATTAAATGTGCAGGAATTCTAAATCTGAGATGTCTGGATGACTTTTGTTTTTCCATAATTGTTTGAGGTTTCTACATAGTATTTAAGAATCAATTATATTGCAATTGATGCAATTAACGCTAATAATCCAGTAAAAGTCAGTTGGAGGTCTATTCAAGATAGTAAAAAAGAGAGACTATGGGTGTTATTAACCTATGCTGAATTTTACTAGGCATTTCTTTTCTCGCATAATAAATATACAGTAGTTAGCAAGGCTGTCATTATAATTTTACAGGAACAATGGCTCATCACTTTCTCTTCTAGACACTCATAACTAATTCAACGTACAGCATGTAAGCAAAATGAATTTTTTTTAAAAAAAAAACCTTGTAAACTAGATCATGCATCACCCATCCATCAATCATCTGTTACTCCCTGATTAGTAAAGCTAATGTTTACAGAGCTGTTAAAGATATTTTTGAAAGGACAACAGTTGCCAATACACCTTCTCATTCATATAATTTCATGCTCTTATACTTACACGCACCATTGTGTGATCTTATTTGTCACAATATGCTTGGTAGCAAATCTTCACTCTTTGAGTAAAATTGTAGAATGCATTACCATCTTTTTAATTTAGTTAACTCCTGGTCCCTTGCTAGCAAAAGATTAGGCTTGTGCTTGCTCTATCATTTTACATGCCACATCAGCCCTGATCCTAAATATCTACACAATTGAGGAAATGTGAGTAATTTTTTATGTGAAAAATTGTATATAATATATCTTTTCCTTTAAGAGTTGTAGGACACAAATGTCAGAGTTGGGGCCAGGGGGCATCTCCTATTCCCTATGCACATTTTCAGTCAAAGTATACAGAAGGCTACACTTGTTTGCCTTGACTAGGCCATATTAAATATTCTTTTTTTTTTAATTTGTCGAGTATGTATTAGATAATATATATAAGTATAAGCATGAATTGAATACATAAAATGAATACAATTAAAGGGAACATTAGGACAGGGATGGTAGACATGCTGGTGCTCTTATACACATCCCTTACAGACCTTTTAGGAATGGGGAGAAGTCAACAGTAGCCAGACTAAAGTTAAAATTTTGGGGGTTTGGGGAGTCAGGTAGTGCATTCCAGGCATTGGCCACTCTGTTGCTGAAGTCATATTTTCTGCAATTGAGTTTGGAACGGTTCACTTTTTCCCCTGTGCTCCAGGATCCTTGATAGATATAGTTCAGTGGTTCTGAGATCTCGTCTGCCAGTTCCTTCAGAACCTTGGGGTGTAATCCATCCGGTCCTGGTGATTTGAACTTGTCTAGGGTAGACAGGTGTTCACTTACCATTTTTTTTCCTATTTTAACTTGTGTTCCTAATCTGTTTTTTGTGGTGCTGTTTTTGATAGGTTGGATTATTTTTTCCTTTTGTGTAAAGGCAGATGCAAAAAATGAGTTTAGTAGATCTGCTTTCTCCCTGTTGCTTGTCGCCTTCTTGCCACTTTCTCCCAGCAATGGGCCAAACCAAAAAATATCCACCATCCTAAGAAACCCCAAAGACAAAATTGAGTTAGAAAATCAAGGCGTATATGAAATCCCATGCACCGCCTGCCCCACCACATACATCGGACAAACCAACAGAAGAATAAGTGCACGCATTGAAGAACACAAGAACTCAGTCAAAAAAGAGGAACCAACTTCTTCCCTGGTCCAACACCTTAAAGCCACAGGACACGATATTGACTTTAAAAAGACCAGAACTATCGCCAAAACTGAACACTTTAACAACAGAATAATCAGAGAAGCCATCGAGATAGAAAAACGCCCACACAGCATGAACAAACGAGATGATACCTCCCGCCTACCAGCCATTTGGAAACCTGCCCTTATTGACAAACGTGTCCCTAACACGAGGAATGACACCAGACCCACACTCACGAGGTCCACACAGGATGTCACCACCACACATCCACCCAGAAAGCAGACCCAAACCCACACTGATCAGGAAGCACGACCAAGGACCAGAAGCCAGACCGCAGCTGCAACATTAGCCACTTCAAACCCCTCCAATCCATACATGCAGCAGACTGACACCCACTACGAAGATGTAGCACGACCACGCACACGAAGCCAAACAGCAGCAGTGCAGCTCACCAGCTCAAATCCCCCTGCAACTCAGACTAATCTGAGCACAACCAAGCCCCCACCCAAACAGGACACACCCCCAGCCAATCAGAGCACAAAAAAATCCCCATCCAATCAGAGCACAGCCAAGCTCCCACCCAATCAGTTCAAACCCCCACTAGCAGTTAAAAAGGAAGAAACAGCTGCAATCACACATTGCTCCCAGAAGCACGAAGCTGAAGCCTGAAGATGACGAATGAGACTTTGTCGAAACGTCTCCAAGACACTTCCAATTTTACGCGGGAAAAAACCCGAATAACCAAAGACCTACATAAAACACCCGCGAAAATCTCAGAAAACATATATATATATATATATATATATATATATATATATATATATATATATATACACACACACACACACACACACACACATACATATACACACACAGACACACACATATATATGAGAATATATATATATATTCTCCTAGAAGCACGAAGCTGTAAACACCCAGCCTGAAGATGACAAATGGGATTTCGTCGAAACGTTGCCACTTCCAATTTTACAAGGGAGAAAACCTGAATAACCAAAGACCTGCATACATACATACATACATACATACATACATACATACATACATACATATATATATTTTCTATAATATTGTTCATAACCACTATTGTGAATTTTATCATTCACATATCATTCTTAAACCATTGAATTTATAGCTTATGATTTCTCTAATCGGTTACTTGCCTGTCAATATGAGCCTGTCAAATGATGGCAAGGAAGCCCAAGATGAAGAACATCCTAAACTATGTAGCTCAGTTTGATCAAAAGACTGTCAAAAGCTATAAGCTCAGAATTAGGAACATCAAGCTATGGATGTTATTTCTACATATGTTGTACCACCAAGCTACAGTTTAGTGTGTAGTTGCGTATTCTCAAGTTTCAGACATTTCCTACCCATGTATGTTGCTCAAACATAGAAACAACTCCTTGTCTGGGTACAGGAACACTAGTAATGGGAAACAAGCAGTTTTGATCTATGACTTATTCTAGAAAATAAGCACGGAGAAGACAGGCAACCACTAAATGGACTAAGTGTGCTGACGATGCCATACAACAACAAAAGCAAAAGCCAAGTATCCTGAACAACAGCAGTTGCACAGAGCTTGACCCCCGAAGCACCAAATGAAAGGGCTTCAGCTATAGAATACAAAATGGACCACTCAGCAGATTTTGAATGAACAAATGCATTGCAACTTTGGAAAACTCTTCCCTGTCATACTGTGGTTCTCTTTTAGCTATTCCATTAGATCCCAGGCTTAGCAGAGTTTAGAATTCTAAAGGCTGAATATTTCAAAGTTTCGCTTTGTGTAGCTATGATTAACAGCAATACATGCTTTGAACTTATTGGCATTATGTGAAACACAAATAGCAATAGCTGAAAAACAAATACTGTATTCAATACACCAAACATGGCTGTTTATACCATGGAGTTAAATTGCATCTATGTCATAGCTAATAAACTATACAGCCATACTAGTACTGTATATCTGATAGTTCCTTATTTATGCTGATCGCTCTTGGAAGAAATGTGATGCCTTATAATGTAATAGACAAGCTCTACATATAACCCCTGGATGAGGTTGACTTTAACAGTATCCATGAGACAAACATAAAGCTTGGAAGCTACTCAAAACTTTAGGATATGAATGAGCAACTATGTTTTTTTTCTGTGGCTCCCAGACCAGAGACCATAGTAACTAAAAATTGGTGTAATGATCTTCTGCCATTTTTCGATTGGAGACATTATGAAAACAGGACAAAAAACCCTGAGAGAGTTTTAATATAACTTTCTTAAAAACAAAGAATATCACAAACATTCCTTCTAAATCTACTGGAGGATTGGAAAAGAGCTGATGTAGTATCCATCTTCAAAAAAGTTAAAAAAAAATAGATCCAGGAAACTACAGACCTATCAGCCTGACCTCAATACCAGCGAAGATTCTGGAAAAGATAATCAAGCAACGAATCAGCAAACACCTAGAAGCAAAAAAAGTAATAACCAAAAGCCAACATGGGTTTGTCAAAATAGATCATCCCAGACTAATCTTGTTGCATTCTTTGACAAAATGCTGTCAATATAATTTACTTGACTTCAGTAAGGCATTTGACAAAGTAGACCATAACCTACTACTTGATAAAATAGAAAAATTTGGGTTAGACAGCATCACCACCACATGGATTCATAACTGGCTGACCAACTACACTCAACATATAGTCCTCAGTGAAACTGCATCTACATGGAAAGAGTATGTATTGGGGTGCCCCTGGGCTCTGTTTTAGGCCCAGTAATCTTCAACATATTCATCAATGATTTGGAAAAAGGAATAGATGGGGAACTCATCAAATTTGCAGATTACACCAAGCTACCAGGAATAGCCAACACTCCAGAAAATTAGCTTAAGATACAGAAGGATCTTGACAGACTTGAACGTTGGGTGCTATCCAACAAAATGAAATTCAATGGTGAAAAAAAGTAAGATTCTACATTTAGGCAAGAAAAACAAACTGCACAAGTGATGTGATACCTTGCTCAATAGTGGTGACTGTGAGAGGGATCTTGGAGTCCTGGCGGACAACCATTTAGATATGAGCCAGCAGTGTGCTGCAGCTATCAAAAAAGCCAACACAGTTCTAGGCTGCATATACAGAGGGATAGAATCAAGATCACGTGAAGTGTTAATATCACTTTATAATGCCTTGGTAAGGCCACACTTGGAACACTGCATCCAATTTTGGTTGCCACGATGTAAAAAAGATGTTGAGACTCTAGAAAGAATGCAGAGAAGAGCAACAAAGATGATTAGGGGACTCAAGGATAAAACATATAAAGAATGGTTGCTGGAACTAGATATATCTAGTCTTAGGAAAAGAAGAACTAGGGGAGACATGATAGCATTGTTCCAATATCTCAGGGACTGCCATAAAGAAGAGGGAGTCAAGCTATTCTCCAAAGCACCTGAGGGTAGAACAAGAAGCAATGGGTGGAAATTAATCAAGGAGAGAAGCAATTTAGAACTAAGGAGAAATTTCCTGACAGAACAATCAATAAGTGGAACAACTTGCCTGCAGAAGTTGTAGATGCTCCAACACTGGAAGTTTTTAAGAACCATTTGTCTGAAGTAGTGTAGGGTTTCCTGCCTGGGCAGGGGGTTGGATTAGAAGACCTCTAATGTCTCTTCCAATTCTGTTATTCTATTCTATTCTTCTATTCTATTCTATTCTATACCCGCATGTTCATGTGGCACACATCAAAGGGGACAGAGTTTCAATCACATAATCACAGCCACCATCTTAACTTTTTTTTTTTTACTTCTCCATGGTCGCTCCCTGTTTCCCTTGTTTCAAGGGTTTTACCCATATCTATTTTTATACGCTTAAACTACTATTTTTAAAGTAGCTATAACACTGAAATGGAAGTGTCTACGGAGATTCTCAATCATTTTGGTCATGGTTGTCCCAAAGATGCTTTTTAAAAGGCACTGGACTTTCTTGGTTTTATTTCTTTGAAAGTATTTCACTGCTGATCCAAAAAGGTTCTTCAGTTCTGAACTGAACTGAAGAAGCTTCTTCAATGAGAGCGAAACGTTTTTCAAAGAAGAAAACCAAGAAAGTGTGGTTGCCTTTTGAAAAGCACCTTTGGGCCTGAAATGGAATCTGTCTCTTTCTATTGGTGTATGCATCTTGCTGGTTGTTGTTGTTTTTACCATATCTTGCAGATGCCCCTTTCTATTATGGAGCCCTTTCCCTCTTTTGTAAAACCTCTAAGAACAATTTAGGGATGGAAGCAATCAGGGAACAGATTTAAAGCTTCTTATGGCACATAACGCTCTCAGGCCAGATCAGGAATTGTGTTTTTATTTCTAGCAAATAACAACAAGAGGACAGTCATATACACTATAAACCTTTGAGAATATCTTGCTGTTGAAAAGTCTTACTTCTCTCCAGGAATCCCCGAGTTCTGAAATTCAGGAATGTCTGTTAAAGACCTTTAACAAATAGTTCTCATCATCCTCACAGTCTTTAGGATTTAGGACTGAAAGGGAAGCAAAGATACAAGTCTTTCTATCAGCAAGATCCTTTCAAAGTAATTGTTAGTTATAAAATAGCAGTTCCGGTATCAGACTAGAAAACCATCATATCGTAGCTTCTTTTCCAAAAACACCACACTACTAATCAGAGCATATAAAACATTCACTAGACCAATTCTAGAATACAGCTCACCTGTTTGGAACCCTCACCACATCTCTGACATCAACACAATTGAACGTGTCCAGAAATATTTTACAAGAAGAGTTCTGCATTCCTCTGAAAACAATAAAATACCTTATCCCACCAGACTTGAAATCCTAGGCTTAGAAAACTTGGAACTCCATCGCCTTCAACAAGACCTAAGTTTAACTCACAGAATCCTCTATTGTAATGTCCTTCCTGTCAAAGACTACTTCAGCTTTAATTGCAATAATACTAGAGCAACTAATAGATTTAAACTTAATGTCAACCGCTTTAATCTAGATTGCAGAAAATATGACTTCTGTAACAGAATCATCAGTGCTTGGAATACTTTACCTGACTCTGTGGTCTCTTCTCATAATCCTAAAAGCTTTAACCAAAAACTTTCTACTATTGACCTCACCCCATTCCTAAGAGGACCATAAGGGGCGTGCATAAGCGCACAAACGTGCCTACCGTTCCTGTCCTATTGTTTTTTTTCTTTTCTTCTTGCTATATTTTTTTTTTTATTTATTATTCAAATTTGTATACCGCCCTATCTCCCAAAGGACTCTTATGCTTATACCTCCTATATTTACTCATATATATGTTTATATACTATATAATCCTTTTGTATGATACCTACATATATTGTTGTGACAAAATAAATAAATAAAAATAAATAAAATAAATAAATAAATATACAAGATTGATAAAATCTAAAAGAGTAGTACAGGATAAAAAGATCAGCAACTTTACAAAACTACAGTTCCCAAATCCTTTACAGGAAACCACCATAGCTAAGCACTAGAAATTCAACTTATTCATAGATCTGAATGTGGAAAGCAGAATTATGTCAGTGAACTCTGTATCCTGACCTCTTTCAAATAGGTAAACAGAACCTATCTGTTCATAATCTCAACCTTAGCCTTTTTCCTTTATAGCACGCAGAGTTTAAACTGGAAGCTCACTTACAAAATGCGGCTATCCACTATCCCAGAACAGGGGATAGGGGGATAATTTCTTTTGCTGAGAAACAGTGCCAAAACTGAGAACATTATAAGAGTAATTTAGCAGTCAAAATCTCCTCTAGTAAATTTCCGAAATATTAATTTGCAAGTTCATCTTCCCAGTTTCATCAGGAAATCACAAACAGGCTTTTTAAGAAACTAATTAAGTTACAGTCCAACAGCAGAATGAATACAAATTAAATAATAAATTGGGAGAGGAACCAGCAAAAGCATGTTTTCGGATTTCATGGAAAATCCTTGTAGCCTTATCTCTATTATTTTACTTGCTGTTAAAACACACAAATATACCAAAAAAAAAAAAAAAGCACCAAACCCTCAGATTGCTGCTTTTGGGTACACTGTGGAAAACAACTAAATATAGCAATACTACACAGTGGGTGGGAACGGAAAACTACAGAAGTAGAAGCCGAGTTCCTGCTGATGTAACGTCATTCATTATATTACTATAATGTACATTTCTCTCTTCAACTATTTCTGGATAATACCCCTTGAAAATGACAAAGATTCTGATTAATGAGATAAATTATTTTTTTCGTGTCCCTATGGACAGCCAATGGTTCTTTCAAGGATGATCTTTATGTGGGAAGGGTAATTCACATTTCTTAGCTGAAGGATTTAGAAGAGTTAACCTGCCTTCTTCCACAAACGTCTATTCTGTCCCATGGATCAATTTTATTTTTGTCCAATATCCCAATAAGGAATCCCTCTCACCTAAATACAGTCTCTACTTTTGAAAAATGTTGTATTCTTCCAAACTTTCATCTGCGCAAGGATTATGCCCTAGCAGTAAGAATGGCCTATGGACTTTAGGCACAAAATGTTCTTGAGTCAGGGATACTCTGCTTTATAAATCAATCAGGCAATTGTTTGTTGGTATCACCATTGGTTTCAATGGTTTCAGCCATACTTGAGCACAGACCCACCTAAGCTCAAATATATAGGAATATGTAAAAGCAAGAATAGGAGCAGCTATGTCAGGCATGAAAAATTAAATTCACACATGAAAGTCTGATTAAATTGATTTATTGCTAAAAAAAATCTATGTGCAGGAATCTTCTCAACTAACAGTTATCACTTGCTTGGAGGGTGAATTAAGAAGGGTTAGACTTTGCTTGTGGCTATGTAGGGATTTGAGGCCTATCCCTCCTTTAACTCCACTCCCTGTTCTGCTCTTCTCCTACAAGCAATTATTTTTCAAACAGTAAATAGTAAAAACAATAAAAAATTCTGCTATTCTCTGAATGTTATAGAGTGACCAACTTAACATGCCAGAAAGAGTCAATAGAAACCTTAGCTTCTCTCCCTCCCTCTCCCTCTCAATTCCTCTTTAATTGCTCTAATGGGAATCCCTTGAGCTGGACCCTGCACATGTCCTTGTGGTTTTCTTGTCTGGCCTACAGTTCTGGATTTCCTAGTGGCCTATCATCCACGTCCTAGCTAGCTGGGATCCCTCTTATCTTTTTCAGGACCACCCAAGGTCAGCCAGATCGTGCTGTCAGCAACTAGTGGGCAACCCAAACAACTGAAGAGCACTTTGCAAATTAAAAGGGCTTTGGAAATGATTGAAAACAACAATGCAGAGAAGAGGGTGACTGATGTGCTTAGGTTTCTACACATCATCAAATGACTTACAGTGAAATATTGCCAACTGTTATGGGTAACAGGACAGTTCAAGATTAAATCAAGGATTCAGGGCATGTCATGAAGTTGACATACAGAAACTGCACAGCTTGGGGGGCTGTTGCTCTTACTGAACCGGCTGCCGGCCAATCCTTCGAGTGTCACTTACATCAGCTCCAAAGTAATCTGTTTGCCTGCCCTTCAAGCAAGAGATAAGATGTCACCATCAGTTAATAGAAAGTGGCAAGAAGGAATAATAGTAGATGGGGAAGCGGGAGGAGATTGGGGAGGGCATGAACCATTTTTCCCCCTTAACAGCCATGCTACCAGGGCCTTTCAGCAAGAGTCATTCATTGTTCTCCAAACCATGGTTGATTAATTCAAAAATAACTGCTCTTGAACTAAATAGGACATTTGGATTTTAGAAGAACTCCATAGAATCACCGTATCTGTTATTAATTGGGGCATCCATAGGGGCTGGACAAAGAAAGTCAAGGGGGACACAGTGGCTGTGTGACAGAACTCTGTCCCACCCCCACCCCCTGCCATTTTACATATGTCATGACTGCAATACACATCAAAAGAGGTGGGGCTTCAGTTGTGCAGTAATGGCTCCCCTCCTGACTTTTAGGCCTCCCCTCTCATTCACCAATTCTGATAATTTGAAGATTTAACCTAAGGGGAAAAAATTGGACAATGTGTCCTTCCAAATGTACCTCATGATGCTCTTAGGTTAGCCTTTTGTAATGATGCAGTACCTAAAATAAAGATTTAGCTTCTCAAATATGGCACTCATGGATCCAAATGTGGTCTTAGACACCTATTTTGGTATCTGCTGGGTTTCAGGCTATATTCTAAATTTTAATTTATATTATTTTTTAGCCCAAAAGAATGTGAAAAAGACATTATGTAGAGACTTCAGATTCTGTCTGTTATAATCAGACAGATTACTCTCTGAAACCTGAATGGAATACAATTAAATTTGGTGTGGTGGGGGGAGGGAGCAAAAGAAAAATTTAGGGAAAAATTGGTGGACCCAAAAAATGGAAGGGGGATCCCCCTATGCATCCTATTGGAAGAGGATAACAGTTTGGAATGTGGGCAGCTGCTCCATTCCAAGTCCCCTCCCTCCTTCCTCTTTGTCATATGCCTCTGAACAGATAATTGTAGCAGTATTTCTCGATCTCAGCAATTTAAGAAGTATGGACTCCCAAAAATTCCAAGTAGTACATCTTAAAACTGCTGAGACTGTGCTTCCCAGTATATGAACACACACAAATACAGCATAAAAGGGGAACAAAAATCCAGACACACACTGCAATTGTCAAACATTATTTATTATTTGCCTGTACACCGCCCTGAGTCCTTCGGGAGAAGGGCGGTATAGAAATCAAATAAATAAATAAATAAATTATACAGAAGGAAATACATATACCTTCTTTGTCCACTGGTAATAAAGTGGCCTAGTGAAGAGAAAGATTAGAGGGGGATGATAAGTATTTTCCAGTACTTGAGGAGCTATCATAAAGAAGAGGGAATTAATTTATTCTCCAAAGCAGCTGAGGGCAGGACAAGAAGTAATGGGTGGAAGCTTGCTAAAGAGAGATCCAACCTAGAAGTAAGGAGAAATTTTCTGACAGTGGGAATGATTAATCAATGGAATAGCTTACTTCCCAGAGTTGTGGGGTCCTCCATCACTGGAGGTTTTCTAAAATAGACTGGACAACCATTTGACCAGGATGGTATCAGGCCTCCTGCCTTGAACAGGGGATTGGACTAGAAGACCTCTGAGGTCTCTTCCAGTGCTATGATTCTATGGTCTAAGTTCTAGACCAGGGGTGTCCAAACTTGGTCCCTTTAAGACTTTTGGACTTCAACTCCCAGAGTCCCCCAGCCAGCAAAGCTGGCTGAGGAACTCTGGGAGTTGAAGTCCAAAAGTCTTAAAGGGACCAAGTTTGGACACCCCTGTTCTAGACTAAAAAGAATTCTGGCAGCCATTTTCCTCCCCTGAAATTAAAAAAAACTGGCATGCCGGCAAACAAAATACAAACCTCTGGAAATATCTTGATTTCCAACAAATATTTAATTATTTATGATATCCTGACATTTCAACGTCACTCCACTCCAAATGGCTCCAAACAAGCAAAAAATCAGAGATTAACCAGAAAAACAACAACAAATGTGTAAGCCACCTGTAATCACCTATGGGCAGCTATATAAATTGGTTTTTAAAAAAATCAATAAAATTAAAATAATGCAATGCAATGCAATGCAATGCAATAAAAATCCAGAGTCTGATCATGTGAAGATGTTTTGTTGTGGGTTAAATGATGCTAAATCCAAAACCAACTATCTTATGTTAGAAATTATTTTTGTAATGTTTAAGGCTAGAAGCTTAGAGTATGATTAATCCAATTAAAGGATGAGAAAAATTATGTAAGGCTCTGGAGATCCTTCCTTTCCAGCTTTTTCTACACGGGCTTATTATCCTTTTCCTCTGAAGAGCTGCATCATTGAAAGACAAAGTAAGAAAACGACTTCTTTGATACCATTTTGATTCCTGGTGTCTTCATGATGATGACAGTGGCATCACAATATTATTTTTACAATAATATTAAACTAGTTTGCCACTGTTTTCTTCTAGGATTTTTTTTTGTTCAAATTCCCAATTGAAACCATAACCTAGGGCTTTCCAGTGCTTCCCATCTATTAGCCCACTATAGCCCTGCTTAGCTTTTTGAAATCAGCCAATGTAATCTAGGTGCTGCCACCTAGCTGGAAGGCAGGAGGAAAAAGGAACAGATAAAACCCTTATGGATCGCTTTATTGACAAATTTATATCACATGTATACATCTTAATATAGCTTTATTGACAAAAAATGTCAATCTTTTGTCAATAAAATCATGTCAATAAAATTATATATTCCTTTGGTGTGTTCTTTTGCTGATCGTTCTAAATACTTTTGGAAGTTCCTGGAAGTCCATGGGCTGCTTCTCTTCAGCCCTTCAAAAAACATTCTGTTCACATTTAAACAAATATGATTGAGAGGAATGAGCATGACCTAACCTATTCCCTAGAATGCATTATGTATTAAGAGGGGATCCATAAAAACTTCAACTGTCCTTTTTATCTATTTCCCAACTAGGTGGAAATACCTAGATGTTAATTACAATTCAAGAGTCCCTTCCCTCACCACAATATCATGGATACCTTCTGGACAATTCGCAGAGATTGGGAATAGGAGAAACTTTTTGCAGTAGTTATTCTTACTCCTCTGCGTATAGCTCGATTTGGTAGTACTAGAAGAAGAGCCTTTATCTTAAGGTATTTTGGTTGCTTCAAATCTGTGCTCTTTCTCCTATCCTATTTAATAGTTACATAAATCAGGGAGGAGGTGATCTGCCAGTATGGGGGCTGGAATCATCAATATGTAGGTGATAGATACACATTTCAACCCAGGGCTGAACAGAAAAGATCAGGTCCCAATGCCTGGAAAGGATGACGTCTGGCTGAGGAAGAACAGACTCAGCTCAATCCCAGGAAGGAAACATTCCCCCTGGGATTAAAGCATTTTCAAGCCTGTTAGGATTTAGGAAGGCCACAAAGATCTGTTGTCCAAGAATTCTGTAGGAACCAAAAGCAGTATAGTTCCTCTTAGAAGAAATTTATTATTACTTATTAATCATCAAGCAATTAATTATTAGTTAAATAGTTGTGAATGTATTCTTCACACAATGGGCTGATTATATTATTATTCATATTATTTTAAACCTTGGTAGTGATATGGAATGCACACTGCTTAAAATAATTTTAGCAACATGGGAGCGTGCATAATAAATGAAAAGTAAAAAAAAAGAAAAATATAGAGTAATGTCATAGGTAATTCTCAATAGACAGAATAATCCATGCAAAACCTGTGGCCAAGCTATTCTGTTTCCTAAAACAATTACCATATTACTTGATCTATGTTAATACTTTTATTTTTCCCCCTGTTTTTTTTTAACCTTGAAAACACAAAAGGGATTGGCTACTATGAAAAACCATCTGGTTTTTAGCAGCCAGGCAACCCTTCTTTCTGGGAGCAGCTCTACTGATTAAGTTTAATGAGACAACTGCAACTTGTAATAGATTCAGGGTAGCAGCAACGTTAATGCTTCCCATTTCTCTTAGTCATTCCAGGCAGAGGGACAAAGATATCATAAAACTTCTCTCACTTTTTGATATTATTATAAGGGCTCCAACGTAAGGAACATTGGGTGAGTGTCCCATCATTTTACCTTTTCTTCATTTTCAATGGAACAACCCTTTAGGGTAGTGGGGGCAGAGAGATAATGACAACATCAGAGTCATCATGTGAACATTGTGATGGAATGGGGAGTTGAATGTGATTCCTCAAATCCCAACCCAGTCCATGACTACTATCATTCATGGTATTATTTGTGTTAAGTTTGGGCAATGAGGAGGCAGGAGACAGTCATTGGTGACAACAGCTCTTAAGTTTATTGTGAGAACCCAGCAAAAGCAACTGGCAAACAGCCCTCTTTATATAGTATTTTGGCTGAGGCACCAGCCAATCAGTAATGTGCTTTTTCCCGCCCAAATTTCCATCCAAAAATTCAAATACTTAACACTCCTCCCCTCCCAGAAAACACTTAGTCTACTATTTACATATTATTTACAAACGTAATCACGCAGGTAGTTGGGGCGTCTCCTAATCCTGGCTGACTTGACTTGTATCATTCCCTGGTGGGGACTTGAGCTGGTCAGAGGGACTCTCCGTTCTTCCCAGCTCCTCCAATTGGCTCTCCGGCCCTGGATTAATAGCAGAGTCATCCCTGCTGGTCTCTGGAGGGATTGTGGGGCGTCGCTGGACTTCGCCACTTTCAGATAAGTCCTCCGACCGCCTCGGGCTTGAGCTAGCTGTTGGCGTAAACATTTGGTAGTCAGGACCTGGTTGTTCGGTATCTGTTTTGGCTTCTAGTCTTTTTCGTAGCTGATCTATGTGCCTTTTCCAGACCCTGCCATCTCCCATATCCACTAAATACGATTTGGGACCTGTTACCCCTAGAATTGTCCCACCCAACCAAAGGGAACCTTCACTGTAATTTCGAGCAAATACAGGATCGCCAGTTGTAAATACCCTTGTTTTATCTCTCGTTGTTGGATACCCATCAGGGGAATAAGTCGGGTTTAATCTATCTAATGGGCATCGGAGTCTCCTTCCCATTAGCAACTCCGCTGGGCTGCGGCCAGTGGCCACGCAAGGTGTCCCATGCTGTATGGCCAGGAAGGTGTCAATTTTGGCTTGCCAGTCCCCTGGGCTAATTCTTGATAGGGCCTCCTTGGCACTTCTTACAAAACGTTCTGCAAGGCCATTACTAGCTGGATGGAAGGATGCCGAGAGGGCATGGCGGATGCCCATTTTGGCCAAGTACCCTTCGAATTGAGTGGCCGTGAATTGTGGCCCATTGTCCAACATCAGTGTGTCCGGCAACCCATGCATTACAAATAGTCGTCGCAAAACCCTTATAACTGCTTCAGCTATCATGGTTTTCATCAATATTATTTCCAACCACTTGGAATAAGCATCTGCTACAATTAAGAACGTTTGCCCATGAAAAGGGCCCACAAAGTCTATGTGAATTCTAGACCACGGTCCCTGTGGTTTCTCCCATTCCCTCACCAGGGCTATAGGGGATAATGGCCTAGAATCCTGGCAAGCCTGGCATATGCCTACCCGGTCACTGACGTCTTTGTCCATCTGAAGCCACCACACATAACTCCGTGCTAGACTTTTCATACGTACAATGCCCTGATGCCCCACATGCAACAAATCCAAGACATTATCCCTTAACCGTAGAGGAATAACCACTCTATCACCCCATAATAAACATCCCCCTTGCACAGACAATTCAGAACGTTTGGTCGCAAACTCTTTAAATTCCTTGCCCATTGAAACAGGCCATCCCCTCTGCCCCAGCCAATTACAGTGCGGATAATAATGTCTTTAGATGACGCCTTGGCCACTTCGGCAGAAGTGACAGGGCCAGTGTCCAAAGAGTCAAACTTGGCGTTCCCGGGGTCGGGTCTTGAATTGTGTCCAGTAAGGGACACCTGCTCAAAGCGTCCGCATGTCCCAAGTCTTTGCCCGGACAGTGGGTCAGGTGGTAAGAGTATGCTACCAGGAATATAGTCCAACGGGTCAGTCTGGGGACAGTGCAATCGGCGTAGGGCGGTCTCCAGCCAACAAACCCAACAATGGCTGATGGTCCATGACAATTTCAAATTGCCACCCAAACAAGTATTCGTGAAATTTTTTAACATCCGAGACAATTGCTAACGCCTCTCTGTCTAGTTGACTATAGTTCCTCTCTGCCCCCGATAAGGTGTGGGAGAAATATGCAATTGGGGCTTCTGCCTCATTAGGCAACTTGTGGCTGAGAACAGCTCCTACTCCATAGGGTGAAGCATCACAAACCAGGATGAGAGGCAAGGTTCCATTATATTGAATTAACAGACTGTCACTAGACAACAGCTTTTTGACAGCTTCGAAAGCTGCTGCTTCAGTCCTGCCCCAAGTCCACGGAGAGTTTTTTGCTAGCAGTCTGTGTAGTGGTTCAGCCACGGTTGCCTTGTCTTTTAAAAAGACTGCATAAAAATTCAAAAGTCCTAAAAAGGCTTGTAACTCTGCTTTGTTTTTTGGTGGGGGGGGGGCTTTCCGAATTGCTCGTACCTTGCTCTCTGTTGGATTAATGCCCTCCTTATCTATACGATATCCCAAAAATTCAACTGAGGGCACTCCAATTTGACACTTATTGAGCTTGACCTTAAGTCCAGCTGCTCTAAAAATGGACAACACCCTTCACAATTTGTCTCTTAGTTCCTTCATGTCACTAGCTGACACCAATACATCATCAAAATAGGGAACTACCCCTGGTAGACCCTGCAATAAGCGTTCCATGAGATTTTGGAACAGTCTAGGGGCGACACTAACCCTAAACTGAAGTCTGGTGCATTTAAATGCACCCCGGTGCGTGACTATCATTTGTGCCTCATCTGTTTCGTTATCAACAGGCAACTGCTGATACGCCTGAGTCAAATCAAGTTTGGCAAAGATTTGTCCCGGTCCTAGCGAATGCAGTAAATGTTGTACTATGGGGACAGGGTATGCACTTTTCTGCAATGCCTTATTTTGTGTTGCCTTGTAATCGGCGCAAATACGGACAGATCCATCTGGTTTAATGGGTGTCACTATTGGTGTCTCCCACTTAGCATGGTCAACTGGAATTAAGATGCCCTGTTTGACTAGTTCTTTGTCAATTTTGGGTTTCAAGGCAAAAGGAACCCTCCTAGCCTTAAGCCAAATTGGGGCTATTTGTGGATCTAAATTAAATGAAATGGGAGTCCCCACATACTTGCCCAGGCTGTCCTGGAACACGTCCTCAAATTCCTGTAGCAGTTCCTCCCTCAGGTCGCCTCCGATGCTGTAGACTCCGGTGATGCCCATTCCTAGGGCCCGGAACCAATCGAGACCTAACAAGCTGGGCAGGCTTCCATCTAGGATGGTGATCGGTAGAGATTTTGCATGTTTTCCATACTTGATTCGAACTGTGGTGATGCCTCGGACAGGAATTCGGTTTCCCTGGTAGTCTTAGACTCGCAGTCTCTGAGGCTGCAATTGACGTTTTGCGATGTTTGGTAGGTTCTGGGTGATCGTATCCCAGGACATGATTGTGATCGATGATCCGGTATCGACTTCCATCTTACACGGCACCCCTTCTATGCAGGCTCTTGTAAAAATCTTTTTCTCCGGTTTCATTGAGGCTTGGCCCACTCGTACTGTTGTGTGGTTGGACTTTGCGCCTTTTTGGATTGTATCAATAGGTGTCTGTCTCGCAGAGCTGGGGGTTTGCTGATAGGCTGGTTTAAATTCGGTTCGGAATTTTTGGCGGCACGGCTGAAGAGCTCGACACACCTGCACTAGGTGGCCTTTTTTGTCACACCTGCGGCAGATGGCTTCTTTGAAACAGCAGTTCTGTCGCTGGTGCTGTCCTTCACAACTCACGCACTCATCGCGGTCATTTCTTTCTGGCTTCCCCGTTTGGAAAACCTCTTCTTCACTTTCGCCCTCACACTCAGACTGGATTTCCTCACTGTGGACTGGTGTCGTTTTAGCTGAGGAATTCAGCGATGTTGGTTTTTGCAATGTTTCAGCAGCTTTGGTGGAAAGTTCATGTGCCCTAGCTTCATCTAGGGAAATCGTGAGGGTCAAGTTATTTTTAGCGAGTAATCGTCTCTGCAGCTGAATGTCCCGAACTCCACAGATCAGCTGCTCTAATAGGGAATCCTCTAAATCCCTATACTCGCAGTGAGTCGTGGCTTTTCTCAATGTAGCCATATAGATGCTGATTGATTCGCCCTCGCGTTGGACTCTCTGTCAGAGTTCATATCTCTGCATGAACTTCAATGGCACCGGGGCGTAGTGCGCTCTGAGCGTCGTCTGTAGTACTGGCCAGGGCACTAACTGGATGGGCGTCCGTTCCGATAACGATTTGGCGGTATCAAATACTTCTGGCCTGCAATGGCTCAGGAAGTATGCACACTTCCGACTGTCCGATACCCCCTGCAATTCGTTAGCTTCAAGGAAGCACTCGAAACGAGCCATGTATGACCCCCACTTCTCTTTGGCTGGGTCAAATGGCGCTGGTGGCGTGTAGTTAGACATTTCCTATCACTTCTACATCACTTCTACACACTTCTAAAACTGGATGGGTTCTAAACTATTTCTTCGCTTCAGCTCTTTCTTGGTCTCACTGCCATCCAAATCCCACCTTCGTCGCCAATGTTAAGTTCGGGCAATAAGGAGGCAGGAGACAGTCATTGGTGACAATAGCTCTTAAGTTTATTGTGAGAACCCAGCAAAAGCAACTGGCAAACAGCCCTCTTTATATAGTATTTTGGCTGAGGCACCAGCCAATCAGAAACATGCTTTTTCCCGCCCAAATTTCCCTCCCAAAAATTCAAATACATAACAACTTGCATGGGCAAATCTCAAGGAAATAAACAAGATATAGGTTGGTGTTTGAAAAGCATCCATCAAGACCAAGATGGCAAGCCTCTTCCCATTTCTAAAAATGCATGGTTGTGACTATAACGTCATCAGGAGACAATCTGAGTGAGCAGGGGCGGGTTTCAAAACCCATCGCTACCAGTTTGCTCGTGGGCATGCACGCACACAACGCTTCTGTGCATATGCAGAAGCATCCAAGCGGGTGGGTGGAGCCTCCTGCCACAGCTGCTACTGGTTCACCTGACCCAGGGCGAACCAGTAGCAACCCACCACTGTGAGTGAGTGCATCTTTACTTTTAAGGCATAGTTCACTATGTAGCATAAGATGTAACCTTGTTTATTTATTTATCAAATTTAGAGACGATAACTCTTGTCCTTCACTTGAGGATCTATCTTATTCCAATCCTCTAAACTTCCCCAAACAGATTTTCAGTCTTCTGTGATTCTTACTGGACTATATACAGGGGATAAACGTCTAGTAGTTTTTTTCTGCATAATATTTGTTCTACCTCTGTAAATCTTGAGTTTGGGTTCTCACAATCACATTACTACCTTCCTCGTGTTTCTCATTGGGCACTGTTTTGACATCAGTCCTGTGGCTCACAGCTTGTTGGTTAAGTTTGCTATAATATTTGTTTGTTTGTATATCACATTTAGAAAAATGAGGAAAATGGAGTGAAAAATTTTAAACTTCTGCTGGGAGGTTCAGAAGGATAGAAACAAATGCGGTTAATGTTTAATATTTTTCTTATCTTAATTTTTTTTGTTTAATTAGTATGCGTCTTAATAATCTTCCCTCTTTACCTTTTCTGTTTCCTTTTCCATGAACTTTCTATGGGGGGATGTGGGGGGGTTATTATTTTTTATTGCTTATTTTCTATATTGTAAGGTGCCTAGATTTGCTGTGAGCAAGCAGGCAGCCATACAAATTTCTTAAATAAATAAATAAATGTACTGATTTAACAGATTAACAGACTTGGAAGGGACCTTACAGGTCATCTTGTCCAACTCCCCTCCCCCCCCACTCAAGCAGGACACCCTAGACCATTTCTGACAAATGGAGGTCCAATCTTTTTTTGAAGGTCTCAAGTGATGAAGCTCCCACAACTTCCGAAGGCAAGTTCTTCCATAGGTTGATTGTCAGAAAGTTCCTCCTCATTTCTAGGTTGAATCTCTCCTTGGTCAGTTTTCATCCATTATTCCTTGTCTGTCCTTCAGGTGATGTGCAAAATAGCTTGACCCGCTCCCCTCTGTGGCAGCCCCTCAAATATTGGAACACTGTTATCATACCTCCCCTGATCCTTCTCTTCACTAGACTAGCCATGTAACTGTTCTTCATATGTTTTAGTTTCCAGTCCCCTAATCATCCTGGTTGCTCTCCTCTGCACTTTTTCTAGAGTCTCAACATCTTTTTTATAGTATATTAATATACTTAATAAGTATATTAAACTTCTTTTCTTTATGTTTTTTTTTAATTTATGGGTTTTAATTGGGGGTTTTAAATGGGGTTTTAAATTGTATCTAAATTTTTAGGCCGTTATTGAATCAGTTTTTTATATAGTTTTTAATTTGTATTCTATGTATTGTGTTTTTATTGGCTGTGAACCGCCCTGAGTCCTTCGGGAGAAGGGCGGTATACAAATATAATAAATAAATAAATAAATAAATAAATAAATGTTCCCATAATGGGTATTTTGGTTTTTCTTTGACAAGACTGAAGAAAAGTCACACCCAAGGAAGAATAGCATGATGCATTGGTTAATCAATTGCTTTTTTTTTCAAGAAAAATGATGTCTCTTTTCATTTACTGCCCTCATTTCTTTTTTGCCCATATTGATCTAAGGGGCCATAAACTGTACAGGCCTACCACAGAATTTCATGTCTTCTATCTATCTATAATCTGTGCGTTTTAAAATCTATTTCTTCAAGGGAAAAAAGGCTGACCCTGAATTTCCAGTTCCTGGAAGGAAATGGTTCCCGAAAATGCTTCTGAGAAAATGCTCCTGAAACCACCTTTGAAAGGTAACAGAAGCAAATACCCAGTCTAACCAGCCATTATTTTCCCACGGAGAGCCTGAACCTTCAGGAAAGAAACTTGATTTGTGAAGGAACTGTTAATTGGCTGACAGTTAATTATTGACAGATTTGGACAACTTTATCTTTTTATCAAAAGCTGGACCAAGACCAAACAGTATGCAATTTATAGTCAGAAAAGTCAATGTATCCACGTGCCTTTTAGTGTGACTTATTCCTTTCCTAATGCTTCACATAATTTGCCCCTGTTGCTAAAGCCAAATCCCTCTCCCATGTGGTGTATTCCTCTCAGGCTGCCAACCCTTTTGGCAGCAGCTGATCTGCAAAAGGCTCCACTCCAGGCAATCCCGTGGGTGAAAGGGGAGAAAACCCAGAAGAAAAAGCAAGTAAACAGAAACATCTCTCTAAAAGACTTTTACCCAAGTCAAGGTGTCCACCCACCTCAACCCCATTTGGCAGACCGGGAATTACTGGAAGGGTGGTGGGGGTGGGGTGGAATCCATCTGGAGCTGCCTGAGATAAGAGGCGTCCAGTGTTAAAAAACAGGCTTCCTCTATACCTCAGCATGGCCTTCCTTTTGTAAACAGTCTTCTTTTAATGTTGTAAAATGTTTTTTTCCATTTATCCAACAATAACGCCTATGGTGGTAGAAGAGGGAGAATAGAGGAGAAGCAGGGGAAATGGAAAGCAGAGAAAGAGGGGTGGGGGGAGAGTAATTAATATTGGAAATATTCCAAAGAAGACCCTCATCTGCTTTAAAAAGAAAGAACTCACCTGCTTTCAGAAGTAACAGGAAGAAGAAAGAGAGAACAAAAGAAGGAAGGAAAGAAGGAAGGAAGGAAGGAAGGAGGGAAGGAAGGAAGGAAAGAAAGAAAGAAAGAAAGAAAGAAAGAAAGAAAGAAAGAAAGAAAGAAAGAAAGAACCAGCTTTTCCAGAATCAGTGATTTATGTCCCTTTCTTATCTAAATTATTGCTGCCCTTCTTTCATTAGCCAACATACATCAGGACAATCAATGAAATAAACATTGTTGATTCTTCCTGCAGCATTTAGGAAAATGAACATTTCATGTCTTACCAAGACCACATGAAAGAAACGGGCAGCATCCAACTTAGGTTAATGAATGAATGAGATGCCCTTGAAGGTTACCTTTGTCCAAACAAAGGTCAGAGGACATCTTCAAAACAAAATATTGATTAAAGCAAGTTAAATGTTTTGACTGAAGGAAACATGAAGGATTAAAAAGGGAGGGGGAAAAACCCCCAAATGAAGCGGCCCGGATAAGAAAGGGACAGGAAAAGTGGGGGGAGGGGGGAGGGGGCATTCATACCCAGACACAAAGGAAATAGTAGAAAACATATCTGAATCAGCTAGTCATCTACTAACAAGCTGTAAAGATTTCCAATGACAAGTTGTCACATTAGTTTAGTGAAACTGAAGCAACACTTATCCCTTTTCCTGTGCTTAATCTCTCCCTGCGGTCCACAGAAACATGCTACTGCGTTTAATAGGATTAGGAGAGTTCACTTTCCCTTCTCATGAGCTCTTTCCTCTTTCCCACCCCCTTTCCTTTGACAAATCTATTTTCACCAGTGCAAGAGTCTGCTTTTTCCTAGACATTTCTCCCTTGAATCATCATTCTCGAGAACCTTCCCACCGCCCCCCTAATAAACACACCAGTAAGGTTCCTGGAGGAGATGGTGAAACATGTGGAGGGAATTATCTTCATTATTAACAGCTACCGGCCAGGTTATGATGGTTGGGATCTACTCAGGCAATGGAGGTTTTTCTTCCTCAGTTCCATTCTGCACTTCATAAATATCCCCAGCTCTGCTTTGGACCCTCTTAAGAAATCTGGAATGTGTTTGGGAAATGGAAAGTCTGATCTGGTTCTATCTTGCTGGCTAACAATTGGGTATCATCCGGTGGCGATATGATATATTTTTAACCTGGATGTTTTGTAATATGAATACTAAGGCTATTTATTATTTGTGCCAAACAGTCCTTAAAAGGTACTTTTGTGATTTCTGTCAAAAATAATACTATCGATAAAAAGCTCGTTTTTTATATTTTAAACTTATTGGTTACATTTCAGTGAGTTTATATATGGTCAAAGTTTCACTTTATTGGCTATTTTGGAGATAAGGCAGGTCTACCTAATAAACAAAAGAGACACTGCCATCTTTAAAGAAAGTTCCTGTTTAAGCTATAGGATTGAATGGGGTGTTTGGCTAACTATTCATTTTTAGCTTGTTTCATTTGCTATTTGTAATGCAGTTCTTACAGCTGAAATGTTTAGACCCCCTGTTCAAAAACTGAAATTCTGTACAGATTAAATTCTGGTTTTGACTAAATCCTCATGATCCTACCCATTCTCGCCTTCTCCCAGAAGTAGAAATTTGTCACTAGCTGTGTTAATTCCCCCCAGACTGAAGACTCTGGAAATTAGATATCTATATCCCTAGAGAGACAACTCATGGAACCTGGTGGGAATGGAGAGAGAGGTGATAGTAGAAATGAAATTAGCATATTTGTTTTCACTCTTTTTCCTAGTTTAATAAACATTGCCTCTAAATGCTTGGAAAGGACAAAAAATGAGTCTCCTGCTTAAACAAGGGGTTGGACTAGAAGACCCCCAAGGTCCCTTCTACCTCAATTCTGATTGATTGATTGATTGATTGATATGTCAATCAACATATTATAAATAAAAGATAGTTCTTACAAACAGAAATTTATTTTTGCAGGTCCTCTACTATGCAGTCTACTCTATTTTCCTTCCCAAAATTCCCTTCAGAGGGTAAAGGAGATTCACTGAAGTGGAAACTATACTCTGCTAATCTGCAGAGGGGAAGCAGCAATTGCTCAAAACTGGAATCTTCAATCAAATACACTTGGTAGCACAGCAAAAGTAAACTCAGACATATAAACTGAAAGTTGTAGCAAAATGTTCCAGTTGTGAAATTAGTTTTAGAAATTATCTTGATTATTGCTGCTCAAACTCCCAATTAGCTTTAAAGTTGAACTTAGAGGTCTTATCATCTCTGAATGAACCCTGAGCTCTGACATGATAGCAGACTTTTAATATTTTCACAATTCAAAGTAAAACTCATGATCACTTGTATATGTATGCCTTGAAATGCCACCATCTTGCGTATGCCAAAAAGTCATGAAAAAATACCATCTGCAATGCTCTAGAGCAGGGGTCACCAACCTTTCGGACCTCAGGGACCACTAAATTCACAATTTTAAATCCCACGGACCACTAAGACGAATTTTTAAAAAGATAAATAGTATTTGGTGCAATATAAAAATGCAAACAATTTTTCTGCGGACCACCAAAATTGCTAAACCAGACATAGGCGTGATCAGCGCGTGACACATCCAGCCCGTGGGCCAGGAGTTTGACAGCCCTGCTCTAGACATTGAGTAGTTTTATTGAAGCCTTTTTTCATTTCCTCTTCCTTGATGCATCACCACCATTGGGAACCCACAAACATACGTAGTGATGCCAAGTCTTAATACAGGCACGAGTTCCACCAGAACGTCTGCAGTTGTGTTTCATTTCTGTGTCAGTCCACTGCGGTAAACAAAGGATATATGAGCCAGATAAAGGTATTATGATTTGAAGATGAAAAAAATCAATGTATTGCAGATACCTTGTTCCTATGGGTACAATCAAAAATGTATTTAAAAAGGACAATGGATTTCTCCTGAGGTTCAAATCTTTCTTCCTCCCACTCTCTCTCTCCCTCCCTTCCTCCCTCCCTCCCTCCCCACACCCTATCATCTAAAACTGAAGTGATTTTCTAGATTCTGCCATTATTTGCTTACATATTTCACATCCATATCTTCAATAATGTTTCAAAAATAACTTCAAAAATGTTCCCTTTCAAGTTGACTTTGTTTCCTAGTGATTTAAGGGAACTATGCATGTAATGTTTTTGGTAATAATATGGAAGGGATATAACACTGCTTTGAGCCATCATGTTCTTTTGTCTTCCCAAGGCAGCCTTCAGCTCTGGGATTTCTCAGTGGTTTCACACGCAAATAGTCACCACACGTGTGTAATTTTGGGATTTAGAGAAGATCTACTAATGGTATAAACCAATAATAGCAATGAAGTTTTTTTTTCCTTGTATGAGACACAATTGTAGCTGCATTAATGGGCACATGGATGAAAGTAATGAAAAATATGCCGGGTTACCTCAGTCATAGGCCAAAATGTAACACTGTCAATATAGAGAAGGAGGAGGAGTAAACTAGCCAGTTCCTCTACTGTAATTAAACTTTCACTTTTTGTTTTTTTCTTTCTTTCCACATCTTGTCATTCTACACGTAGCTTTACATATGCACAATAATGGAAGCGCTGCCCAGAATGGGCAAGGCCAAATCAGGTCAGGCATTACCTGTACTGAATAAGGTAATGTACTGTTCGAAAGTGAGTAGCCAAAATTGCTTTCCTCCCCCCCATTCAAAGCTGATATTTATTATTTATTAAATTTATATACCCAGAGTTGCCTTTTAGAGTGAGATGGGCAGCACATAAATTTAATAAATAAATAAATATTTATCTCCATATTTCTTCCATTTTTTTTCTCTGCTCATTATTCTCTCCATAATTATTTCCCTACCTAGTTGTTTCACTTTCTCCTATTCTTGAACAGTTAAACAGGTAATACTTCTTTTTACTTTTTAAAAAACCTACTATATAATGGCTTCCACAGCATTAAAAGAAGCTTACTCAGCAGTTCATGAAATACCGATACCCCCAAAGAGTTATCACATAGTGGGTAGCTTCACTATTTTAAACATTCCTTTGTGTATTATTCTTTCTTTAGCTTTTTTTAGACTTCTTAATGTTTTTATTAATTGTTTTTAGCTCTGTTGTACACTTCCCAGATTTGCTTTTTTGTGAGATTTGCTTCTATGAATTAGTTTAATAAATACATAAATAAGTAATATAAAATCTGTTCCAAGGAATATATAGAATATTGAAGGGAATATATAGAGTATTGAAGCATTAGGAGGAATGGTAAGGGAGTGTGTTATATGAATTAGTCAGATATCAAAATAATGGGATAAAAATTTAAAATGGTTTATCTCTGTGATATAATGATTCATTAGATTGCAATGGTCCACTGTTTCTAAAGTGTCTCAGTAGTCCGGTGCATTTTGCATGATTGTGCAACCTGACGCTATTTTGATTCTAAGTTCTTTATTCAAGAGTATTGAAAACTCCTCCAGTCTGTTTGGCTGTATACAGTTCACTTGTCTGTGTTTTTCTGTGCACCTGATACCTTACTTCCTGCTTGTTTAAAACTTGCCATTGGGGACAATAAGTCCGTAAAAAATAGACATAGGCAGCTTAGAGATAAACATAAGCGTTTGTAAATTGTAGCCCATTTCATGCAATAGATTCATGAGAGTAGTAACATATAAATACATAGAGCTTCCCTTGGGAAGTATAGAGGGAAAGATGGAAGGTAAATGAAGAGGTGTGAAGCAGAGAAAATTACCTATAGTGTCCATAACAAAGCAGCAGACAGGCGTGACAAACACATTCTTGAATTAAATACCATATTTTTCAGAGTATAAGACCCTCCAGACTATAAGACGCACCTACATTTTCTGGTAAGGAAAACAAGAAAAAGAAATTTGCCTCTGCCTCTGCCTCCCAGCAATTTTGCCTTGTTGCAGCAAACAGCAAACAGCAAACAGCCTGCTTTACTTTCATTTTTGTTTTCAGCATAGCTTGATTAGCACAAGGAAAAAAAATTCTGCTCCCAGCAATTTACCTCTTTGCAGCAAGCAGCAGAAGCCCGCACAGCAATAGGCAATGGCAATCCCAGCAGCCTGAAACAGCTGAAAGTCAAGAGGCCGAACCAACCAGCAATCAACTGCTTGTGCTAATCAGGCTGTGCTGAAGCTGAAATGGACTGTTTGTGTTTGCTGCTTGCTGGGAGGAGGTAAATTGCTGGGAGGCAGAGGCCAAAGGGTGGGGGCCAGCAGGTGGACAGGGCTACAATTGGTGTATAAGACACACCCAAATTTTCACCCCCTTTTAGAGGGGAAAAAGGTGTGTCTTATACTCAGAAAAATGCAGTAGTTATACCTGAATTTCAATAATATCATGGAACAAACTATGTAAAAATCATACTGGAGCTCTTGTCTTCTTCAGCTAATTCTTAGCTGTCCATTAGCAAAGGTTTACTTAGCTTTTATTAACGAACTGATAGTATGTTATTTCTGAATATCTTCTTTCAAAAACAACTCATGAAATCCAGCTGGCAAGAAAATCCAAAAGCTTGTATTTGGGAAATATGTGTTGGATTCATTCACATTTAAATCTTGAGTTGATTCCTTATCTCTACTGTTGAAGTTGGATCCCTATAAAGACATCCAGACTGTAATAAGGACCAACAGGAGGCTTTTTGAACCATTTGGCAATTCCGAGAACTACAGAGAGAGAGGAATGGTGTGATTGACAGATCTACCTTCTAATCAAAGAGAATGGGTCATCAGAAGCTCTTAAATCACAGTGCTTTATGAGAAGGTGTTACAGTATCCTTTTCCCGCAAATATAATTTAATTCTATTCAAAAACAGCAAAAGTTTCTGGCACATTACTTTCTAGGTAGAATTAAAGAGCCTAGCTCGAAAACCTTTGTATCTACATATTTATCTGAGATTCAGCAGGCTTCTAATCTTTTAAAAAGTACCTGAAAAGCTTATAATAATGTGTGGCTTTCTTACACTAGTCAGTACCTATATCTCACTCCAGGCTTAAGTCCCAAATCTCTGATTCAATCTGAATTAAAATAGACGGGATGGGGATGGTGGGTGTCTTTCATATACCAATCACCTTTGCATTAAGATTTGTGGTTTGTGAACATATCCTCTAGCTGTCTCCTAGAGACTATAGTGCATGAATGCAACATGCAGGTGTCAAAAGTGCAGAAGTGGTTTGCCATTGCATTCATCTGGAATGCTTTTCAGCTTCCCAATCTAGATTTACAGCCCTGGTGTAATCTGATGGTCTCTCATATAAATACTAAACTAATCTGACCCTGCTTAGCTTCCACAGCCAGAGAAAGTCATCTCACCTGCTGAGACTATTATCTCATTTACACCTAATTAATTAGCCTCTTCCTCTGTTTGAGTAGTTTGCCTTAATAAGGCAAAGAAAGAACGGATTCACCTTTCCCAAAATATCCCATTGCACCAAGGAATTCGCATTGTACTTGTCCAAAACCAGACCAAACCAAGTCAAAATCCTTTGAAATATTGCATTTGAAATTACCACAATATGTAAGATAGGATTCAGAATGCCAAAGCCTTACTCCCCATTCCACAGCAATTACTCCAAAGTGGAAGCTCCCTGCTCCTATTTCAGTGTTTTCATCTCTACCCCACATTGGTATTTAAATAGGTATCTATTGATTTAAGTATTCGTTTACCTAATTATATAAGTTTAGAAGACAGTCCTTCACTTATGTATTGAGGAAAGATAGGATATCAGTATTTTAATTTTCTCCTCCAAATTATTGCAATAATTAATTGAATAAAATATCTACCAGTGCATCAATATCTACATGCCTCTATTTAGCAAAAACAGGGCCAGTTTGGTGTTTAGTTTAATTTAGTTTAGGTGTTAAGGCATCAGGCTAGATATCAGGTGCAACAGACAAGGACCGCAAGTAAAGTTACAATTACTGTACACTGATTTATTACCATTCATGTCTATGCACAGGAATCTATTCAACTAATGGTTAGTGGTATTTTGGTGCTAGCTATGGGTCAATGGAATTCAAGAGAGCGTGTACTTTGTATCCACATAGAGACTGTAGGCTGATTCTACTTTTGATTCCACCAGTCCTTCTCTTACGTCCTGAGACCACGAGTTCTAATCCTGCCTTAGGCACAAAGCCAGCTGGGTGACCTTGGGCCAGTCATTTTCTCTCAGCCCTAGAGTGGAGGCATTGGCAAACCATCTTGCCAAGAAAACTGCAGGGACTTTTCCAGGTAGTTTCCAAGAATCAGATACGATTGAATGGAAGAAAAAAAAATATCTGACATGATACAGAAAGAATATTTGTCCAAAATGTGGGGAAACATTGCCAGTCAGTCAGAATAAATATTGAAGACCTTTTCTCTAGAAACCTCTCTACAAATAATAACTTGATAGCTTGCTTTACAATGTTTAACTCAGTCCTGTTTCAGGAAGCTAAGCATATTCTTTCCAAACTCTAATAGTAAAACAACTCTATCTTCCATTGATTGATAAAACCAGATAGACAAAGAAGAAAAGAAGATGAGACCTGATTAAAAAGCTGTTTCATGTTATCTATGCTATTAAATACTACAAATCAAATAAAAGATATTTCCACAGAGAACTTTCTTCCTTCAATTAGAATTTGGTATTCATCCAAATTCCTGTCCTTTGAGCCCAGACTGATGGCCAAGTCAGAAATAGAGCTTAAATATATTTTATGCGGATACCTGCAAAGGATCCAGTATCTACTGTATGTTAGTGTGTCTTCTTTCTCTTCTTTTTCAAGGCAGAAGCGATACATATACAGGTAGTCTTCGATTTACGATCACAGCTGATCCCAAAATTTCTGTTGCTAAGCGAAACAGTTGTTAAGTTTATTTTGCCCCATTTTACAACCTTTCTTGCCACACTTGTTAAGTGAATCAATGCAGTTGTTGAGAGTTAGTAATAGGGCTCTTAGGCAAAGTTGGCTTCCCCACTGACTTTGCTTGTCAGAAGATCACAAAAGGTGATCACATGATCCCAGGACACTGCAACTGTCATAAATATGAACCACTTGCCGGCATCCAAATTTTGATCATATGACCACGGGGATGCTGTAATGGCTGTAAGAGTGAAAATCAGTCATAAGTCACTTTTTGCAGTGATGTGGTAACTTTGAATGGTCACTAAATGAACTGTTGCAATTTGAGGACTGATCTGTATTCGTAATACAGAAGACAAATAGCAAGTAGCAAGTAGCAGGGGAAGAAAAAGGGAAAACCGTGTTTATATTGGAGAAGTGAATAAGCCTAGTTGCTGCTGGATTGAGCAATTAATAGCTCGGAGAACTTTTCCCAACTTTGTACCATCAAGAAGGTCCCAGACTGAGAACACAAGGGGTTTATTCTGGGTCACATGACATTTTCGCAATGAAAATTTGCTTCGCTATTTATTTATTTATTTATTTATTTATTAGATTTTTATACCGCCCTTCTCCCGAAGGATTCAGGGCGGTGTACAGCCAGAATAAGAACAAAATATATACAATTTAAAACAACATTTAAAAAGAGCAAATTTTAAAGGCTGATTATTAAAATTTAGATTTAAAATTTAAAAAATATTAAGAATACCCAATTAAAATTCATCAATAATTATGCCAGTCCCGCTTTAATGAATAAATATGTTTTGAGCTCACGACGGAAGCTTTAAAGAAATAGAAATCAAGCTAGTGGTTTGTTATCATCAGATAAGAATAAAAGATAGACGGTGGGGAGAAAAGACAGAAGAGCAACATTTTCAAATCAAATGTACCTTTTAGCCAATGTGACTTTCAGATTCCTGGGCCTGAAAAACACACAACACTTTTTCTGATAAGGAGGTGTTCATTTGACTCTTCACACTTGCTGGGCTTCCAAACCATTCTTTTCACTCATCCTTATCAAGTGCTGATCAGCCAATTAAAGCAGCATAATCATATGTAGTAGGATATGATTAACTGAATATGAACAGCAGGAACAAAAACTCTGAATCCAAGACATGGTTGGTTACAGAGAAACTTAGAGATAATAGGCACATGTCATACAACGGAAATGCCACAAGCATGTCTCCCATTCTTTCAGGCCTAGAAGTGAACTGTGGTTGACACAGAACTTAATAATAATCCCAATACAGTATATCTGGAGGGAAAGCAGATTGGGTAAAATGGGAATAAAGGAGAGGATCTCCCTTTTAATTTCCATTTCCAGCCCAGACCATGAGCTTGGATGAATGGTGGGGATCTTTCAGTTAAAAGATTGGACAGCAGGTGGTGAAAATGAGTCCAGGAAACCATTCTGGACTAGATGGCAAATAGACTAGCCTGTGATAAAGGGCATCTGCTTATTTTATTCAAGATCTCTCCTCCCACGTGACAATATTCTGTGATGAATTTACCAAAGCCCTCAAATTTTTTTGATATCACAACAGCAGAACCAAGATGGCCATTTATAAAGAAAGAAAGAAAGAAAGAAAGAAAGAAAGAAAGAAAGAAAGAAAGAAAGAAAGAAAGAAAGAAAGAAAGGAACAATAGGGAGAGGACATTAAACCAAAAGAAAAGGGATAGGGATTTATAGCTGAGAACCAATTTGATTTCCTGGTTAAGGAACCAGGCTAGAAAAAGCGGGACCTTGAGTTCTAGTCCTACCTTAGCCACCTGGGTGACTTTGGATCAATCACTCTTTCTCAGCCCACCTCACAGGGTTGTTGTTATGAGAAAAATAAGGGGAGGAAGATGTGTTGGATGCATTTGCCATCTTGTATTATTTTCAAAAAAATAATAAAGGCAGAATATAACTGAATGAATGAATGAATGAATGAATGAATGAATGAATGAATGAATGAATGAATAAATAAATAAATAAATAAATAAATAAATAAATAAATAAATAAATAAATAAATAAATGGATAGGATAGGATAGGATAGGATAGGATTCATAGGATGCACAGTTCCTGGGGTAGGAATGTTGAAGGCTAAGAGCTTTTTACCCTGTGCTAAACTAAAACCGAAGTCATTCAGTTGCTAATCATTAAGCAACAGAAATTGGTTTTAAGTCCAAAGTGAAACTGAGGTGTTCATACTGTTATCTCTATACAACACAGCATTACATAAAATTAGCAGTTATTCATTTTGTATCCCAATAGATCTATGTAAGGGGGCATTCTTAAGAAAAAAGGTAGGGTTCACTATTTCCAGATGAAAATAAAATGGATCCAGATACGAAGTGGATGAAATGCAAACCTGTTTATATTTCAGAAGTTTAATTTTTTTTTAATAGACTTGGTATTGTGAAAATCACTTCTACCCAATATGATACCATTAATATTTATTGGGACTACAATTCCTAGAATATATGCTGGTCATGCTGGCTACAAATTCTGGGATTCGTAGTCTTAATATTTTTAAGGCTATTGGCTTAAAAAGCTCCAAGCAGTAATAGTTGAATATACCCATGGAATATTTTCTCCAAATATATTTCCAAATTGCTGTCCTTTGCATTCAGTAAGTTTCCTGTAGATGTTAACTGTGTTACTAACTCAGTCCAGGGAGTTAGTTACTGCCCTCCATTCCCTTTCAGGAAGTCATTTTGGGTCTTCTCATTACAAGTAATGAAGAGAAGTGAAAAATACTATTTAAAATATTGGATTAGGAGGGGGAACATCCAGATTCATAACCACCCTCAACCATGGAAGCTCATACGTCAACCCAGGCCACTTCACAGCTTTGTTGTAGTTGTGGGGATAAAACCAAAGAAATTTCCCTCACCCCATTATAAGCCTTCCTGGACAATCCCAAAGCATTCCAAGGTTTGTAATCATTTTCAAAACTATAGCACAACTCCTTCCTTCATGAATCAGACTGAACAATATACTGTATAAGACATGGATCCTATTGAGAAGATTTCAGGCAATTATACTGAATCCTGCAAATTCATATTTCCTAACAATCCAAAGGTTTGAGGACTGTTGTTTTTATTTTCCTTTGGGTTGAAAGATTGTATCCCACTATTCCAGTTTGCAAGCCATTATTGCTTGCTATTCATTTCCCGGTGTTATCTTTGTACTGTCTTTCCTCATTTTATATATTCATCCGTTTATTAGTATTTAGCCAGCCCTCTGAAGCAGCACAAATAAAGATCACTGAGCCCCCTTCGTGTCATATAAACAGTTGGCAAGCCATCGTCCCTTTTAGGAAGCAGGCTAAAAAAATTACTATTGTTGTTGTTATTTCAATTTCTCAAAAACTGAAGCTGCTGAAACAGGAGCATAAGGGAGAGGAATAAGGATGGGCCAAGTGCAGAACTCTTCAGAATACACGGTGTCCTTCTGGGATTCACTCTTTTCTCGGCTTGAGTGAAATGATTAGATTCTCTCTAAGCAACACCATCTCTCCATGTGGTTGCCACCATCTGTTAATGTCTTGATTTTTGGAAAGTTTGGTTGCCTGAGGCGAAGCCAGCCTTGGCTAGATCTCCGCTAGGAGCCAATTGCAAGTGGCTCTTTTATTGTCATGCTAAAAAATGTTTCTATTCCCCCTTCCCCTTCTCTCCCCAAGCAGTGGGCACAGAGATGGGAACCAAGTTCAAGTCCTTTACGTAACAGAGTGTCTGGCTAATCTGGAATGTCACCCACCTCTTAAAGTTCAACAGGTGCAGTTCTTCTAAATGCTGCACTCAGAGACTGTCTTTGCAGCCAGTCTCTCTGCCCAGCTTGCGTTATGGGCCTCGAAAGGCAAGGAAACTGGCTTCAAATATAATCCAGAGGGAAGCATTTCCTAGCACTGGGCTGCCTTTCTCCAGGCTCCAAGAGCTGCGCTGCCATGGGGACAAGAGGGAAGTTATTTTATGCCATCTCCTATTTTCCCCTTTAGTCTTTAAATCTTAATCCATAATGTGGGATCAATGGATCGGAAACTACATTCGCCCAGGGGGAGGAGAGCGTCCTTGAAGCTATCCAGAATGGAGAGAGAGAAAGAGAAAGAGAGGGGGAAAAAAAATCTAAGGATAGTTATACCTGTAAAGGAGTAAGATGTGTGAAACTAAAGTCGGTGCCGGTGCCATCGCCGGGACTTGGGGAAGGGGGCCCGATAATAAAGGAGTCCCAAGGAAAATAGTTGCGCAGATCCGGACAATTGCTCTAAGCGCCTTAAGAAGTCGCAAGAATCTTATCGACAAGCGAGCTTTTAATCATCGCGTAAAAACCTATTATTTTGGGCCGATAGGTGAGAAGGGAGAAATCGGTCATTTCGAGAGACCGAGAAACTTTGAGGGCTTCAATTTCAAACGCCGCGGGCAAACCTGGCTTTGTCTACTTTCCCCGGGCATTTTTTGTCAACGCTGAAGCCGTCGGTTAAACAAACCGCGCTTCTCGGAGGGGTCAGAAGGCAGCGGAGGGACTCCCGCGAGGGAATTCCTCTCCGCAGCTGCCGACCGCTTTGCGGAGCTTGGACTGGGGTGGGGGGAGTGTGCGCGGGGAAGCGGCCCAGCTCCTCCTCCGCCGTGGGGCTAACTTGGAGGGCAGGGCAGGGCGGTAGTTCCCGACAGGTCGCGCTTAATCAGGCTGAGGGTTTTCCGGGGATACCCGATGGCCACTAAGGACAGTGGGAGTTGCCCCTGCAGTTTTGGTTTTGTCACTGGGCTAATCGTCCTCAGTCAGCCCCACCATCTAATAAACCGGAGCGGCGGAGACTTTGCGAGGGATAAGTTAGCGGGATGCCACATTGGGAAGGGCGGCGTATGGAAGGCAAGGAGCAACTCTGACGGCAAAAAGGAAGGGGTTAAAAAGAAAGCCAGGGAAAAGCAGAAGTTGTCCGAAGAAGAACTTACAAAGTCCAACTCCTGGCCGCCTCCCTCTGCCTCTCCCCTCCCTTTCCTTCTTTTAAAACGGCCCCCTCAAGAGGTCCTAATCTTTGATTTCCTCTTTTATGAAAAGATAAGGAGGAGGGGGAAGGGAACCATTCCCAAGGGGAACGAGGGGACTGCCCCGATACCGAGGACTTCACGCCGCCTGACTCTTCTGCCTCACCTAACAGATTAGGAGACAGATGGGAGAAGCGCATCAGATATTCAGGAGGTTTTCTCCAGGGAAAAGGAAGCGGCGAAGAAAGGCCGGGGAGGGGGTAGGAGAGAAAGAGAGAGAGAGAGAGAGGAGGAGGAGGAGGAAGGGAGGGAGAGAAGGGAAGAGAGAGAGGGGGAGGGAGGGAGGGAGGGAGGGAGGGAGGGAGGGAGAGAGAGAGAGAGAGAGAGAGAGAGAGAGAGAGACCTGGAACTTCTTCATATTCCCCCGCAAAGGGCTCCTAAGGGCCGTTGCCAGCCCAGCTGATATCCAGCGTCGACGGTCGTCCAGGGCAGCAAACCCTGAAAAACGGGGTGATGGCGGGGGAAAACATTCTTTGGAAGGGGTAGCCGCAGCTTATCAGCTCCAAGGATGATACCCACTGCTAGCGTCCGCGGCAGGAAGGAAGGGGCGTGGTCCCCTCCCAGGGACAGTCTGTCCCCTCCCCACTCCCAGTTTCCACTCTGCTCTGAAGTAACTGGAAGCCGAGCGAAAGGGCAGATCGCCACCGTCCTTCTCCCTCGAGGACGGGGCCTCCAAAAAGCTGTCCGCCCTTTTCCCCCACTTCTTCCCCGCGTTTCCACGCGCGCCAAAGGCGCTGGCGCTTTCCACCAGACCGCCCTTGGCTTTTTCCCGAGTGGAGGTCACTCTTTGCTGGTGTTCTCGTGGGTTGGTTTGTTTGTTGGAAAGGTGTTCGAGGAAGCTTTTTAGACGTCTCTTTTTCATCGCCTTTCAATTCTTTTCTTTTTTTTAAAGGAAATTAAAAGTGTGCTATCCTCTTCGGCTTTCTTAAAGTTGGAGGCCAGCTGGGGCGGGGGGAGAGAAGAGAAGAAAGGGCGTGAAGTTTTATAGAACGAGGGCTTGTGCAGAATTAATAATAACAGCAATCCTAATAGCGCCAGAAATATGGTAGCGAGGTATTAAAACATGGAGTTTTCTTTCAGGCGTGGCAGACTGTTGAATGCGCCCTCCAAGTCCCTTAAATGTACCTTATTAAAAACATCCAAACAAACTTCTATCTCGGTATGATTTTATTTTATTTTTTTAATGGAGGCCCCAACTCATGCGGATGCAGTCGAGATTTTAAAGTCTATATTTGTAAATGTTTTACATAGTCATTTATCTATACCGAGAAAAAAAGGAACCGTGTTTCTTGAATGAGTATTCAAATCCAAAGAATCCATCGCCGTGCCCTTACCTTTCCCCCAACGATTAAACCCCCCTACTCTAATCTGGCACCTTCTGGACAGCCGCTCTTCTCCTGTGCTTGAGGCGCCTGTTCTTAAATATATCTTCCTTCTTTTTTCTCTTTTAAAGACAATTTGTAATGTTCTTTTTTAAGAAGAAGGAAGCGACGAGTTAGTTGAAGAAAACGTTTCTAATAGAAGAGTGAGGTGTGACCATACTTCATAAATTGGAAGCGTTGCAGGAATTTATTTATTTTTTTGAAAAAAAGAATTACACTCCTTGATGTTTCTGATATCTTTGGGGAAAGATACTGCCAATTTCCACCTTCTAATAATTTAAAACAGAAATTAAGCTTTTGATGACCTGCGGAAATCCACTGCTCTAAACTTTAGATGGATGTACATTAAAGAACGCGCTTGTAATAAACAGGAATAAAGCTGTACTTAGGAGCAATTTAAGACTGAACATGCCTTAAGAAGTAGAACTTGTTATGTGCGGGTCGTGAGGGAACCACGCTGAATTTAGGTGCAGAAGATAGCGAATTTCTCTTTAAAGTTTTGAAGTGGGTTTGTTAGCAAAGGCGACCAGGTATAATAAGATAATTGGCGTTGTCTACACCCTTCAGAGCCTTCCGAACCTAAAGTAATAAGGATCTAGGGCTACAAACAGATGAGATAGACACACGCCGGAAGAAAGACGTTTTTATACGCCCATGATTTCAAGGGGCCTTTTAATATTGATAAGTAAACGGTTTTCTTATAACGCGAGGGCTACTGACTGATCAGCCCCACTGACGGCTGCCTGCGTGCGCCCCGAATACCTTGACTTCGCGCAGCGCCACCCTCCCTCTCCGCAGCCCTAGCAAGACCGCACCGTCCGGTCCACCAGTTTTAACGGCACTCAAAAGAAGAAGAAAAAAAGATCTTTAAATCAGATTTATTCAAGGGAGAAGACATTCATGTCATCTTAAAACCTTACTCCCGGTGTGGGACAGTTCACAGAAACCTTGAATAGACCCTCGCATAATTCATACGCGCAATTTTCTGCAGGGCGAACGGGTTGCGCTCCGGAGCTGATCCTTTCGCTCTTAACCGGCGGTGGCAGCCTGGAGCGCAAATTGTTGGCGATAGCGGCCAAGCGCTCATCTAAGACTTAAGAGGTGAAGCCCTTTTGGAGTCAAGCTCGACTTCTGTTTATTTCTGGGTATGCAAGTGGGGTCGTTTACACGAGAGAGAGAGAGAGAGAGAGAGAGAGAGACAGGCAGACCACACGCGCGCGCGTACACACACGCGATGCCTAGAAAGATCGCGCGCCGGGATGCTTCTCCCATGTTTTCGGCCACTTGATTTTTGTTGTGGTTGTGGTTGATGGTGGTGGGTCGAGCTTTCACAGACCACCCCCCAACCTACCACCACTACCAGGTGTTGGCGTACAGCAACTGAACCGCCCGGTAAAGTTGAATTCCGAACTGAGCGCAAATAACTGCCAAGGTCATCTTCCCCCAAATTTGGTGATGAAGTTTCCTTCCCATCAGCAAATTAGGGGGGGGCGGTGCGGGATGGAGAAAGGGGGTAGGGGGAATGCGAGGGGGGGGAACAGGGATTCAGTTTCTCCTCCTCTCTCTCTCTCTCTCCCCCCCCTCTCTCTTCCCCCCCCCCACTACTCCTCCCAAGTTCTGCGCTCGCTATCCCCCTTGAATCCGAAGGAGCTTCCCGATTGGGCGCTGGGCCTAGGCACGTCACTCAGACCGTGACGTGTAGTCTTCCTGTTTCCTTCAGCTGTGTCTTAAAGTAAATCTTGTTGTGGTGCGGAGCCCTCAGCTCAGCGAGGCTGCTCTGCTGCTTGCAGAAAGAAAAGACAATTACAGCCTGGGAGAGAAGAGCGCCGCAGAAGAGCTGGTTCTCCTCCCCTCTCCTCTTTCTCGCTCTCTCTCTGTCTCTCGTAGCCTTTCTCTCCCACTCATTACCCCCCTCCCTCCCTCTCCCTCTCTCTCTCTCTGTCTGTCTCTCTCTCTCGCACGCGGGCACTCTTGCTTTCACCCTCCCTTGTCCAGTTGCAATATTCATCAGCAGCCAGATTATCAAGGCGATCTGAGCATTTGTATGAGCGCGTTTTTCTCTCTTTCTTTTCTTTCTCTCTAACCAGCAAGGGTGGGGGGGACAAAGAGAGAGGGACTCAGTTTCTTCGCCTTTGGAACTGAGTAAGTACCTTTTTCTCCCTGCCCTTCTCTTGCTTTCTCTTTTGGGGAGGGGGGAGGAGATATTCTTGACACGGAGAAGGGCTTGTTTGAAATACTGCTTCGGGGGGGGGGCGAGTGGTGGGTTTCCCCCCCCCTTTTCGTCTTTGGATACCATCCCGCCCCCCGGCTTCTCTCTCCACATTTCCTTTCCCCGGATTCTCCCTTCTGCTGAGTTTGTGACCGGAGTAAGATTGTTAGACTAAAAAAAAAAGCCGGCAGATGGTCCATATTCCGAAGCTTCATGGGAACCATCACAATAGTTTGGTCGGTGTGAAAGGACAAGGTTGGTGCGAAAAATGTCTTCTCGACCCTCTCTTGAGACTGTCTTTCTTCTTCCTTTTCTCTTCTCCCCAGTCTTTATTGATCCTTTGTGTTATTATAGTTTAAAGTTGAGAAAATAGCTTAGTTGTAGGTGAAGTCCTGAGGTTTCTTTCCTATTTTTTCTACCTCTCCCCTTTCTCACTCCCCCCCCCACCCCCCCGCAATCGGTTCTTTCTCAACTCCCCAAGTCCGGCCTTTCTTCTTCGTATTGTGTCGCTGCCTTTTTCTTTTTGTCTTCTCTGATTTGCTTATTATTTGCATGTCCCTGACTACTTCTCTCTCTCTCTCTGTCTCTCTCTCCCTCCCTGCCTTTCTCTCTCCTCTCTCTAAATTAGCGCTGGAGAGCAGTTTAGAAACCACACGCACCAGGCATATTTGAACACCCTCTTTTTGATCTACCCAAGGGCTAGGAGAAGAGTTGCGGAAAGAAGCTGTTTAGGGGGAATGGGTGGCGGGACGCATGGGAAGTTTTGAGGCCAGGTTGTTGGGTTTGGTTATACCCCGTCACTTTTCTGTGAAAGCGCCTTTTCCCTGAACCCATAGAGATTTTATTCTGGATCCAATAAATATGTATATGATTGGTGGGGGGGATACAGTGGGGAACGCGAGTAGAGATTGGGGCTGCTTTATCCCAAGGAAGATTGTTGAGGCGTGCGCTGTATCCTCCATTCATTAGAATTGTTTGAGGTTTGTGGAGCGGCTGCCCCGCTTGCCCCACTTTGCCCCGTCTGCGGGTGATGCGCGCATCGTGGTGGATCCCGATTGAGGCCAGGTTTAAAATGAGCCGCGCAGTCTTCGGTGGGATTTACTTGAGTCCCGACTCCCTACCGACGCCAAGGAGCTCAGTCTTCGGGATTCTTCTGATTTCTTTCAACGGTTTAATACCGAAGGGAGGGGGGTCACCTCGGGGTCCCTCGATTTACAGCTAGTTCCTTCCAGAGTTATGCCGCTGACCTGAAGCGAGGTGCTTGCAGACTTAAGCAGGAGACAGCAGACAGCCTGCCCTGCCCTCATCCTAATGCTGCAGTGAGATGAAAAAGGGGTCCTTGCCACCAGAAGCCTAATGATGGGACACCGGGGTTCCATCCCCCCCCCCTTCTCCAAAAGCTTTAGATTAACTTGTGAGATTAGGTCCACTTCGTGCACAAACTCAATACGACAAAGATAGAGCCCCCCTGCCTCTCTCTCTCCACACACCCCTCCCGCCTTTCCAGAGACGACCTTTCTTCCCAGCTCTGGTGCCCACGGGAAGAGCTGCTCTACGTCTCTCTCCGTGCGCGAACTAACTTTCAGCGCGCAGTGCAAAAGTTGCTAGTCCAAGTGCCGGCTAGAATGGAAAGCTGGTCTCCCTTCTCAGGAACTTCGGCGGGCGGGCGAAGGGTGTTTCCGGAGAAGGCAGAGGAAAGGAGTGGGAGAGATAAACCGGTTGTAAAACGGCGAGCGAACATCGGTTTGGGCTATAAAGCTGTTGTTGTTAACAGCCCCCGGTGGCCTCTTCTAAACAAGGGCGGACGGGAGAAGCGGGGGAACCGTTCGTGCGCTTCTCTCTGGCTCCGCCTGACAAAGCTCCAGCGTTGAAGTTGTACAAGGGGCGCTCGGCTCTAAGTGCGCATGGGCAGTGTCGGACAGGTGTGTTGTGTCAAGAAAGACAGGTGCAAGTTTCCCTCTGTTGAGCCCGAGTACAACGTCTATTTATGAATTTATGGCGCTTTGTTTGGAGATGGTCGGGCTCAGGGAGGAAGGAAGGAAGCCCAGAGCTCTTTTGTTAGCTGGATTTCTTGAGGGCTGCAAAGCAGGTTGTTTTCACTGGGAATTTCCAAAAGAGCACAGAAAAAAGATTTTTAAAAAAACAACAACACCCCCCAAAATCTGGCTCCTTTTGCTCTGTGTGATGTGTAAGGCAGTGAGTGTGGGGGAAGTAAACCGGTGAATGGCTGTTCTGCCTCTTATCTGCTGATTCCACTGGTAGTTTGGTAAAATCATTTGCTGTGGCAATTGGAGCATTGTTCTGGGTACCTTTATTTGGAGCAAATAGCACTGAATTTCATCTGTAAGTTACCGGACCCCTTGTTTGAAATGAAATATTTCCCCAAGTTAAATAGGAATTACTTTGTGGAGTAAGGCACCCACCTAGCCCCCAATTGAAACTATTTAACATCCTAACCCTATTCACCTTTCCACAGAAATTAAGCCCTTCAAAATTCTATAGGGGCCTATTCAAAGAATGAATTATGTGTGTGCTTCTTTGGGAACAATGTCCACTGAATTGGGCTGGAGGTTATTTCTGAATGTATTTAAGACTGGGCCTTATGTCTTAATCAAGATGAAAAACAGTAAGTATGATACAAGGAACCTAGGCAAGTTTTGACACATTTGACACAAGAATATGTCAACCTGCTGTCACGGTACAAACAGAACCTGTGATATATTTTTGTGTAATGGATGAGAAATTGTGAACAGGCACCATTAAAGGTGACATTCTCATCTATCAAAGATAAAATGCTCTTTTTCTTTTTTTAAAAAAAACCTCTTTTTCTCTCCTTCAAACTGACGCATGACTGAATTTGCAAGTCTTTGGTCTGCACTGGAATCTGCATGCTTAGAGATGACAGTCTAAATGCAGACATATGTGAACCTGTCATTTCTTTAATTTAATGCCATCTGCTAGGTTAGTGGGGATATGAGAAATACACATATTTACTGCTAGTTTTTTTTTTAATGGAAAGCATTGTTTTTAATACTTCTTTCCACTGTTTTGGCAGGCTTAATACATTTTAATATTAATCTAGTCTGCAAATGAATTTGCACGTGGCCCTATATTCTTTGTTTCTTGACTTGTTCTTTGCTAACTCTGCCATCGAGCATTTCATGTGGTTCCCGTAAGGCCCTTTCTGTCACTCATTTCATTGCTTTCCCTTCCGAAACTTAGTTTTTCCCCAATAAAAAGTATTAAGTATTTGACATCTCATATTTTAAAAAGATAAGCTTTTTTTTTTAAAAAAAAAAAGCCATACAATTTACACTTTGTTACTAATTTAGGATTAAATTATATTAACATTAGACATTACCTTGTACAACCTGTTTAACATTATTGTTTAATATGTAACTTTCTGCACTTTAATATGGGAAAGAGAATGCTCTCCTGCCACTGCAAATTGCTTTAATGATCAGTTCAAAATTAAATTGGCATCTCTCAGGTGGCTGGGTCTTGATAGTGAGGATTTCTGTAGCGAATTTCAGTGTTCAAAGTATTTGATCATGGATTACTTGACTGTGTTCCATTGCATGCTAGAGTAAGTTCTCAAGTATGTGCTGTGGATGAATTGATTCAGTCTTCTGATTGGATGTCCCATAACCTTAGGGAGGAGGGGAAAAGTGTAGGGTGACCTTAGGTTAGGAATGATCTATGAACAGTTGTATATAGTTGTTGATTTTGGTAGTAATTTTTTTTTCATGTTACATTAAAATGTTGGATTGCTAGAAAAAAAATATTATTTTATATATTTCTGATACTAATTGGGTAAATTGTGGATGCATTTATCCAGGAGAAGTTTTGCCAATGTCTTCCAAAGCCAATAAGATAGAACTCATTGTAGTCATCAAGGCATACATACCTATGTAGGAGGGAGAGAATGCAAAATATCTCACAGCAGCTTTTCAATACCATGCCGGATTGGCCTCCCTGTGCCAATGATGCTAAACAGTTGTCTAATTTCTTTGTGTGTGTGTTTTTAAAAAATATCATAATGATGTTTGTGTTATAACAGACATTTACATTTTTATATAATGTTATAATTTTTTTAAAAAAAAATCAGTGGTAGAAAAATCAGCTTTACTTCTAAATTCCATCACAATGCTTCAGAAGGCTATATAATTCTATTGTATGGGTAGTGAAGCTATGCAAATTTTACATATCCATGCTTTGCACTTCTCTGAAATGCAGCAAAAATATTTTATACTTCCAAGTAAGTCAGTGCAATGTAATGGACTTAAGTTTTACAATTGATATGGATTGCTGACATCATTTAATGTGTTTCATCCAATCTTGTTGGATGAAAAATGTTGTTTAATTTAAAAAATTCAATCTTATATATATATATTTAAGAATTTGAGGATGTCATTTAATTTCTCTACTTGCGTATGGCATGCAGTGCTGTGTGCAATGAAGGAGAAAGGGTAGCTGCATTCTATGAGAAGAACTAACAATTTTAAAATTTGCAGTTTCGCTTTGAAAAGTTCATTGCTGTTTTTCACAATCAGCAGGTTATATCAATTTGGACTTTAAAAATTGTATTAGAAATTCTTCCTATAAAAAGTACTTCTTTTTCCCTGGTATTTTTTTCTGGGAATTGCCATTCTACCTATTTTAGGTTATCTTTTTTTTTTTGAATCAATCTACATTGTACCAGTGGAAAAGCAGTTTAGCAAAAATACACTATATACAGTATAATTGCTTTACTGTAGTATCACCTAAAACAATATAACCCATGTGTACTATGTATTTAAGATATGGAGGACTGAAATGCCTTCTGAAATAGACTGTTTGTACTTGTGAGCAATGGGTATTTTTGTATACATATGTGTGATAATATTTGCTGCTCATATCTTTTGCAATGTGTATGTTTGATGGGGTGTGGTGGACTGGGAATTCAGTGGAATAGAGGAGAGGGTTGATTTCAGAAGTGCTAGTTATTATCCAAGTTTAGAGAATATTTTTTTTTATTACATCGTGTAGTTATCAGAAACTATAAAAACAGGGTATTTATGTCGTACCTCTCAGCAACTTTGAAAAACTGAGTGCTTTTGAAGTCCTATATAAGTTGAAGGCTCAAATAATGAAAGCTTGGCAGAGAGGGACTTGTCAAGAATAACTTAAAATGTACAAAGCTCAAACCAGTAAACTAATCAACGATATTTATGCGAACCATAATGAAAGCTAAAATTTAAATGACTTCTGAATTACCTCTGAACAAGAAATAAATCAAGCTGAGCAGATTTGCTTTCCTCTAAATTGGACAGGAGCACACTTTCTAATTCAATGACCAGTTTACCCTTCTGCATATGTATTTTTTTCCACATACCTAGTAGGAAAATCTCACCACAATCCTAGCCAAAGATCTGATTCTTGATGACTCAGAATCTTAGATTTTTCTGCAGCATTCTCTTTCCCTCAGAATGTTAATGCATTCTGGCACTTTTCAAATCCAGGGGCATATTTTCAGCCCCGTTAAAAACATAACATAAAATAATTATTTAAGTTCAGAAGGCAAAATATAAAGTTTGTCATATAAGGAGATAGCGTGAGTGTCGGCGGGAATCAAGGTAACATGAGGAAAGTAGAGGACCAACTAACACGTATCATTTATAAGCAATACTCCAATGATAGTCTGGCCTTCTCTCCTGGTATCTCCACTGTAAGCAAAGATGTAGAAGAAAAATGAATTCTTTGGATTATAGATCCGTGGCATTGACCTTATGATGTTTCTCAATTCAACATTTTATGAGCTTTGCAGACATCCTATGCCTCATTCCACCTTTAAATGAAATACAATAAAAGGAGAAAGAAATTAGGAACGAATTTTTTTAAAGCATATTGGGAATACTGTGTTATACATCAGAGGTCCATTGAAATCTGAAGTTCAGATTAAAATTTGTATTGCTCTTGCTTTTCCTTTCTGCTAATATCTTTATGTCCCTTCTAAAATGATGCACTTTCATTAATGCACCCCAACAACAAGCAACCTCTTTGAGACTTAGAGTGATGACGGATTTTGAAAGTAGAGGCAGACCTCAGAAGGTATTTACATCAGCATATAATGACAGGCTACAAATCTTTCCTATGTAAGGGACTTTCACCCTGCACATTTTTTTTTTGCCTTTTATTTATGGGCAAGGTTATTTAGTTGTAATTAACCTAGAAGCCAAAAAAATGACTTTCTGTTGTGAAGTGGAATGTTCCCATTAAATTAAACGAAGCAGCATATATCTGAAAATACACTGATACTTGTTTATACACAAAGGATCTGAACTAGATCCATAATCATGCGAAATAAACAGAGGGGGGGGGGAAGGCCACTGCCACCGAGTAGTGAAATTCCTTTTATCTCACAGGGAATTGGAATCATTTAATTTCTCACATAATTCCATGTATGACATGATACAATAAGGTATCTTTTTAATTATTCTAATTATTAAATATTGGATCTTTAGGTCTTTATGTAAATCCAGTTCTATTATATAATCTGAGACTGAGTATTTTTTTTATCTCAGTGGAAACAATATATGAGGAAACACCGCATAAGATTGCTGTGGTGAAACTGAATTTATACTAAGATGCCAATCAGATATGTTTGACCCAAAGTTATACTTGCTATTGCAAAATTCCGTATATGTGTTTGTGTTTCTTAATAGCAGTTCTGAGTATAACTACTAACAACTGTGTAGCCTCCTGAGGAGTACACTGCAAATTTTTTTTTAAAAATGTAGTTGAATAGTCCAAAGCTTGTACAGCATTTCTTAAGAATTATTTTATAACCTCCAAAATAACTGAATGATTGCATAGCCTTCACATGATAAACAAACAGATACAGGTTTCATTCTAAAAGTTTTTGTAGGGTTTTATTTTTATTTTTTTTACTGTTACACTTACAAACCCAGGCTATACACGCTGATAGCGTAGATTATTTCAGGCTGAAATTATGCTTATTTGCATGGATAGTCATTCTTTAAAAGCAGCTACAGATGCAGTCCTAGGGAGCACGTAGATGTTTTTACAGGTGAACCGAAACAGATGGGAACAGATCCAAAAGTCTGAATGCTGCCTTTGGCAAGATACCCTATTATTGTGGAAACTGTGCACTGTTAAGCTAATGTGGAGTTTAATATTAGATAAACATAGTATGGGAAAAATTAATATTACATTGGTATAGTTTTCAACTTGAAGGTACCGGAAGACGTCTGTAATGCTTCATATGCCATGTGAGTTTAGCATCATAGTTAATAAGTCATGAATGATGTCAAGAGCCTATTCTAAAATGCAAGGAAATGTGTTATCAGCCTTCCTTTTTAAATTCTGTATTCCCGGGAAACAATGATGGTTCCTATAAAAGAAAATATATCTTCCTTTCTCACGCTTTTGCTTGATGTTGCTTTCTTTCATCTCAGTTTCTTTCCTTCAGAATCACTCTCTCTTTCTCTTTCTCTCACTCTCTCCCCCCACCTTTTTTAATGCATGTGTGTGTGTGTGTGTGTGTGTGTGTGTGTGTGCGTGCGTGTGTGTGCTTTGCAGGAAATAAGGTTTTGTATGAGTACCATGTTGCATGAAATAATTATTTCAATAAGTCACCTGAGATATTATCTTGGGAAGTTGATGTAAGGGACAATGACACAGTGCTGAGAATGCCTTGTTTCTACTTCATGCAAAGAACTTGATGCCACATATCATAGCTTATGAAATGGGAAAATATCTCAAGGATGATAAATTCTGCCCCCACCCACCCCATCTTATCCCTTTCTGGAATGTTTAAAATGATGTCATGGGAATTATATGTTTTTGAAACTCCTATTTTTACTGCAAAATGCGGTATGACATGTATTTTATAATCAAAATGTAAATTCCTTCTTAAATAGTTTTCTTATAATGATTTCTAAGGTTTGTATCATCCTTTTTAACATGTGTGTCTATAGGTATGCACACTGCACCTGCTCATACTTACAGATATACTGGAACACACTTATAAAATTAAACCAAATTTCTGGTTTTAATCTCAAATCTGTTTTGCAACTAAATTTGATTTTTTTAAAGCCCAAATTATATATGATATCCTTACCTAAGAAACGAGACCTACTTTTATTTTATTTTGTGACATTATTTCAAACCCTAAATTTAATCAATTGGTTGTCAGTGTCTGTGTTCTTCTAATCTACTGTTTAGGTTTTTTTTTTTCCTAAAGATAAACAGTATTATTTTAGGCATTTGTGCAAAGAACCATATATTACTGGTGCTTAAGCAGTTTTTCCTCTTTCCTCTTTTTTTTTTTTTTAAAAAAAAATCTTAATCCATCTTAAACCAGTGGAGCAGAAATATTTAAAGTGTTTCATTTCAAGCAGAGTGCATAATAAATTGCAATAATTGTAATGTGCCATAAATCCCAGAGCCTATGCATTTTGCATTTGATTCAGGATAGAGGTCAGGAAATTTGGAGAAATTTAAAGAAAATGATTCATCAGTCCTTTTGTTCTGTTGGCCAGGGTCCCAGGATTCTTGAGCTGTGCCCAGCTGACAAGCTTTTGAAGATGGCACAATAACTGTTCAGTGATGCCTGACCATGACAGCACAGCCCTCTTAAGTAGGCAGACCAAGAGAAGAAGAGTTGACATTGGAGTGAAACGGACGGTAGGGACAGCATCTGCCTTTTTTGCAAAGGCGAGAGCATCGTTTTTTAGTGCCATGAATCCCCAAGGTTCCGAGCAGGATGTGGAGTATTCAGTGGTGCAGCATGCAGATGGGGAGAAGTCAAATGTGCTTCGCAAGCTGCTGAAGAGGGCAAACTCCTATGAAGATGCCATGATGCCTTTTCCAGGAGCAACTATAATTTCCCAGCTGTTGAAAAATAACATGAACAAAAATGGTGGCAACGAGCCCAGCTTTCAAGCGAGTGGCCTCTCCAGCACAGGCTCAGAAGTACATCAGGAGGATGTGTGCAGCAACTCTTCAAGAGACAGCCCCCAAGAGTGTCTTTCTCCATTTGGCAGACCCACGATGAGCCAGTTTGATATGGATCGGTTATGCGATGAGCACCTGAGAGCTAAGCGTGCCCGGGTTGAGAATATCATTCGAGGGATGAGCCATTCCCCAAGTGTGGCATTAAGGGGCAATGAAAATGAAAGAGAGATGGCTCCACAGTCTGTGAGTCCCCGAGAAAGTTACAGAGAAAATAAGCGCAAGCAAAAGCTGCCTCAACAGCAGCAACAGAGTTTCCAGCAGCTGGTTTCAGCTAGGAAAGAACAGAAGCGAGAGGAGCGCAGACAGCTGAAACAGCAGCTGGAGGACATGCAAAAACAGCTGCGCCAGCTTCAGGAAAAGTTCTACCAAATCTATGACAGCACAGATTCTGAAAATGACGAAGATGCTGGTAACCTCTCCGAAGACAGCCTGCATTCGGAAACACTGGATGTCAGGGCGAGAGATTCTGTGGGGAGGTCAGATAATGAAATGTGTGAATTGGACCCGGGGCAATTTATTGATCGTGCAAGAGCTCTGATTAGAGAACAGGAGATAGCGGAGAACAAACCCAGAAAAGATGGCCCCAAAGAAAAAGATCATGGGCCCAACTCTTTTCATCCAGAAGGCAAGCACTTAGCTGAGACGCTAAAGCAGGAATTGAACACTGCCATGTCTCAGGTTGTGGACACTGTGGTCAAGATTTTCTCTTCAAAGCCTGTACGTCAACTTCCTCAGGTCTTCCCACCTCTTCAGATCCCCCAAGCAAGATTTGCTGTCAATGGGGAGAACCACAATTTCCACACAGCAAACCAGCGCCTCCAGTGCTTTGGGGACATCATCATTCCAAACCCACTAGATACCTTTGGGAATGTGCCACTGTCTAATTCCACAGACCAAACAGAAGCACTACCCCTAGTTGTCCGCAAAAATTCATCAGACCAGCCTGCCTCTGCCCCACCTCCTGGCAGCCATCATGCTGCTCTCCATCAATCTCCACTGTCTGCCACCACGGGGTTCACTTCATCTTCGTTTCGTCATCCCTTTCCTCTGCCCCTTATGGCGTACCCATTTCAGAACCCCTTAGCCGCTCCTTCTGCCTCCTTCCCTGGGAAAGACAGAGCCTCCCCAGAATCCTTAGATTTAACAAGAGAGACCACAAGTCTGAGGACCAAGATGTCATCACATCATATGAACCATCACCCTTGTTCACCAGCACATCCTCCTAGCACTGCAGAAAGCCTTTCAATATCTCTCATCAAGTCTGAGTGTGGTGACCTTCAAGATATTTCCGAAATCTCACCTTATTCTGGGAGTGCCATATCCTTTACAATACATAGCCCATATTCTGCATGTTGATATGCCTTTATTTGGTAATGGGTACTAATAACTACTAATGTTGGGAGAGCAATAGGTGGGCATAACACCCATTATTTTTAACCTGTTATTTTTTTTATTATAATTCCCGTTCTATAATCAATGAAGATGTTTATTACTGAATCTCATCCATTTGTCTTTTGATGCAGTTTTAAATGGTTCCTTCTGAAGATAATCTTTCCTAAAATGCTTGACTTTAATCATGCTAAAGAGGTTGACAAAGTTCCAATCTAAGGCAGAATGACTTTGGCTTTTAAGAAGTAGGAAAAATACACAATTATTACATATTAAACAAAACCACAGCCATAAAACAGGAGAAATTTAATGGAAAAGAAATATCCATCCCCATAAAATTTTGTTCTGTTAACATGTATGTTTTATAGCATTTGCTTAGAAAGCAAATTTGGGAGCTGATTGAGAGCCATGACTTTTGAGATGCAATATCCCTGATTCCTTCTGTTTTAATTACGTCTGATCTATTGAATCTATTGGCTACCAAAGATCAATTAATCTGTGCAGAACATCCTGCAAACTCAACCTGCCTGAAGGCAAAATATCAATCTAAATAAACTGAATCTCTTGGTACTCTTGGTAAGTGCTTCAGCTGCTTGTATAAATTGTCCCACAGTCTAAAACTTGTATTTGCAAGCATTGCCATATATGTTTAAATAACCTCTGTGCTAATTTAGTGGTCTCCAAAAACCTATAGATAATTTTATATAACGCATATTAAGCGGTCAAGGCTTGCTAATACTGTAGTGTAACTTTTTGCTTTTCTTTTTAAAAAATGCTGCTTTCCATTAATGCAGCTTTGTAAACTCTTCTTTTTTCCTCACTACCATTAATAAAATAGTGGCAAAATTAGTTGTAGTGCTCTCAAATAATTTCTCGAATTCTGGTGGTCATCTGCAGATACGATCTTTACTAGATTTTCCCATACAGTATTTATGTTGTGCCTACTGAAATCTATAAGTCCTACTTCAGAGTAGACAGCCACCTAATTTCATGATTAAATAAAGATATATTTTTTTTTTTGAAAAGGAACCTTTCAAGTTGAAAGAAACATTTCACGTATTGATTGCTATGCTCCACACAAATGCTTCAAAACTTGAAAAATTATTTGGCAGTTTGGATGGGTGATGGTGAATGGGAGGCAAACTTATTTCAGGTGATATTCAAAATCCAATATATAATCTTCATAGTATTTTTAAAAAAACACAACCGCTTCTTAATATAAGGCCAATATTTCTTCTCTCCAAATAAATGAGTGAAGCATTTGAAAATCTTGTATACATTTTTCAGGTGGATATAAAAAAAGTGACACCAAACAAAATAAAGATATAAGTATTGATGCATTTAAGCTATATCAAATCCTTTTCCCTGTCATCGCCGCCCCCCCCCCCCCCGCAAGTCCTGTTCTCAGCTCCTGTGCAGCTGCTGGGTATGCATGGTTAACCTCTGCTCAGCCATACACAGAAAATCTTTTGTCCTAATATACAAAAAGCAAATCATTTGGCAAAGCTTGAGAGCACAATTAGATATAGAACTTCAGCTGGATTAATCTTATAGGGCACATCTTTTTCTTTTCCTCATCCTTAAAATTGTCCTCAATTGTGAAAGCTTTAAATAATATTTTATAAAAAGAACCCTGTGCATACTATGTCTCTTTTATCACAAGGATGCTAAAAGAAGACACATATGTGTCACTGGATCATTGGCATTCCAATTAATTCATGTTCAATTGGAAGGAATTCTCTGCCATTCAAAGGGACATACTTCTAAGAAATATGTTCAGAATTGGGACCCCCCCCTTGTTTTTTTTAGCTTAGTCCTATCTATGCATCCAACTCACTTCCCAATATAGTCAAATGTGTTAGATAAATCTGATCTTTCCATAGACAGTCTTAATATAGGCTCAAGAAGTCTTGAAATAAAGGCAAACTTCATCAATCTGAGATTACAACTGAGAGAGAATTAAATACAGTGGCTGGTTTCAATAAGCTGGAAAAAAAGCCATAAGTAAATGATGATATACCTTCATTATAAAGGAATATTAACAGTACTGGTGCACTACTTAAGAAAGTAGTGACATCTGATGAATCAAGAGTTTAGGCACTTTTCTGCATAATAAAAAGAATATTTAACAAAGCATAGATTGACTTACAGAATGATAAATATTTAGTGTTTCAGAAAGTAGCGGCAGTAGACTGATTTGGGCTTCAAAGATAACTAACCTTGACTCTAGTTAACAGGGAATACCAAAAGTATATTATAGATAGACTAAGAAAGCAAAAAAATCATCCTGGTTTAAAATAAAACAAAACAAAACAAAACAAAACAAAACAAAAATTATCCTAGGAACTCATAGTATTCTCTTTTATATATTATTTTAGTGTGTACTTATAATTCCCACTGGAAAATTTGGTCTACAGCACTTTTAATCATTAACACGTTGATCAAGATCAACTAGGAATGGCAAGAAATAGTATCCTTTAATGCCACTTTTAAAAGCTGTTCTTTAGAGATTCAAAAAATTGATAGGTGTCTTGCGCTGACATTGCCACTGCAAAAGTTAGACTAACAATCTTAATGGTAGTGAAGAAAATTAAACAAGAAAACTGAACCAATTTCTTATGTAGAACAATTGGATTCTGAAATGTAATCCTCAGACATATTAACAGAGCAAAAGTAACTACATATTCAACCCAAGATCTGTAATTTAGAGTGCTTACAACAGTAATGGGCAGTAATGGACTTAATCACTTGTCAGAACTGCTTTATTTTATTTTATTTTTTACTAACATTTGAGATCTAAAGAAAGGTATCAAAAATATATATTAAGAATAAAAGAGAAGAATGTTCCCTGACCATGTTTGAAATCTAAAAAAGAATGTTTTCATAACCAGTATTATACTAAAAACAAAGACATCATAAAAGTCTTTTTTTTTTGGTTATCCTGCTTTCTTCATTTGACTTTAGGTGGGAAGATATTTCATTAGCTGTTGTTAAAAGAATTGGGATACAGAGGCTTATGCATATCTACTACTAATCAGAAGCCTTCCTATAGGTCATGATCTACAGTCTGTGAGGAAGCATTCTCCTCTATTGGAGTTTCTGAATTATATATCTTTGCAACTGAATGTTTTCTGAGATTTATATGGGCCTTCCTGGTACATAAATGGTGTTTGAGTGAACAAATAAAAAAAGGATCATTTAATAAACAAAGTCATCCAACATGATTGTGTCAGGATGGGGGGGGGGGAAACATTCCCTATTTCATTTAAGCCAATTGAAGGGATAATTAGGACTAGTTATAGAATTAATTCATTAAACAACCAGGGCTGATTTGGGTCAGCCCCATCTTACATAAATTTGACAAACTTTGGCTTTTTGTCACAGTGAAGTTCTCAAGAAATAGATTTTAAGATCTACAGTGGTCTGCTCAAAATGAATTCCCAAGAACCTTGTTAAAAAGTCATTAACATTTAACTGTTTATAAAAAAAAAATATGGAACCATATCTCAGTTTTGGGTCCCCACTGATCTACAGACAGATTTATAATTTGAAAATTGAAATTTTTGAAATTGTGGCTTTCCTATCCAAAATCTCATAAAGACCATAGCATAAAATTATCCAGGTAAATAGAGCAACTTCTAAGAAGCTGCAGGCCTCCTTTATCTTGACCCACATCAAGTGTTCATGATTCCAACCGTAGAAGGCACTGGGTAAGGAAATAGGATTCATAACAATGTAGAAGCCATCACTCATTAAAAAGAACACTGATGTTCATTTGAACATTGCCAAAACTTCTGGATAACTGTCCATATTTCTGAAAAAATGTGCGAAGGACAGTTGTGTTAAAAATCAAATTTTTGAAGCCATGTAGCTAAACATCTGGGAGAAATCAAAGTCTGAATTCTACAATAATCATATATCAAATCTCAAGCATGGAAGAGATACTGTATAGTTTGGAAATGGTTGTTGCCTCACAAAGTGCAAATTGAGCTTCCTATCAGAGATTTTATAAGAAATTATCAACCTATCTCTGTTGGCTAAAGTTGAAGCACTAGTGGTTGGGTAACAAGACAGTGCTCCCAACATGCTACTATTTTACTTTTGTAACTTGTCTACTAGAGAATCAATAAAGAAGAACAAATTCAATATTTGGAATGGCCAAGACAGACTTTAGATCTAAACTCCATAGACATGTTTGGATAGGTTCCAAAATGAGAAATACATACTAGAGTACCTTCTAATATGACTAAGTTAATACAGTTTCAGTTAATATGTTTCTGATACATGAATCAGAATTCTTACACTGTAATGTGAACAATTGATCACCAATCACTGGAAGCATTAGATTGCAGCTATTGCAGTTAAAGGCACTGCAGTCCACTACTTAATCTGACTCTACTTTTTTACACCATCACTGCATGGTGGATGATTTTATTTATGAAAGAAATGAAATAAGCACCAACCTTTGGTATTATTTGTTTTCTCAGATTTTCCTTATTAGATAAAAAGGACGAATATGAATCTATGTTAACGCTCAGTGGCAGATATGCAAAAGCTCAGAAAATCCAAAATGAAGAAAAGATTCTTTTTCCACAGATATGAGTATGTATGAGTCGTTCACACAAATTGGTTTATTATATGGACCTAATTACAAAAGTCATTCTTAGCTGTTATTAGTCATTCCAAATAAATAAAGGCTTATAGTGGTAATTATTAAGAATGCAGGGATCCAGGGCTAATGACCATCTCAGTTCCAACTTCTGTCAGTTGACAGGAACATCTTGCAAATCTGATTGTAAATTTACTTTTATATACATTAAATGGCTTTCCAGTAAAATGCAGCCAGTATACAAAATGTTAGTTTGCCTGTTTGCATTCTTATATGTACTGTAGGTCTGCATTGATTAGTAATGAGTTTCCTTAATTTCACAAGGTTTGATTGCATTCTGTAATGCGGTATTGATATAAATAGATCCAAAATTCTTTCCATGGTATATCTGGATTTATTACTTTGCATAGCTTATCTTTTGTTATAATAATACTTTAAAAAAGAAAATGTTTGCTTAGTGCTTTCATGTGTCCAAAGCACTTCATGTGGACTATATAAGTAGAAATAATCCTTATATCAACTTAGTAAAATATATCAGTATTATAACTCTCTGCATTGTATTTTTTTTGAGGGGGGGGAGAGGAGATTAAGACCAAGAGAGAATGGCACGCTTTAAGGCTACTTAATATTGTAAGCTCATGGTAAAGGTGAGTTTTGAATTAAGGATTTTCTGATTCATTGCTCATCCATCTACATATTTTTAATTCTTTGCATTTCTCAAATTCAACTATTACTTCAGTATGACACTTTTGAAGAATAACCATTTTACAGTCTCATTGTCATTTCATCTCTGAGATTATCGTTTATGAAATCCAACTTTAATTTTCAATCATGGAGCTCAGAACAAGCCTATTATCTGTGCAAAAATTCTGTCATGATCTATGACAGTTTGTTCCAACCTTGCCACTTTCCAGATGTGTGGACTTCAACTCCATAATTCTCAGTAGCAGGCGGTGGCCGGAGAATACTGGAAGATGAAGTTTCCAAACTAGTAGAATATCCACATTGGTGAAAATTTATCTATACCATGTTCAGAGCTCTATATTGTATGGAGGATGCAGTGTTAGAGACATAATCTTATTCTTTACCACCCATGAATTCATATCCCCAAATGTATCACACAGAGAGGGATACCAATTGTCTCATAAGGCTATAATTAAAGGCACTTTGAGAATTTGGTATTAAAATTAATATTCCATATTTCTGCAAATAAATATGCAACATAAGGACATTAATAATCACCTGTCTCTATTATTCATCTGAAATTTCCAAAACATGATGTTATAAAATACCGAGCAGATAGTGAAGGACTGTTTTGATCTTGAATTCTGCTGGCTTGGTTACATTTTTAAAAACTTTCTGTACTTATCTATGAAATTTGACAAGAGAAAATGCATAGGATTCCCATGTATTTCTCATCTGGGTCCTTATCAGAAATTTAAATCTTCCATATATCCATCAAAAGTTGTAGGAATGTCCTAGAACTTTTAGAACAGGTGTTATATTAAAATAAAATAAAAAATGACGCAGCTCACAATCTTATTCATCCGGCAATCTTGCAGATCCCTCTTGAAGTAATATATCTTTAAAAGCATTGTATTTTCAATGAGGCTGCAATTATTTCTAAAATATTTATTTTATTTTTATTTATTTTATTTGCATTTATATCCCACCCTTCTCCGAAGACTCAGGGCGGCTTACACTATGTCAGGCAGTAGTCTTCATCCATTTGTATACTATATACAAAGTCAACTTATTGCCCCCCAACAATCTGGAATATGAAACTATTTTGTTTTATGACAACTGCCCATTTGTCTGGCTTATTTAAAGGCTTATTCAATAGGAAAGAAAAGCATAAGAGAGATGCGAGACTTTGTTCTTGATCAGGTTTTTGTTCCACTCTGCTTTACATGGTGCATGTGTATTCATGCAGATATATATTCATGCATTTATATATTAAGAGTTTTTTCTTAAGAATAGCAGTTCTTCCCTTTGGAACAGAAAACAGCACATCTCCGTGGAGAAGATACCCAGGATAAGAATGGAAACCAAGTATGTAAAAGCCAAGTTCAGGTTTTGGGAGCAAGAGCCCTTCCTGGTATATCTTGCTTTTACTGTAAAAAAAAATAACCATTATTTTCCTTTTTTTTTTAAGTGAAGGGAGAGAGTTAGCATTCATATGCCACATTAAACAACATAGAAAGATGCACCTGCACCTGCCTCACAGTTCCTGCCTGCTTCATGAATGCATTGTGTATCTTTGCAAACTAAATATGTTTAATCAAATACTGAAGTTTTTATTCAAATTGCCAAAGAAACAGACAGCTAGTTGTTTTACAACATGATCTTCCTTGTCAGGCACCCTCTTTGCATCTCAAGAAAGGTAGCCTTGTTTAGCCTCGGGGTATTTGCATACAGAATATTAAGCCACAACAGTAGATTGTGGGTGTAGTTTTGTTATTGTAATACATCTATTTTTCTTCCCAAGTAAAGACTGTAATCTTTACCTTTGTAGAAAGTAGTTTTTGAACATTGAAAAACTTTGAAAGTCAGGCAGATAATTCCTAAGCAAGATGAGACTGTTTCAGTACAGAGTATTAAGAAGCCATGCTAAGAAGCAGCAACATTTAACAAATGGCAATGCTTTGATCAGGACAGAGTAAAATAAAATGCATGGCTACTATACAGGTAATCCTCAACTCGTGACCACAACTGAGCCCCAAATTTATGTTGTTAAGTGAGAAATTATGTTAAGTGAGTTTTGCCCCATTTTATGACTTTTTCTTACCGTATTTGTTAAGTGTCTCACTGCAGTTTTTAAATTAGTAACCCGCTTGTTAAATTAATCTGGTTTCCCCATTGACTTTGCTTGCCAGAAGGTCGCAAAATGAGATCCCATGACTCCGGGACGCTGCAACTGTCCTAAATGTGAGTCAGTTGTCAAGCATCCAAATGTACATCACGTGACCATGGGGATGCTGCAACGGTCAGAAGTGTGAGAAATGGCCATACGTCACTTTTTTTCAGTGCCATTGTAACTTTGAATGGTCACTAAATGAACTGTTATAAATCCAGGACCACCTGTATGTCATCCAATGCATTTTGATTAAATCAACAGAAGCTTTTTTCTCCAGTATATTATTAATCCTAATCCTAAATACAAACACAATGTCTATAAATTTGGACATGCATTGAATCAAGCAGATAATACATATTGGAGGCACTGGTCTGCTCCTATATTCATATTTCTTTTTCTCTCTCTTTGTGTATCTGTATATGCATGTGTATATTGTGTATGTGTGTGTATGTGCATATATGTATATATATTTGACAGGTAACCTTTGAGAGGGTTTTAAAGGGAAAGGATAAAAATAAAGATCTCTTCTTTTAGCAATTCTGACAAAGAAGCTTCCAGTTGGGGAAAAAAATATTGCCGCATCCTACCCGCATGCTTTATCTCCAAACATCTCAAATCAGGAAGAAATATCTATCTTGCAAAAAAAAAAAAGAGAGAGCTACAAAGATACATATATGTGTCTCCTCCTTCCTTTAATTTTTTTTCTTTTTGCCTGTTCTTCACATCTCCCTTGCTGCTGCTGCTGCTGTTCTAAGCAGAAATACATTATGCTTTGTAAATATATAACAATCAGATCCTCGGGTTGTTTGAACACTGTTTTAGTTCAGCTGCAGTACACGGCTCCTCTGATCTTTTATGTTCCTGAGCAGATGTCTTTCATTAATTTATGGATTTATCATCTTTTCTTTTCTTTACCCCTCCCCCCCTTTTTTTACACCTGGCAGCTGGTTCAGGTTTCAGCAGTTACTGTCTTTTGCATTAGACATACAATTGAATGTCATCTGTCTTCACAAAGCTATGGCAGAGTACTGAGGCAAGCAACATCAGCTGTTGGGGCAGAGCGTGTTTGCCTTCTCTTGGCTTTTTTGTCCTCCCTGCTTTCCTACCTCTTTTCTCTCCCCTCCCCTCCCCTTACCTCCTTAATATTTATTTGTGCTCATTTTCTTTCCTGGCCTTGAATGGAGCTTAGCTCGTGTTCGGTACAGCTGTATGTTTACTGAATCTATTCCATCATGACTCATTGTGCGTGTGTAAGTATCCTGGAAACAGGCAGTGCTTTCTTGGAAGAACGGTTGCTTTTCAGCACAAGCACTTAAAAGGAAAATTAACCAATTGGTCAACTCAGTTTTAGCAAAGGGTCATCTCACTATTGGCCTTTAAGTGTTTTGCTATCTATTTTTAATAGTTGCTATTAGTGAGGCTTTTTAGCAATAATGTCATCTCTGAAACAAAGTATTTTGAAAAACAAACAACCCTCCCCCCAGCAAAATAAGATTGCATTAAAAGTGCTGGGCAAGGTTTTGAAAAGCCAAATATATATACATATATATATTGAATTTGCTCATAACATATATTTTGTGGAATCTTAATAATCCCATAGCATTAAAAGAATTTAGATATGTTTATGATTAGATTATTGAAATGTCTGGGTTCTGATACCCATGGGTCAAATAAAATATACAATTGATTTTGGATCAAACTCTACCATCCTTCTGTTTAATTTACCCTTATAGGCTGGTTTGAGGATATATGGAAAGTAACCTACAGATCAGTCTGGGTTCCTTTCAGGAGAAACAAGATACAAACAAAATAATGAAACAATAACAACAGCCATTACTTCGGTAGGAACCTCTACTGGCAAAGATTATTGAAATGAATGAGAGCCATGTGAGAAAACATTCGTTTTCTTGTGTGCCTGTCATTTGTTAAAATGGATCTGCTTCAGAAAAATTCCCAACAAATGGTTTCCAAGGTTAATTGCCTCACAATTAACTGTTATTTAAGGGTGAGAACATACCGACGTGTATGCACGTGTGTGAATACATTTCCTTTCCCCTCAGTGCAGTTGTGTAATAAAATGGATTCTATTGGAAAACTTTTTATTTGTCCATAACTCGTATTGCTAGTGTAGGTGGTGACAGCTTGCCACTTTTATTTTTTATGTAGATTTTGAGAGATGGCAGAAAGGCATTAATGCTCCTTTAGTTTTCTCTGTCAAGCTAACAGAGGTCCTTTAAACTCTTCTTCTGGCACAAAATGTATGTCCATCATAAGTTATCTTTTTTCAATTTTTGAGCATGGTCTGCAATGTGCTTATGCAAACCAGCAACCTTAAATGGTTGGGGTTTTTTTAAAAAAGAAATTAAGCATTTGCCAACAGAACAAATGAATACAATTTGCATCCACTTCATGTTTCAAAAATTCTACAAACTACTGCTTTTTTTAAAAAAAATTGATCCAAAACAACAACCTAAAAAGAATAAAAAGTTAATTGTGGTGCACTGTAAATTGTATCCGGGAACTTGACAAATATTGCCTTTTAATATTTTTTTTTTCACTGTGTCGTTAGTGAAAGTGCTTCAATTTCTGGATCACTTTGAATTTGTTTGACCTTTCCCTGCCTTGCAGTGTGCTATTTAATAAATGACATATTTATATGTGCATACTGACTGTCTTTAAGGGAGACAGTCTTCCAAGAAGCTACTGGGAGCTATCTTAATTGACCTTGTGGGGCCACGTTGACTTTTGTCATGTGCTTCTTCATTTCTGATACATTATAAAGCCTTTAATTTACAGAGGAAATGGCAGGGCCAGCCTGCTTCACAGATGTGACCAAAACTGCCCTAGCACAGAGTACACAAAAGAGTGCCAAGAAGCAGTAAGGGGGGGCGGGGAGGGAGGAGCACCAGAATGCCTGGATTGTTATAGTTATTTCCATATTCTCCTGGGAACTCTTTTGATTGTTCAGTTTGCAGACCTGAAAGGTAACAACAGATGACCCCATATACTTTGGTGTATTTCTAGAAGAAAGTTTCTGTTGGTATTTTCTGCATAACGTTCATGTGAACAATGTGATGCGTAAGGAAAAGAAAAGCGTTGTAAGGAAAGAGGAATTCTTACATGCACATATTTGCATATTTGTTTTCCTAGCAACAAATGAACATACATGTTTGCAAATTTTACAATTGAGATATTTCTTCCACCAACTCTTCTTCCCAACAAGAAGGAGAAATCTTATCCATATTTTAATGCTCCAGGAATTGTGCCACTTGAGATCTCTAAGTTATACTGTAGGCTCAGATTCATAATTTTCCCCTTTCTAAGTAATTGCAAATTATGCTAACCAAATACTAATGTAGTAGAAATACAATTATTCCAAAAGAACTTTGTTAGCCCTTAATATTGAGAGCTGTCATTCAAAGCAAATATTTTTCCTTAACTCATTTTGTCCTACATGCAGGAAGGTTTGTCACCAAACCACTTAAAAAAGGCCAAGCTTATGTTCTTTTATACTCGGTACCCAAGTTCCAATATGCTGAAAACCTACTTCTCAGATGTAAAGGTAGGAAATGCCAATTTAATGTTTATTCTCTTCCTATTGATTGCATGTTTGAATTTCTTGAATGCCTATTAATTTTCATTTAATTATGCTAATAAAATATGCTGACAAAGTTTTATAAACTTCCTTCCTTCCTTCCTTCCTTCCTTCCTTCCTTCCTTCCTTCCTTCCTTCCTTCCTTCCTTCCTTCCTTTGATTTACATATGTATTTATGGATTGTACTTTCTTTCTAATGTTTCTCTCTGCCCTCAAATGTGACATGGATATTAGAAAAAAAAAATCAAATGCTAAAAATCTCTACTAGTGGCATGAGCTTACTATCTAAGGGCATTTTGGAGAATAGATTTAAAATTCTCCTTTAACTGTTCCATTGCAGGCATGTTTCTAATATGCTGCTTACATTAGTGCCCACTCTGGAGATCCCTTTTTCTTCTATCAAAAAAGGAATGCAACATTGAAATTCTCCATGCAGTAGCTGCTTAAAAACAAAAGTGATGATTGTCTCTTATTTACAACTTAATTTGTTGTTGATGCAGAGTACACTGAACATAAGGAGGATGAATAAACTGACAGATTCAGGCCACATTATTCAAATGAGAATATGAAAGCTGTCGACGTACAGCTGCATCCTCCCCTCATTCTAAGAATATTAGGACCTCCTGATATTTTTTTTTCCTAAAGTAATTGTTTCTTCACATCAACTTGATTTTTTTGTGTTAATCTTTTTTTTTTTAAACTAATTTGGGTTCCAATTATTATAATGACATACATGGAATAATTTTGAAAACCTTTAAAAATAAACATCATATTAGTTTAAATTTGCTGTATTCAAATTCTTCTTGTCCGGGCCCTTTCTGTGCAAAATGCTCTGCATGTTTAACTCTATTCCCACCTCCAGACGCTAGCAAATTTGGATTTGTAAGAATGGCCTGCTTCTATAATAGAGCAGGTTTACGGTTTTCTCCTTAGGTGCCCTTCTAAAATGAAACAGGTATTTAAAGGGGTTTTCCTTCTTTTTATTAGCCTTTACATTTTATTAATTGGTTTAATAAACTAAACCTAAATATTGTATTTAACGTAACTAAAATTGTGTTTAATTTAACCATTGCTGTCCTAGTCTTGTTAATATCATTCTTTGTGCTAGATTAATATATGGATTTTTGTTTGTTTGTTTGCATGGTACATAGAGTTAACCTATTCTGTCCAATAAGAATTTCTGGAGAAACTGATTTAGCCGGCTGTGATAATACTTTGAAAAGCTGTTTGATTAGAAAGTGAAGGTGTATAGGATGAATGTATCTAGGATGGTCAGTGACCACTCCACGTTGGCCATTCAGGCCTCTTAAAAATGTTTTGTCCTATATACTTAACCCACACCTGATGATTGTCTCTGAACTTTGTGCAACGAACTGAAGAAAAGCAATGCTTCTGTGGAAGTATTATCTGCAATGTAATAATGCAAAGGATCTCTGTGGAGATTTCGAGCCATCGCTACAGCTTGACCTCAGTATGGCTTGAGAGAACCTCATGAGGACTCTCTTAAATGTTCTGTTTTGTAGTGGATGCTAATTCAAGGAGTTGCACAGAAGCATTTCACTAGTATTTTGGTGCCTGTTGTTTTTTTCAGCATGTGACAACCGAACTCAGTCTTCTTACAATGTTGCCAAGTTTATATGAAACATTTTGATGTTATGCCACCTTATATTTATATAGCATCATTCATCCAGAAGAAGCCCAAAGTGCTTTACAAACAGCCAATATAGGGATCATTCACCCACCACAGAAAGGCAACCGCTTCCGTGGTGGAAGGCAACAGCCATTCGGGGTCAGCAACATCACACACCAGTAGATGTAAATATTAGATCCATTCCTCTTTTCTTGGGGAGTGGGGTTGGAGGGTGGGTTTCCACGTTGATACATTTGGGATGTTTATTTTATGTAACAGTTCTTGAGTGAAATCAGCTTCTCTTTTGATTTGCTCTGCAGATTTGTTCAGACTGACCTGGGTTTAGCTCCTGGTTCATATAGGCAATCTACAGAGTAGAGTCTTGTGTAATTGTGACCATCACTTCCTTTCCCCCCCCCCTCTGTCTCAATCTCTCGTTGTTTGTGTGACTGTTTCTGTGTTTAGATAGAAAGATAGATGGTATTTTTTTTAAAAAAAATAACAAGCTGTCAAGATAGGAAATGATCTCAAATATGACAGCAACCTTTGCATTCTCGAACTAAAGAAAAAGTGAGAAATCTAGTAGCCTAATGGAATACGTAGTACAATAATCGTGAATACTCCAAATGGGGTGAAAAATACAAGAAAGTGACTTTTGCTGGTTTTGCTAGATCTCCTTGGGAATTATTCTAGATTATTTACTTCCATGTATAAATCAATAAATTCATCCATAACTGCCCAAGCTAGCGAGGACATATGGGAGCTGGTATCCAGCAAAATCTGAAGAACCATAGGTTCTATCTTTATAATGGAATATTGAATCATGTTCATTCAAAGTTCTATTAACTGAGATTCAAACGAAGGCTCCATGGATTGGACATATCACTCAATAGACAGAGCTTAGAACGAGCAAGTGCGATGCTGAAAGATTGGCATTCCATTTGAATATGCTTTTCCATGTATAAGAGGGCAAAAAAGTCATGTGATCTAAAAATAGATTGGGCCCCATGATGAGTTTCTTTTCATGTTATTTTGTTTGGAAGTAAAATGCTATGATGCCATTCATATGCCATGGTCTATACATGGTCTTAATGCAGTATTGTCCATTCACTACAGACATTCCTGTTGAACCAAAATGGATACCATACCCCAATAACTTTAATATCAGCTCATTAGTCAAACCATATGAAACAATGTTAATTTAAAAATTAATGGAAAATTGACAGTACAAAAGAGTATAATTTATTACTTATGTCTGATGGCAAGAAAATAAATCATAATTTCCACACAAAGTGTTTGGGAGATAATTATTTATGGTAGCATATGTTACTTCTCTACAATCTGATAATTCCAAGTGTGATTCTGGAAATGTTTAATCTTAACACATCTGGAAGGCACCATATTGAGAAATTTATATGATGCACTAATCATTCTTTCAGCAAACTATCCCTATCTGATCTAGGGTATATAATGTGGTTGTGCATTGCCTTCAAGCAAGAATAACTAAATAAAAGACATAAGATCACATTTTGTTAATCTTCTATAGTAAAATGTTCTGTAGCAAGACTTTTCAACTGAGTTTTACAACTACTAAATTCCTTGCTAGTACAGCAATATAAATATAAATAAACCATTACAATTGTCAGATACATGGATAGTTTGTTGTGAGAGCAGAAGCTCAGTATAAATTTAACTATCAATTTAAGTATCACATGTAAAGAAAAAAAGGACAAAAATTAGGTTGAACTAGAGAAGTCCCTTTAACCATATAAGGTCTCATCTTACTATTAGCCAGAATTAGGTAACCATTTTGAGGAAATAATCTTATTCACTTAATTTTGAAATGCCATAAAATTGTTAGGCATTTAATTTATTATTTATTATTACATTTTTATATTCAGAAAGGGGAGTAAATGCCTAAGGTGAAAAATTAGCTTTCTGTTGTATACACCTTGTGTTGATGATAGAGTGTCATTTGCTTCTCTGCCTCAGGCATGAGCATATCTTGGGCTATGAAAATCAAGTTTTTATGGTAGAGAAAAATATGTGCCTTCAATGTGGTGCAATTATTGGGATCACTTTAAAAGTTAATAGGAAGGGATTTAAAAATTACTAATAATATATTGCAGCAGAACTCGAAAATGTTTTATCATCAATTGTGACTATAAAAACTAGAAGTTGGGGTGTTGGATGGATGGATTGGTTGGTTTTTTGCAATTCATGGGTAGAGTTCCAGGAAGTCATAGACTGGCTTTCCATATGTAGGAACTCGCCATCAAACATTGCTTTCAAAACCCATTAAAAATTCATTCCAAAAAATCAGAGAATCTTTAGGTCATTTCTCATACAACATGAGCTTGAATTGGAACCAAATGCTTGGAAAATATACAAGGGCTCTTTGGATCACAGCCCACACACTGCAATTTATCCTAATATGTTGCACAATAAATGTACAAAGTCCCGTTCAAAGCCATGTGCTGGCCTATGCAGGTCCTATGTTTAAATGAACTTAGTTTAAATCAAAGCTAATTTAACAAACTTTATGAAATAATGGAGTATTTTCCATAAAAATAAACCCAACACATTTATTTGAAAATAAATTCAAATTGTTTCAGGGGATCAATTGCATTTAGAATTATGAGAAATTTTCCTTGAGTCATAATGCACATATGCACTGTGACTTTTTTTCTTATTTTAGTTAAGGAGCTAAACTAAATAAGAGCCGAATAAGATGTAGTCACCATGTTTGACTTGAGGTGAACATGTTCTTCTTAATTGGTATTGTAAAAAGAAATACCAGCTGTATCCAGTTCTTTCGCTCCACTTGGTGCCGATTTTAATGTGTAAACTAATAATTCTTAGACTGCTAAATACAACAGATTCAGTGTCATTTTAGCTTTGAAGAACGGGAGCTTCCAGGCTTTTCAACTCAGCGTGTTAAATGATGTATCTCATTCCTTCCACCCCTTGAGTCAACTGCTGCCTAGCCAGCTTAAGGTGTCAGATTGATTTGTTTTATACATCTTTTGACCATGCTCATTGAATATTTAGGAAGTTTCTTCAGCCCATATTGAGGCTGAGGTATCCCGTGGGAAGCATTAATCAAAGTCACAGAGACTCTTACACTGTGGAAGCACAGACTCTTTATTGTAGCGATTAGTTTTTGCAGTAACACATTAACGCACTACAGAGCTTTTCTTTTATAGAACAATTGATCCCTTTCTTGTACTCTGCTGCAGAAAGGGGGGGGGTGTCATGAAATAATTAACTCTTTAAAGTTTGGCAATTTAAAGAAGCCTAATGTATCTTTACTAAAATGTTGAGGCAAGGGCAGAGGTGTATGTGTGTGCATGTTTGTCTTCATATGTATGTGTCTGTCTATCTTCCACATGCATTTATGTTAACTTATCCTTCAAATGTTTTTATATTATTGTCTTTGTTTCTTTAGTGGTTATGTACGTAATTGCTCCATGTGTAATATTTCTATTGTCATTAGTTCTTCCCCCTCCCCATTTTCATGTCTCAACAGTAAATATTCAATCTTCCTTTGTATCCTGTTGCTAAATAATGATATGTGTGCACCTACTTTTTTTGTTGTTTTTGCTATCTACATTCACGACCATTCTAGGGTGTGTGTGGGGGGAAGTCCTTTTTCTATTTTTCCTCTCTCCAGAACTCTTGTCCATATGAGACAATGTCTTGTAACAATGCAAGAGTCTAATCTCCATGTCAAAGCAATTTTCATTCCCCAGTGCACACCCTGCTATCATTTTGTAATGTTTTGTTTCTTATTCTAAAAGAATTAAAAAGGAACAGTAAGCTGTCACAGGGGCCTGTAGTCCTTATCTCGGTGTCTGGAAATTTGGACAGTGTATTTTACTACTGAGATAAAATGGAAAGAACTCCAAGTTCAGCAAATCGTAATGGGTTTAAGTTCTATTGAAATCGGTAACCAGAAGATCAGATAACAGGGGTCCTTCAGTTGTCTTTTTAATCAGGTTCCCCGCAAGGGCTGAATAGAGACAGAGCAGACACACAGTGAAAATATAATTCTTGGATAGGTTAAGTACATGTTTGAACTCTTGCAAGCAGAAGCGATTTGATGATGACTTAATCATTTTCTGGTCAATTATCTGTAAGGACCCTTGCAACTGCATGGCAATTATGATGCAAGTTGGCCTTTTGGGAGAAACACCAGTCTCCCTGCTTCTGTTTCCTTGTTGCTTAGATTCTCTGCCATAAATTTTCATTCGTTTATTATCTTTGCTAGCATGGAAACAACTTTCTGTGTAGTAATTACAGCCCCAATGCACACTTTAGCTGTCATCTTGTTGGAGGCCTGGATGTCCTCATGGCCAGCATTTGATAAGTGTTCTTTGTTGATTTTTGATTAATGCACATCTCTTCCTGGGGGCCAGGGGAAGTGAATGCCTGTGATGACAAAAGGCAGGGGATAGTATATCAGCTTGCCTGATATATAGCTATGGATTTATTGGCTTTAACTTGGCAAGTTGAGTTGCATCTGTCCTTTACACATAGAAGAGGCTGTCAATAAGAGGGTATCAGCTGCAGCATAGCCTAAATGACATCTTCAGTTCAAAGGTCATAGGAAATAGTAAGAAAACTCATCCTGAAAGATACCAACATTTTTCATGTTAGCTTTATTCCCTGTGAGTTAAGGTGATGCATCACTGAGCTAACAAAATTTAAATTTTATATGCAGAAGGACAAAATTTGATATGTTCCCACATTATTCTAATCAGAAAAGTATGTTCTCTGATCTGCCTTACATATGCATCATTTAACTTTCAAAATCAAAATCTATAATGTTATACAATGTTCAACTCTTATTAATTGGGGAACCATAAAAATGACATAATAGGCAGCTCATGTTTTTTCCTTTACCCTATACATCATTCCATAAATGTCCTCAGTAGGATCTTGTATTAATTTACTATTGATAGTGATGCTTTGGCTATTGTACAAAGCTTGAAAATCCAAGGCACCTGCTAGGTTAAGTGCCAGAATCTTGATAGTGGTGCCTAGAAATCTTGAAATATTTTCCATGCCTGATGCTGCGTCTAGTAGAACAGTAGTGCATTGGATAGCAACTTCAGGAATGAGACTCAAAGAGTATTTTGCTATTTAAAAGTTTGGTGCAATATTTTTATATCATCTGACTCAACCTCTTGTATCTCCTTATCCCTCAGGTTTAAAAGCTTTTGAAGATGAGCTTTGTAAGGGTAGGGAAGAGGAAGGGATGTAAGAATGCTGTGGGGAGGAAAAGGAGGAAATGTCAATGATCTAATCCTTTGTACTCTTTACACTTTAACAGTTCAACAGATGTATTACTTCTCAGCTCATCAAGTGGTTTAGCAATTTCCGTGAGTTCTACTACATTCAGATGGAGAAGTATGCACGTCAAGCCATCAATGATGGTGTAACAAGCACTGAAGAGCTGTCTATAACCAGAGACTGTGAGCTGTACAGAGCCCTCAACATGCACTACAATAAAGCAAATGACTTTGAGGTACGCACTGATCTTTCTATTTCCTCTTCCCCTGGATAACTGGGATGGGAAAACAATTACAGGATTTCACAGTATTTTTCATTTGTCTCTTCATTGGACATAGCTCATCTTGGGTAATGATGAAATGGGTCCATAAAGACAATAAAGCCAGAAAATGGGAAAGTTCTCTTTTGTAATAGGCACAGTTTTGGTGATTTCACTTCCTTCTTCCTTTCCAACATTTTCTATTTGCATGCCAGATAAGTGTGCTTACATTATTATCTAAAAGGCCAGTCTTCATGAGCTTTTCTTGGAAATTAATATTTTGTGTGGGGAAAATGCAATCCATTTGCAAAATAGATAAAGAAACACAAGGCAGAAAAGGTTGGTTGTCCTTTTGGTTGGTTGTTCCATCAAAATCATTGGAGAATTCTATTGAAATTTCTGGAATACATTCTGTTGCTTGATGACTTTCAATGTAAAAGTTCCTTATAAGCTAATCATCAGCTAGCATGAGTTAGCCACTGAGGGAACAGCTCAGCAGGTTTTGTTGCTAATGTGCTGACCCATAGTAGCAAATTCCTCAATGCTGACAGTGTCATTTTGCTACATCCAGATAGATTCATGCAGAGATAAGGCAAGAGGAGTATTCTGGGAGTTGTAAGGGTATGGCCATGAGGTCTTCTGGCAGTATATTAACATGAACTAATCAAACAGGTTAAATATTGTATTTATTGTACAATATTGTAAACATGTACAATATTATATTGGAATTTAAGCTTCACAATAGGGTAGTCAGAAGGTGATATTGATTCTGTTCTGTTCCTAATGGAAATAGAGTATGTGTTAGGCATTAAACTTGCTCTGAAACTTTTCTCTTTCAAATTGGTGGACATCATCAATGTTTCTGAAATTTTATAGGTATGTTGTTATGCTTACATGTAATTATTTTTGCTACCAAGATTGAAATTGATATCTTTGCAAGCCCAATTCAAAGCTTTGTTTTACGAGCAGCCAATACATTTCATATTTTCTGCTCATGTGGTTTCCTTGATAAAAAATATAGGAAAGATTTCTCAGTGCCTTCTTTCACATAGTATTAATTGATGTTCATGCCATTGTCACGAAAATGATCACTTGATTCCAGATCTTTCTATATTGCTGCATTTCAATATAGATGCCTGGATCAACAACTTGATGATACTTGATCAATGATTATTTTTATAAAAGAAAAAAGGATAAAGCTATTAATTAGAAGGAAAGGGATAGAGGAAGTTATAGTGCAAATTTCATTTGCAATTTTACTAATTTAAAATGGTCTCAGTGCATGTAAAATGTAGCACAGTGCATGCAGTCAATCACATACAATTGAATTTGAATGATATTTATACATAAATTTCTCCTACTTTATGATCTTACAATTATCAACTGTGCTTCTCTTGAGGATCAAACTTGAAAAGTGAAATCAAAATGTGTTTTTTTGTTTTTCAAGAGAGCATACTTGTAATTTTTAATAATGATGTAAACTTTGAATGAATGACTTTTGTTTCACAACTTGCAGGATGATCTACTGTTCTATGTCCTTAACTTTTCAACAGGATATTTTTTAAAATAATACCTAGCATAAATAGCTAATGTTGCTTCCTCATGGCACCAGCCTAAACCAAAAATGGTGAAGTTACATCAGTATAAAGGTCACACAAAGTAAGTAGGTCCTTGAAGACCTGATTATGATGGGACAGTTAAAGCATAAATAGCCCTTTAACCCACAAAACTCAGAACCATTCAAATAATTTGCTCCTACCCACTTAAGGGAGTTCTGAAAACGCTAATAGAGGCAGCACTGTTGTTCCAGTTACATTTTTTGCCTCAGTGATCTAAACTTTGGAACTTTCCACTGAAGTTCCAAAGTGACTCGCCACTTTGTCTCATAGTTTTTTCAGAGGGTTTTTTATCCAAGACTCGATGATTCTAATTTTTATATTGCTTGCTTTGTGGTAGATAGGTCCCAAAGTAGAAGTTGGTGGCCAATTACTATGATCTTATATGACTATAAACCATTACGAGAAAAGGCCAAAATCGAAAGTAAGACCACTCCCTTTCTTTCCCTTCCCTTCCCTCCCCTCCCCTCCCCTCCTATCTCATCCCATCTCACCCTATCAAACAGGAAAAGGACAGCTCAGAGTATAACAATGATAGCATTTTAAGATCAAATACATTTCCTCAGGAGATTGAGTAGGACACAGCTATAGCGGTATCCACAGTATACCAAACACTTTTTAAAAAGAAATATCTATGACTTCTTTTTTAATAACTAAATGAATACTAACTAGTTTTCATCAGTTGAAATAGAGCTTTACTTAGCTAGGGAGTTTAATCACATTTGTAAAAGTATAGTTAGCAGGTACAGTCAGCTGCCACCTGTTCATAGAATGCTATATTCCATAGAATATAGTTGAAAAAATAATATTCTTCATGTGTTCACAAGTCTCCTGTTTTCCACCTACCTTACTTATCTTTTTAATCCTGATCTGTCAATATTCTACTTGCAACTGGGTTTTCTGCAAGGAGCAATCATAGAGTTTTTTGATGCAAATCCAGAGTATCTAATAATGTAGGTTTAGTATAGGGCAGACGTTGTTGCTGGATACTGCAATAATCAAAAGCTTTAATAAATATGACATTTTCCTGAAGGAATTTGTGACCAATGCTAGCATATCTATGCTGAAAAAATCTGGATGGCCACCTACTTCCTTGTTGTTATTTATTGGTTGTTCAGAATTTTGCAGTTAAAATATGTTAGTTCTGATGAGAATGGAGCTACAATATTAATGAGTCAGAAAATATAGAAAGAAGAACTGGGAGGAGAACACTGATGTTAGCTTTCCTTCCTGTAACCTCACTTATATCAAAGTAACTAGATAGAAGGGGCACACTTTCTATGTATACAAAATGCATGTGTGCATAATTTATGTCCATGTGCATACAGATGACTTTGTGGGGAATGACCCACTACCCATTATGTGCAACCTTCAGAGATGAAACAATTGTGGAAAATAAAAGCTGTATTCATTACTTGGCAGGATTTATTCTAAAAATAACTCTTCCGTGTGAAAATGATACAAGATTATATTTACTGAAATGCCATTTTTTTTTGTCTTTGACCTACTCATATAATATTTCCTTTGATTCAGTTTCAGGCAAAGAAATTTTAATTCCTTTTTTAAAAAATAAAGCAATGTAATGTAGAAATTCGCTATATTAAATACTATTTATTCTCTTTTTATATATGCTGCCTGCCTTAAACTATCATAAGGTAGCATGCATTTTTCTTCCTCCTTCCTTATTTTATTCTTATGATCCTGTGAAGTAGATTAGAAACAAGGACTGACTTCAAATCATTCAGAGAATTTCATGAATGAGAGATTTGAACTCTGTCCCATGAAAATATAGTTCCAGTAACCCATAATGCAAGTATTTTTACTGGCACTGAAATGCTTAAATACATGGCAAAGATTTGCCATTACTATTTTCAAATATGCAGTTCTTTTACATGGCAATTTGCTTTTTTAAAAAAGCATACCTGCAATTGTCCTAAAGAGACTGTTAATGCATATCACTGAATCTGGAAGTAGGCATTCTTGCCGCATCAGCAGAAATTGGATCTGAATACTCTGAGCAAAGGGAGCATTTTCTATATTTAGCATCATCAAAGTTTCTCCCCTTGTTCTTTTATTGCTAATCTTTTAACACAATCGAGGCCTGATATGCATTCCATTTTAAATAGCATAAATGCTTTTTAGTTCTTCTTTTATTGCCAAATTAATATTTATAATAGATATCTTAATGCAATATTAAAGAAATAAGGATATAAGTAAGTAGGTGTATATCTCAGAATCACAAAAATCTTTCATAAAGTCAGGTCCTGGGCACCTGTAAGGAGCCACAATATATGTCATGAATGACATGGATTACATACTTCACATGAGAGGAGTGATGCAGATCTGTGTCAATTACATGACATACAAAAGCTTTCTTACTGCAAATATCAGTAACTTAAGTAAGTTACTATATTAACAAGTCAAATGCTTCATTTCTTTCTTTTTTCTTTTGGCTTTACCAGAATAGACTCAGTCTTATAGTTGCAAGAAGATAAGGACATAGTAGCTTTAATAAGTGACCTTTGTGACTGCTCATTATAGTTAAGTGAGGCATTTGCAAAACTACAAAATGACAGAAACTCCGTGAAATTTAAGGAAACAGTTCCTCCTTTCTGACTCAAATTTGGTAACTGAATTTCTGTGTTTGAGAAGAACTATGGTACATTTTTGTCCATCAAAAATAATAAAAGCTTCTGTGATCTCCAGGCCAATTCATGTATGTTATATCATAGATAGAATACAAATATCGAAACATACAGCATCTTTGAACGACACAACAGAGATTTATTACTCAATCACAAGTCTAGGCAGCTTACATGGTGTAAATAATTTTTTTTAAAAATGTAAACCAAGATGTCATAATTTTCACAATTGTGAAGGTAATGAAGTTTCCTTTACAAAGACAGTTCTTGTTGATCCAGTGACTTGTTGGTGCTTTTCATAATCAGCTGAGAGGTTTTCCCCACTCCTGCCTTCTAATCTGTTTAACAATTGGATATGCTACAGACAGAATCTAACTTCATACATAGAAGTGCTTACTATAGTCAATGGCTCCAGAGGTACTGGCAGCTTCTGAAAGCTTTGCATGCAGTCTCCAGTACTCCTGCCAGAAACGAGATGGCTAATAGCACTAATATATTTTATTCAAGTTAAATAAAATTTAACTTTTGTGTGCCCCTACCCATTTCTTTTCCCACCCACTTGTTAAGCACAAAAACAATAATGCTATTACTTTAACACTTTTAAAATATGCAGTTTATTACAGCAATACAGTAACATAGTTACTATGTTACACTACATAGTAACTACATGTAACATACTGTATAGTATATATACTATACATCATTGTGTTGCAGGATTTGATTTTTTTTTATTAAGTTTTTGGTATTATTAAGGAGAGATTTGGAATTTATTTAAAAATGAACATAAAATGAAAAAAAATATGAGTCAATAAATTGAGAAGAGGCAAACCCTTGCATATGTAGCTATAACAAATTAAACACTAAAATTTCATTAGAACTCCCTTACTTTTCCAACCATTGTACATGTCTTAAAAGGGATAATTCTACTGGTGCTTAAGAAGATTTGAAATGCAATGAAAATACATATATTTAAACATATTGTGAACATCTTTAGACCAAAAATTTTCATTTTCGTATGCATTTATGTTCTCCGATAAAAGGTTAGGATCTGAATGTGTTTTAAGAGCTTTAAGTACTCTTGAACATAGTCTTAACTATCTGCAATAGCTGTTACTTTTTATCTTTTAAAAAGTAGAAATAGGAAATATTAGAATTACAAGTATGGAAGATTTTAAAATACAAATAGCTAGAAACCATATGACTTGAAAAAGAGTGAACCAAAGTATCTGATTTATCATGTCAACGCAAGCCAAACTTGAAAGTGAGACTCCTGCCTTTTTTAGATTTAAACATGCCATAATGTCAGGTTTAAGGCTATACTAAACATGAACCTCAATTTATCATAAATACTTACATGTATCATATATGCTGCAATGCATGTTGTTCAATAGACACAGTGCTTCTAGGGTAATTTAACAGCATTCATTTACTTCCTACATATTATTGTTATTATTATTATTCATAAGAGTCCTGTTATCTGCACCAGAAAGTCATAAATCTCATATATTGAAGTCCGTGAATATATTTTCCTTAATAAATTAATGATGGATAACATTGAGGTATATAAAAATTACAGACTGAATTTTTTTCAGCTGTTGGTTCCCCTTCTTTTTCATGAAAACACATGCATATTGATACAGATTGTAACTATATCATGGAATTTTAGGGAATTTTTTTTTAGTATGAATCACTCTTCTGTCAGCTAATTATATTGCTATCCTAAATCTCTTACTAGGATCAGATATAAAAAGTGCGCAAGGAATATGAAGTGGTGGTATAAAGCATAAATTACTGTTTAAATAGAATCCTCCTAAACTGAACCAGGCTCAGCATATGATGGGAAAATACACCCAACGGATACATACATATATCTACATATATTCAGACTTATTTGTCGATTACCAAATCTGATAAAGTTTTGAGTCAAAATGCTGTCTTGCTCTGATGTTTTCTCCTCTTGGAGTAAAGGTGTTCATTACTACATCGAAAGAGAGGCCAGATCTTTGGTTTGTTTGATTTGATGTGATTACATTTTATAACTCCCTACAATTCCCTCCCCCCTTTGGTCATTGAGTTACATTTAAGCACAGCAAGATCAAGTTTTAAACCTCCTTACTCAACGGCTCTATTACTTATAATGCTCCGTGACCTCTCTCCACATTCTTAAAGAAAAAGATACAGTGTAATGTCACTTTACTTGGCTTATTGTTCTTTGTTGAGGTGAACAAAGCATTTTCTACAGTGGTTATAGCACATAATTATACAGCTTTCAATGGTGGTGTCTTGGCACATATCAAAGTTCAGAAGAGCCTTTAGGAAGAAAAAAAAAAGATGTTTGTGGCAGCCTAGGGAAGGTCTCATCTTTCCTTCAGAAAAGAGTTCAAGGCTCTTCTGTCAGGCTTCCCTACTTAGAGCTTTTTCTCCTCCTGCTTCATAAAGTTTAAAGGGGATTCAGTGGAGTTCTGTGATCTCTTTCCTTTGAAAGATTGTTCCTTTGCACAGAGAAGTCCTTTGACTTCAAGAGTTCACAGATTCATGTCTTTAGGTATCATATGTCTGACCTTATCAGTTACTCTATTTAATGTAGGAGAAAAAGTCTCAAACTCCTTTGTGTTTGTCTGTTTTTCTGCCTCTGTGAAGTGATTTGGTGGAGAGAGGGGAAGGGGAGGGGGAAGCAAAGAAAAAGACCATCCTTTTTAAAACGCCACTCTGAGGCTGTTTCCAGCTGTAACCTACCCTGTGGCTTTTTTGGAAGGAGGGGGTGGAGAAGGCAGAATAGGCGTGCTCTGCATTTGGAGAGTTTTGCACTGATCATAGAAGGATACGTGGCCTGGCAGGCATTAAAGCTCCTTATTCTTTGTCTCCTCGCTCTTGTGCCCTGAATCCTTCTTGCCCACAGGTTCTCTGGGTTGTTTTGGGTGCCCAACTGGCAACATGTCGTTGAACAAACAGGGCAAGCCAGGTCTGGAGATCTGGGCTGCTGCAAGTTTTCTCTTGCATAGACCTCCCCCTAAGGCTTTCATAATTAATGGTTCCTCCAAGCTGAGGAAAGTTCAGAGACCAGGGCTATTATCTGACCTTCAGTTATCCTTCCTTCAGCTCTTTTTCTTCACACCAAAAGGGTTATCAATAGGAGCCGAGAGCAAGGGTGCCTTTTCATAACTGCAGGTGGCAGGTGTTGCATTCGGCGGGAAACCTATCATTGTCTTGCTGCAGTCTGTGGATTAAATGGCCTCGCAAAGTTCTGACAACTCTTCTCAGAACTGCCTTGCATTTTGTAGGCACTCCAGCAGAGCCATTTTGTGTGCTCTTCAGCAACTTTGATCATTAGAACTTTTTTTCATGTTTTCTCACTCGGATGCTTCTGAAGTAAAACATTGTGGTGCATCTCCCATCCCATCTGCATTTTCTCAGGAGTGAGCCAATACAGAGGAATTTACTGCTATGTAAGCACTATTTCACTCTTATTTTTAGCATCCTGTCAAAATAGATTTCTGGTGGAAGGTGGCAGGGAAGAAAATAATGGCTCGTTAATGGAAGCATTGGTCTGAGATAGATAGACATGTAGACAGATTCTCTGATAGGCTGCTTTCATAAATACTAGGGCTTAAATTCATTGTTATAGCCAAAATACCATTGAAGTATCAGAGAAAATATGGAGGTTCTTTACTATAGCTATGCTCTAGTCTAAATGAATTGGCCTGATTCCACATTCAAAGACAGAGTGGTGGTACTGCCCCCTGGGAAATATTGTGTTTATATATAAAAACCTGCCATTAGTAAATAGTTTACTTTCTCTGTCTGAAGTAAGGAGCTATTGTCCAGTTGGTAAAAGATTGCACACATTGTTTTTTTTTCCCTTCAAAATTTAACTTACCACAAAATTCTTCAGATATCTCATCTGAGAAGCTCACAGTCCAAATCAGCAGGGCCCACAAATGTTTCGAATCAGGCAAGATGGCAGTTACTACAACGCAATCAAAGCCTTGCTCTGTGTACTTTCAAGTGACATTGACATACATAGAAAAAGGATGGGCTTGGATCACACTGCAGTAATTGCTATCTTGCCAAAAAAATAATAATAATAATCCCAGGGACACTCTTGATCCAAATATTGTTTGTAGTGAATGAACAACAGCCCAAACAATCAAGATGGTTGGTTGCAGCTAAGCTGTGTCACTGAATTTGCCTCTATAACTTACCTACAAATAATCCAATGTGCCTGAAAATAGAACTATTTTCTTCGGTACATTGTTTCTTGTAAATGAGTAGTGAAATATGGGAAAATGCTACCCAAATACATTTACTATAAGTCACTAACCTATATGGGCACAATTGAATTCAAAGAATGGAGGAAATGGGTATCTTACAATGAAGGAACATAGCTGTCTTTCCTGCCGTTACCATAGCTGATGAAACTATCAACAATAAATACTTTGCTATTCAGGTTTCCTGAGAAAAGTGCTCCTAATTAAAATTATAATAGCCTAATAATATCTATCAAATAGCAAAGAACCAGAGTTTGCTAACCAGATTATTAATACTGTTTTACCTTCTGCGATTAATTTGGAATCCTCTGTGGCTTAATTATTTCAATGAACAACAACATAACAGAATGATATACATATTTAGTTGTATTCCCTAATGTATTTAGCAAGCTAAGGTTTGGTCAGAAGAGAAGATGTAAAAGTATATCCAAATAATATTAATACGGGTTGGAGCACAGTAGTAATGTTCATATAACAATGAAGATTATATCAAGAAAACAGATTGGGGCCAGGTATATCATTAAATAATGTATCAGATAAGCTGTCCATCCAAAAAATGTATTTTTCCATGTGGAACTTTAGACATTTTGTTAAATTCTCATAATTACAGTAGGGAAATGGTTGCGAACTAGCTGGCTTAACACTAAGGCCGCAATCATATGCTCACTTACCTGCAAAATTGCTCCCATCCCAGTTGAATTCAGTAGGATTTATTCCTGATTATACATGTATAAGAGCACACAGTCTGTACTTCTGAGCTCACTATGAATTGCAATTATATAAAGCATTCTGCAACAGGTTTATCCAAGGGTTATTTTACTGTATGCAAAGCAAGCACTGCTAACAGAGTGAAGCAAAATGGATCATAAAAATTTAAAGTTATTCAATTGAATTTTTCATGAGTCAGAAGTAAAAAAAAAGCCACTAGTGAAGCAAAGAGCTTTACTTGGAATCTCCCTTGCAATTTAAATGCTGTGTCACAGTAGTTACATACATGAGTAGATACTTTTTGAATTCAGAGTTGTATAGCTAAATAATGCCCAATCAATCTGTTTGGGAGATAAGGCTGGGGAAACCAAACATCAGCATTTTGCTTTCCGAAAGGACTTCAAAATTTTACAGAGCATGGCAATAAAGCATCAGGATTTCACTTTTTACTATAAAACCCACAACTTATTATTTAACAATGTAATTATGATAACATTTAGGCAGAATCCTGTACAAATCCTGTTCCTGTCAAGAGTGGCGTTCCTCAAGGCAGCGTTCTTGGACCAACACTCTTTATACTATACATTAATGATCTTTGTGACCATATCTCAAGTAATTGTGTTCTCTTTGCTGATGATGTCAAACTATTTAACATCACAGACAATACTTCTATCATTCAAAACGACCTTGATCATCTAACCGCTTGGTCTAAAAATTGGCAGCTCCAAATTTCAACCAGCAAATGCTCAGTCTTACATATAGGAAAAAAGAACCCAAAAACTAAGTACATACTAGATGGACATTACCTTACAGACGACCCCCATCCCGTTAAAGACCTTGGAGTTTTCATGTCAAACGATCTAAGTGCCAAAGCCCACTGCAATTACATAGCAAAAAAAGCTCTAAGAGTTGTAAACCTAATCTTGTGTAGTTTCTTTTCCAAAAATACCACACTATTAACCAGAGCATATAAAACATTTGCTAGACCAATTCTAGAATACAGCTCGCCTGTTTGGAACCCTCACCACATCTCTGACATCAATACAATTGAACACGTCCAGAAATATTTTACAAGAAGAGTTCTCCATTCCTCTGAAAACAATAGAATACCCTATCCCACCAGACTTGAAATCCTAGGCTTAGAAAACTTGGAACTCCGTCGCCTTCGACAAGACCTAAGCTTAACTCACAGAATCATCTATTGTAATGTCCTTCCGGTTAAAGACTACTTCAGCTTTAATTGCAATAATACTAGAGCAACTAATAGATTTAAACTTAATGTCAACCGCTTTAATCTAGATTGCAGAAAATATGACTTCTGTAACAGAATCATCAGTGCTTGGAACACTTTACCTGACTCTGTGGTCTCTTCCCATAATCCTAAAAGCTTTATCCAAAAACTTTCTACTATTGACCTCACCCCATTCCTAAGAGGACCATAAGGGGTGTGCATAAGCACACAAACGTGCCTACCGTTCCTGTCCTATTGTTTTTCTTTTCTTCTTTCTATATATATGCTTATACCTCCTTATATTTACCCATATATGTTTATATACTATATAATCTTTTGTATGATTCCTACATATATTGTTGTGACAAAATAAATAAATAAATAAACAAATAATAAGGATCTTACTTAAGTAACTCTTATCAGGAACTTAGCTTGAAATAACTATTTGCCTATGGTGGGTCAATACATTAATGAACATGGGATCAAGAAGCACGAATTTAGTGGAGCTTATACTTGTCTAACATAGGTAGGCATCCTGCAGTTCCAAGGGGAAGGGAAAAGAAAAAGATGAAAAAATATATTTGGGAGGATCTGAAATGGAAAATGGAAAATAGGATGAGAATACTTGGCATGCTATTAGCTGAGATCCTGAGCCAAGAATAGAATCCTTCCATATTATCCTGCTGGAAAGCATGGGGTAAAATAGAATGGGATGACAACAAGAAAAGGAATAAAGAGATGGTCCCATCTACTCTTTGAACCTGCCTAATACTAGTTCCAGTTTTGCTCAGTTTGATTGGCTACACCATCCCAAAAGGGAAAGTGACTAATCTATAGTTGAGTTTCTCAACCTCGGCATCTTGAAGATACTGACTGGAAAATTCTGGGAACTGAATGTCAACCTTTCTTTAAGCTGTCAGGGTTGAGAAATACTTTGCTCTATAGAAATAAGGTTCTCTGCTGTGAACATAATCACTAATTTACATAGTATGTTTTCCTTTTTAACATGTTTGAATTGGTAACTTGTAGTCACTGGTTAAATATAATACTGTATAAAAGATTTCCTGGAACTCTTTTTAAGTGCCATTTCTTTCAGTTGAACATGGTTAAATATTTTCTACTGAATTTCTATTATATTTTCCTGAAAATAAACTTCCTTTAATAATTGCTGACTTTGGAAGTCCAGTGATCTTATTAAATATATTAAAGTCAGAATGGCCTTGTAACTATAATTAAGATGTAGTTTGGAAAATCATATTTTTAAAAACAATGATTGATTTTCTAAATTTTTCTGGCGGATTATTTTACATGGAGTAGTCTTTGATAGATAGATATGCTATACATAAAATTATTTTCAATACTTCATTCCCTTCCTTCTCTTCTCTTCTCTCCTTTCCATCATTCATACAAAGAATTTGGCAAACATTATGAAACTCTGCTGACATTTCATTTTGTGTGCAATGAGGGGCAAGGAAGATTAAGAAATCAGAAAGAAGACAAGCCACACTTTCCAGGGTTGGCTCGGTTGAAAGTTTCTTTTGCTAGCATTTCATAGTACAATTTCAACTTTTATAAGACGGTATCTCTATATTGGCAGCACTGACGGCTGTGGCTATTTCTTCCTCTCTGTGTGCTCTATGCCTCTAAAGACTCTTATTTATTCCCTCCCATGTCACCTTGTGTACAGTCTGGCCTGTGACACTGATGGTGATTATGTCATTATTTTGCTCTGGGGGCTTTGGCACATCTGCAGAGCTGATGCACATCTTCTTTGTTACGCTGGCATACATCCCATATTGCAAATGCTTCATTAGCCTTACTGCCTGCCTGCCTGCCTTGCCAGACAAGAATGCCCAAACCCAGGCTTCTTTTTGCTGTGTTCTTTTGTGCAGTATGATGAGCCTTTATTCATCTTCCCAGTTCCTCCCTGTTTTCCTGAACTCCAGATGTCCTGAGTTCACAACTCTCCCTTAAAAGGATTGTGACAAAAAATGGAGACGACAGCAAGTTAACCTTTTGTACCCCAGCCTGAACTCCCTAATATCTTTCCCCCTACTCACTTAAAAAAAGAAAGACTTTTGTTTTATAATCATGCTGTGATGCCGGCACCCTGATACAGTCAGCTGCAGCTGACTGTCGGGGGCGAGTTATTGGCCCCAAGGGAAAGGGTGCGCAACTTGGGTGTTCTCCTGGATGCACGGCTGTCGTTTGAAGATCATTTGACGGCCATCTCCAGGAGAGCCTTTCACCAGGTTCGCCTGGTTCGCCAGTTGTGCCCCTTCCTCAATCGGGATGCCTTATGCACAGTCACTCATGCTCTCGTTACCTCTCGCCTGGATTATTGCAATGCTCTCTACATGGGGCTCCCCTTGAGGTGCACTCGGAGGCTTCAGTTGGTCCAGAATGCAGCTGCGCGGGTGATAGAGGGAGTTCCACGTAGCTCCCATGTAACACCTCTCCTGCGCAGACTGCACTGGCTACCTGTTGCCTTTCAGGTGCATTTCAAGGTTTTGGTTACTGCCTTCAAAGCGCTCCATGGCTTGGGGCCTGGGTACTTATGGGACCGCCTACTGTTACCTCATGCCTCCCACCGACCCGTATGCTCACACAGAGAGGGACTTCTCAGGGTGCCGTCCGCCAAACAATGTCGGCTGGCGGGCCCCAGGGAAAGATCCTTCTCTGTGGGGGCTCCTACTCTCTGGAATGAACTTTCCCCTGGTTTACACCAAATACCTGACCTTCGGACCTTTCGCTGCAAATTGAAAACACATTTATTCATTTGCGCGGGGCTGGCTTAAGTTTTTCTTAAACTGCTTAAATTTTTAAATTTTTAAATTCTATTTATGTTTTAAATTGGGTTTTTAGATTTTAAATATTTTCGGCCAATTGTATAATAAGTTTCTTAATTCAGTTTTTAATTGTACATTGTTTATGTTTTATCCTGGCTGTACACCGCCCTGAGTTCTTCGGGAGAAGGGCGGTCTAGAAATCCAATAAATAAATAAATAAATGCTTAGCACACATTTGAAAATGCTCATGGCTGCAGAGTGGAATATAGTCTCTATGTACTCGCTTTTATAGTTTCCTCATACTCCCCCCAAAAACTTCTGAGCATCTTGTTCTCATGGCTGCAATAGGGGACCTGATACGAACACTTCCGCTAAGTGCTTTGAAAATGAATAGTGTTTGATTAGGAGTTACAATAGACAGCACACAGACAGCTTTCCTCCTGAGTGTTGGAGCTGCAGGAACAAGATTCGAAGAGCATTAGGCCTTAATGATATGTGTGAGTATAAGTAGTGAAGCTGCCTTGTGCTTCATGTGATCACATACACTGTTGCTGTCCAAAGATGATTTGAGCATAATGCTTTAAAGGTGAGCAGGACATTCCTAGCTACAGCAATGATAGATGGAGGAAGAGGAAAGAATGGTAATGGGTAGCATATTGATGATTCACAGTAGGTCATGTGAGAGATGGGGTGATTTCTTGCTACTTTTTGAGTTGGAATGTAAGGCTTTATCTGCTCACTGGATCCATTTTTTCAGTAATGACAAAATTTAAGATCTCTTTTTGAGGAGCAGGCAGGCTTTAGAAACTTCTTTTGACAATCCTGACATGCCCCTATTCAATGAACAGCAATTGCAGGAGGGTAAATTTTTTTTGCCTCTGTAAAAGAGGCTGCAATGCTATGGAGCAGAAGAATCTATACTTCTTTGGTTTCAGGGATGACACACCCTCAAAGTACTATGAGGGTATGTCATCAAGGATCAAAAGTGCTTGTCTCAGTCTTGTTTTCTAGTGCAATTTGAAATGAATGTGAGAGTGGCTAATAATTGGAAGTCGGCTCAAGAAAATGGAACCATCCATCTACTTTAAACGGCATGTTCCCCCTTGGAACTTTCCTAATGCAGCACATATTGCCTCCTGCTTAGAAATGATTTAAATCAGGAGTTTTCAAATTTCTTCAAGTTTGAATGCAGAATGTATAACAGATAGTCCTTATTTAGCAACCAGATTGGTTGCTAAATAAGTTGGAATGTAAGACTCCATCTGCCCACTGGAACCATTATTTCAGTGATGAGAAAATTTAAGATCTCTTTTTGAGGAGCCAATAGGTAACTAAATGGTTTCCCTTAGTGACCATAGATCAGATAACTTTATTGAGACCAATGACCATCAGTAAAGAAATGCTATTCAGATTTCTAAAATATCCATGACTATGTCAGGAGAGTTAGGAAAAGTACATACAAATTAGAAAAAAATGGATAAAAGATCATATTAAATTAAACTATGATAAAGGGTTTTATCAGGTTAGATATATGTATAAGGAGAGATTAAAATTAGCAATCTATATAATATAAACTTTGAAATAGGAATGTTATCATTTGACGACCAAGTTGTTTCTCCCAGTTGTGATTGCTAATCAAGAACTACCTGTAATTTTTTTAAACAAAGCAAAACAAAACCCATGATCTGCAAAATGAAGCCATAGCTATTTTTCTGGGGTAGCAAACCTGCCCTTTCTATTAAAATGATCCTTCCTTCTTTCCTTCCTTCCTGCCTGCCTCCCTCCCTCCCTCCCTCCCTCCTCATCATAGAACTCAATCAAGTTCTCACATTTCACTTCAGGCGTAATTTCTAGTGCCTATTAATATAATAGTATATAAAATTATATTATGATTTATATAGAACATATAGTGCATACACATATGTGTACAGAAAGGGTCATATTTTGTTGAGCATTGCTGAGTTGTGAGCAGGAAAAATGCCATACATGCAATTGCTGATTTGTAAACCTGCATTCTGCTTCTACCTCATTTACAATTTTAGATATATGTGTTGGTCCATTGTCTGTTTTTTTTTTTAAAAAATATTTTTTGAAGCTTCTAATTCCTGTAAAAGGTTCTGTACAATATCATATACAATAATTTTTCTCCAGAGTGCTGTTTGATGTCATTTGCTAGCCATTACAAGGACTGGATGCCACCATTCTTATATCATAACCCATGAGGTCGTGAATATCTTAATCCAAAATCGATTCTGGTAGTTGATTTATTTATACCAGTTCCCCCTAACTACTCTACCTTGCTTTGGCTCTCCCTTCTACTTTTATAGGTAAAAATGCTACATGCATGAATCTAATTCAATTAATTTACACTTAATGGTATTTTCACTATTTGCATGTTGCCGAACTATAAGTTTGTTTTAAAATATCATGGTAAATTAGTCAAATTTTAACAAATTAAATTTTCATGTGACTAAATTGTAGTGTTGTAGAAAAAGAGTATGTCTTTTTTCGTTGTATACTGCTTTTGAAGAGTTGTACCCTATATCATGAGAAGAAAATAGGAGTGTTTATTCTAAAATGGTGTCTTACATCTACAATATTCAAAAGTATTTGTTATGTTTAATCAATTGAACCTAATCAATTAAACATTGAAACTTTAATCCCATAAAATATTCTGGCCTTTGATGCATTAGTGTGTTTTCAGTCAAGGTACTAAAATTAAACAGGCATTTTAACCTTTATTATTTAATGAATGTACCCAAATTAAAATGGAGCATTTAAATTTTGAGCTGTTTATTTTAATTTTTGAAAGCAGAATTCCAGCACTGATTTTTTTTCTGATCAAAACAATGAAGATTATTAGAAAATGCCTGAGAGTTGCATTCTAATTTTGCCATTTTCAGCAGTAGCTATTTCTTACCAACACATTTAGCTTAAATTCTGGGAGTGTGGAATTATGTCTATGGGATGTAGGCTGCAAAAATCCATAAATCCACTAGATGACAACAAAGAAAAATAGAAAACCTTTGCTGCTATCTAGTGGATATTCACATTTTGGCAACTCAATCTGTTAGCCCTAATATACTGCTTCTATCAATGGGTTTAACAGTAGAAACCTTGCCTATTTTCTAAGTAAATCTAATTTAGATTTAAAATTTTAAGTTGTTTCAGGAAATAGAGATTTATGATGGATAATTCACATTTATCCCCATTAATTGCAATAACCAATGTCAGTCAGAGTTCAAAAGAGTAATCTGATGAGTCATTTTGAGTATTAGACTTAAGTCTAGTAGCCACAGAAGTCATGTTTCTCTCAGGCTGTATAATTGTCCTATTCTTTTTCTAGAATTTTAAAAAGTATTCATTTGTCACCAATTCTAAAAATCAAATGTAACAGGATTCAAATTCAGTATTCTTGAATAATATTTTTTATAATATTTAACTAACTTGCACATTTAAAAAGAGAATAAAGGCGCTGTTAAGAAAGTAAAGCTAAAATATGATTTTATAATTGGTATATTGTTATACTGTGCATTTTCTCTAATCCTAATATTTTAAACAACAGCTTTGGTAATATTTTATGCATGAGAGAGAGAAACTAAATTTGGTTATTGTTAATTTTAGGATTGGTTATTACTTTTTAAATTTATACCTTCTAAGACTTTTGAAATTAGAAGTGAGATTGAAAAAAATGAGATGTTAGTCCAGGGCACTATGAAAATAGTTAGTTGGTACTGTAAGTCTATTATGAACTACAAAGTAATCTTAGATAGGTCATTGTCTTTCACTTGATTCTATCTGTAACAATAAATGAATCCTATGATTATTCCAATATTTAAAAATTTAAAAACCAAGATTCTATACTTACACTTCCCAAGTGTTTCTGGGAAGCTCAAACATGGGACTTGGGAGCAAACATTTCTTCTGCCCATTCCTGACTAGGTGGCTCAGTGGCTAAGACACTGAGCTTGTCGATCAGAAAGGTCGGCAGTTCGGTGGTTCAAATCCCTAGTACAGGTCTCCTGCATGAGTAGGGGATTGAACTAGATGACCTCCAAGGTCCCTTACAACTCTGTTACTGTTACCTGTTTTACCTTATGCCTATTGGACATAGTATAGAAGGCATTTTAGAAAGCTATTTAAATATGGCTGTTCTTGGAGGCATAAGTCTTAATAAGTTGGGAAACCATAAACTCATAAACTATTTAAGTTCATTTATTTTCATTCATTTATTTTCAAGTACAAGTTAAATCCTGTCAACCAGAATTATATTTGTTTGTTCCTCAAGAATTAATCCTACTTGCTTGCCCTAAATACAATTTATCTTTTGTCTTGGGCATCTTTAGTCTAGGCATATATTAATAGAAGATCATCAGAGAAAACTGAGCAGGCTTCCCCCCACCCCTGAATCATGACAATAGAATGAGTGTCAGCACTATGGTAGTAATATAATATATCTGCTAGCACTTTTAATATGATGGGCAACTGTAATCTGCCATATTGCTGTTTGGGATATGTAAAGACTCCTACAGCATGAAATTTATAAATCTGCATTTTAAGGTACTGGATCAACTTGACAAGGTAAAATTTGCCTCTTTTTGGTGGATAGGTATGCTTAGTGTTTCATGATATAAAAGAAAATCTAGCATCTGTCTTAGCCTTTATTTCATTTTTTTAAATCCAAAAATGGTGCTGCTAAATACTTTATACTGTAGGAGTGTTCCAAGGCTCACAAAAATATGTCTGGGGGAATATAGGCTGCAGATTGCCCACCCCACTCTAAAATTTGAGAATAAGAAAAGCAAGTGAGGCCCCGTAATCCATCTTTCCTTACAAATAGGCCAGCATATTCAGGCGTTTGGTTTTTTTTTCACATGAAGGAGTGCTGTTATAGATAGGGGAAGGTACCAGCAAGAGGTGAATGAGAATTTTAATCAGTACTTACTAAATTTATAATTTCTTTAAATGTATGACAAAGTGTACTTCAGATTTCCCTTTTAAACATGGATTATGGGAGAAAGTAAAACTGATAGAAGAAGCAAAGAGCTTTGTGCACTTAGATCTTCTTTTTTTAAGTCTGCCTTTGAATATCTACATATTCATCCATACATGCAAAGCTAAATTGGACTTGCTTCCTCTTTTTTTTCCTCCTTGACATGCTCTTTAGGGCTGAATATATCCACTGAACCCAGCCTGTGCAAGTAGAAAAGAACTCATTTGTTAGGGGATAATTTTAAAAAGCAAGGAATAGTAAAAATTCACACATTCTTCATATAATAGGGATGGAATATGAGATCTTTTAAAGAATCAAATACAGTGTGCGGCATGATAATGACATCCGTCCATTTCTAATTCCAGTGAAGCAGATAAAGAGGATGAGAAGAAAAGGATCATAAGTTTAAGCAGATAACAGTGTAGCAAAACCTTTAGATCAAAACATTGAAGAGTGCTTAGAAAAATATCAGGGAGTTAGTATAGTTCTCATCCAGCTGCTGCTGTCTATTTTCAAAGCCATTTTCCCCTCACAAATATTATCTTGGGAGTGCTGAGTTGATGGCTAATGTTCCCATCCCCATATTGCAAATGGCTGAGAAATAATGACTTGCCTAAGGCCACCCAGTGAGTTACCAACTGAGCTGAGATTTGAACTAGAGACTCCCTAGTCATACTGTGTCCGCTCTTAACTGATCTGCTCCATAACATGATGAATTCAGATGGGTTTTGCTAAAATCAGTGCTCTCCCATAGCTGGGCCTTCTGCTGCTTTCCTTAATTCTAAGCCTTACATTTTAAAATTCTTTACTTCTAAACCAATATTCTCGTGTCATCTCTTCTTTATTGCAGTGTGCTCTCGTTCTCCTGCAAAGCATTTCCTGTATGCTTAAGCTAACAGTCTTATCTGTTCCGAATCCAAGCTTTATCTCTCCTGCTTTCCTTTTAAAAAAGACAGTTTCCTTCTTAGCTACTTCGCCTTTGCTATCTTAATTAAAGTGTAAGATTTTGGAGCAGGGGATCTGTTTTTCTCTGCAACATAAATAACATTTTAACACACTTTAATGATTTACCATTGTAAATAGGGCTCTTCCTCCTCCTGCTCTTTCTTCTTAATAAAGGATGAAAATGGGCCAAGGACAATTTGATTCTTCTTACAACACAAGCAGATAGAAACTTCATTGGGCAGCTATTGCTTTTAATTTTGTAGAAATTTTTAATAGCCATCGGTTTCAGGCAGAATCTTTGTTTTTCTGAGGGCAGAGGAAGGAATTACTAAAGATCACTCAGTCAGACTTTCAGTTTAAGAACATCAATATTCCAAAGCCAGAAGCACTGATTCTTAAGTGGCTTAATCTACAGATCTTGTCAGTACCTCTTAAAAGCTTACAAGCAATAAAAGGGGATGCAGTAATTACAGTCTTTTTCTCATCTGCTACAGCAACGAATCGTTTGGTAAAGAAATCATTAGAGACTTTTTTATTTGTTAGATTTATTTCCTATTTTTCCTTCAGGAGCTCATGGTAGTAAGTATGGAACTCCTTCTTCCCATTTTACCACATAATAACCTTTTGAGGTAGGGTGGGCTGAATGCTGGTCCAAAGTCACCAGGATGCTTGGCTTAGGGAAGAGTTCAACCTAGCTTTTGATGGTACTCATCCGTTTACCCACCTTTTTTATCTACTATATCGCATCGGCTCTAATGAAATGCATGGCAAAAGGGCGTTTTTTCTTCTGATTTCTTTCAGGCATTTTTGTTGATTTGGGTCTTTATTTTGTGTTATTGTTCATTCCATTATTAAATCTGCAAGCCAAATGGTTTGCAGATTCACAACAGTATCAATAAGGTAACATTAAATCACAACAGCAGCTTAATCAGCACATCAGTTTAAAAGGAGAAGATTAAGGAGTTAAAGGTTAGGTGAGCCTTTGAGGCTGAAGCAAAGCTGTGGCTGAAATCAGCTGTGCCATGGGCCTGATGAGCTGATGATAGAGTCTAACTCTCACAGTGACCTGCCAGTTCTCACCTGTAGGGGATACAGTTATTCCTTGCAGCTTCTCTGGGCAAATGAAAATATACAACAACTGATTAAGGACACTCTATTTCTAGTGTCATGAGTAATAGCCATGGATAAAGCTAAATGTTCGTATAGAATGTGAAGCCAACAAAGGCAATATTTAATTGTTTACATCCTGCTTCGTGCATTGGACTTTTTCATCAACATGTGAGGATAAAATACAGGCAAGCTTATATTTTAAAAATACAGGTAATCTTGTATTTGACATATTGATACTGATGAATTATAGCACCAGTAGAAGCACAAATAATGTCCTGTGGTATGAAATTCGCTTGCCAAGAAACAGGTACCAGCGGGGATGTATACATTAGTGAATTTGGTGGGGAGGGGAGAAGGAGCATTGCGAAAGAATCAGAATCCCTTTATTCAGATGAGTTAGGTACAATATCATTCAGGAAGAAATATTGCAGCATATTTTGTCCCTTTGTAAATTATTTCACATTCTTTGCTTTCCCTCATGGGGGAAAAAATGCACCTAATTCAGTACATGAAGTGTCACCAAAATAATGAGGGTGGGGTTTTACAAATTACAGCAGAAATTGCATGTGATGTAAAGTATATCTTAGAAGAATGCTGAATCTGAGTATAATTTCCTGTTGAAATTAGCAATCTAGAATGATGTTTTGGTTTTTTTTAAAAATGGAAGGAAATACTTGTGCCACCATATATGCATATATTTGGCTCTTGAAGCCTAAGCTAGGTTGTAAAGGATTGACATACTCTCTCACAGGGTCTTTTGAAAGTAATTTTTAAATTTATAAAGTTTCTAATATTTCTCTTTTTTATGACCTACTTTGCTTTATATAAAGGAAATGTAAATTTTTTTAGATCTGTTTTATTTTTATTTGTGTTTGAATATCTTTAAGCAGACTTTATTTTTGCAATTAGTAGGACACTGTACAAAGATAGGACCCAAACTTCAACGGAAATGGGCATGCAATACAATAAACAGAACACGTCAGCTAGTTAAATGCATGAATGAATAAAAAGATTATGAGGTGGCACTAAAAAGATTGTATTTAAATCTTCATAGGGTGGGTATTCCATAATGGGAGTGTTTTTTGCTTTGTCACATCAAGTACACAAGGTAATTTTTTACCTTGACGAGACAAGAACCTTTTTGCATTATTTGCACTCCAGAACTAGGCCAGAATATTAGCTATGCTAATCAGAAGCTCTCCAAGAACATTCAGAAACCCTTCAGATTACAAACATCTCCTAAAGTAGATCATCTTAAATTAGTCCACATTTGTAAAGGAGGATGATTAATACCAGTCAACTACAGTATGTAGTTTCTCTCATTTTTGAACTACTGCTTTCAAAACTCGATGAAAACAAAAACATGACAATATCCTTTGACATATATGCATGATGATGTAAACCCATTATTGTCTCTCTCTAAGACACTTCTAATACAAGTGTTGAGATCTACTAAGGCAGCTCCTATTCCACCCCAGGTCCGTGTGTGTGTGTGTGAGAGAGAGAGAGAGAGGGGGGGGGGATGGCAGACAGGCAGGCAGGAAGTATCAGGAATAGAATAGAATAGAATAGAATAGAATAGAATTTTTTATTGGCCAAGTGTGATTGGACACACAAGGAATTTGTCTTGGTGCATATGCTCTCAGTGTACATAAAAGAAAAGATACGTTCATCAAGGTACAACATTTACAACACAACACAACACAACATTTAGGTGGTCAAAATAGCAAAGAATTCCTAATCTAAATCAATGATATCCTGGTGAGGAGAAAGGTTGCTCTTCCAGTCTTTGTCATGTTGTGGTGTATACTCAGAAAAAGAGTTGAATAAGACACATCTATCATAATCAGTATGTTGACTAGGTGAGACCTTATTAGTGGCATTTATAAGCAGCATTTCTTGACTTGAAGACAAATTAGCAAACCAACCCAACTCCAATTGATTTGGAAAAGGAGTAGAAAAGAGATAGTCTTACTGATTTTCTCCTCAGCTGGCTAAATGTCCTATTTATATTGTATTGAAATAAGGCTACTCCTTAAAATGGCACATAATGAAAATTACCTTTTATGTTTCATATTTCTAATGCTGTAAATGTTCTAAATCATCTACCTTGATGTACTGTTATCTGTGTTAAGGTAAATTCCTATTGCAGCACACAAGAAGGAAATTACCAACTTCCCTCCTGAACCTGTTTACCACCTATTGATATGACCTTGTACAGTTTAATTCTGCAGTTTAAGCAGTTTTCACCAAGCCGAGATCTCTAGGCTCAAATCTTCAGGAGATAGGAATTAGTCTTTCTGGCAAGATTGGCCACTGACTGAATAAAAGTGGGATCCGGAAAGGCTTTGCTATAAAAATTAAAAAATTACAATTTCTCAAGGCATGGGAGAAAGCCTTGATTGCCAGGGAAAGCATGAGAAGCCTGCCATTCTAGAAACCTTACATTTCTGTAAAATTGCTAAGCAAACTTGTCCTGGCTTAGCCTTATCATATTTAAAGTATGTTTGTCCAGCTTTGTAATAGGAGCAAGCAGACTGTTTGAAGGCCACATAGCTTTCAAACCTTGGTTGTGACACGCCAGCCCCATTTTGAAACCATCTTTATCTGGACGAGAAAACTAAAAACTGTTTAACCAACTAGCTCTCTGGCCAGTTTATCTTGTAATATGCCTTTAGCTCACAGAGCTTATTGATTTTCTTAAATTAATGTTTACAGAATGCTGCTGAATTTTACTCAATGGGACATTGTTCTTTTGAAGCTTAGTAAAATACGAGACAGAATGTTTTTGCTCTTAGTTCTTGTGCTAGGACTGATGAAACATTCTGATTTTTTTAAGGCTAGCCTTGAACTATAGCTGTTTCCTACAAGTATGTTTACTCTGGGTACATTAGTAATGCGACACAGCATTAGACTCTAGCATTCTACTTTGTTTAGACATCTCTAGATGCAACAGAGCTATCAGAATTCCAGAAATGAGAATATATTTCATTTTTAACAAAATATTCAGGCAGAATACATTTATTAGTGATAATTAGAAATATTTAAAGTAGAAAATTTTAGTCAATTCTATTTGTATGAGGAAATTCAGCTTTGCTAGAGCTTATTCTCATACTACTATGTCATGGTTAACATATCACACAGTAAGTCCTGTCCTAAGGAAATTGTCAGCCCCAGTAGGTAGATCAGACTAGAAAGTGCTAAAACTATTCTTTACTTTACTATTCTTTACAGAAACGTGCAAGTCTTCCCCTCCTGTTCTTCATATATCATAATGCCGAAGCCTTCAAACTTGGTAGCTTGAAGACTTGTGGACTTCAAGTCCCAGAATTCTCCAGCCAGCATAGGTGGCTGGAGAATTCTGGGAGTTGAAGTCCACAAGTCTTCAAGCTGCCAAATTTGAAGGCCACTGCCCTAGTGAATCAGAGAGGAGTAACTTCTAAACACAATGTTGCTTCTTAGGACTTAAAACAAAAGTTTCAGCCTTCTTTGCTTATGTAACAATTCTTGCATATTTCTGCCAAGGCCATCTTCCTGATTCTCTAAAGAAATGCTATAAAGCACCATAGTTGTTTCCTTGAAAGTCTTCAGTTGTTTCCAAGGAAAATCTTCCGGTTTCCTTGATGTGTCACATCATTTGTCACATGCCCCACAAATGTTCTGGCAGTTTCTTGATAGGTATAAATAATAAACATCAAGACCTGGTTCAGAGTTATTAAACATGACAGTGTAGATCAGAGGAAGAGATTTAAAGAATTTGTGCTTGGTTTATTGTGAATTATAGTTTCTGGTTTCATCTACTGGGAGGCTTGTCACACATCCCTAGTCAGAAAACAGGCTTGAGGTTCAAAAGGATCTTGGTAGACTTGAACAATGGGCCTTTTCCATTAAAATGCAGTTTAATGATGAGAAATGTAGGCTTCTATACTTAGGTAAGGGAAACATGCACAGCAATCAAACATATATACAAATAGATGGTAATGACTCTTTGGTTATATTTGTGAGAGGAACCTGGGTATCCTGATACACCACAGATTAAGCATTAGATAGAGGTGTGCTGCTACTGTCTAAAGCAGGGGCCTCCAACCCTAGTAACTTTAAGGTTTGTGGACTTCAACTCCCAATGTCCCTCAGCCAGCTTTGCTGGCTGAGGAACTCTGGGAGTTGAAGTCCACAAGCCTTAAAGTTACTAAGGTTGGAGACCCTTGGTCTAAAGAATCAATATAATCTTGGGCTACATCCATAGCAGTTAAGATCACAGGAAGTGATACTTCTACTCCGCACTATGCTAGTCAAACTGCAAAATTGTATCCAGGATAGGAAAGATGCTGATGAACTGGAAAGATTGCAGAGAAAAGTAACAACTATGTTGAGAGACATGGTGGTCAAATCCTCTGGTTACAAGAACGAGGTATATTTAGTCTAAAGAATAGAAGACTTGACAGTGGTTTTCGAGTATTCGAACTACTGCCATGAGGAAATGGGTAAAGATTTTTTTTCTCCATAGGGCCCAAAGGCCTAAAGATCAAAGGGTGGAAGAACTTACAAATAACAATTCAAACTTTAAGTAAAGAGTAAGTTCTGAATGGTGAAGCCATCTGACTCCTGGAGTCATGGGTGATATGCTGTCAGCATGAACAGCAAGACTCACATGCACAGAGATCAAACTATTATGTTCTACTTTATAATATAGGAGTTTCCAAAGTATGGCAGCCTACTCCTTGGAACAGGATAAGATAAGGCTCCATGGAAAATTTAGGAAGAGTCAGCCCTACCTCTTTTGCAATTGCATAGTGACTCCAGGCTACATCCACGCTTGATCCTCCATGTCAGGTTGGGTTCTTCCCAATATATACCATTGAAGGTTTTCAAACAAAGTTTGGATTATGATTTATACGGGATGGTCTGAGGATTCTTGCCCGGGCAAGGGCTTGGACTAAAAAACCTCCAAGTCAGCGTGGTCAATATATAGGCACTTCAAATAAGATTGTTTTGGATCTTTCTCCCTTTGATATTTTCATATTGGAAGCACTCAAACTGCTGAAGTAATGTGATCCCGTCAATTTCTCCTTTGATTCATTTACTGGTGAACGTTCCTGGTTGCCCTATTTCAATAAGGAGAATGTATTTCAATTTACATTGCAGAAAAAGAAAACCAAAGTGGCTGTGAAAAGACGATTTAGGAAACTCTGAAGTTAGTTTCTTATTTGTAGCTGTTCTCCCCATTACAGCTCACATATAGGACAATATATTATAGGAAACTTGATATTATTTAAACTGTCTCATTGCAATTAATATAGCTCATAAGTTCTTAACAATCATATTAATTTAGCCAAAAGTAATTGAACTGCCTTCCTGAGAGACTGTCTAAATAAAGCTCATCAAGTCTCTGTTTAGGTTGCATTCTGTCTCTATTTCTTTTCCAATTGTGCTTATATAGGTAAATAAATATTTCTCCAATTCTCAGTAACCATGCTCCATACCCTTTTAAAATAGAAGATTTTTACTTTTTATTTTAAGAAATAGATTTCACTTTGAATAACTAATTTTTGAATGTTTCCTGAAGTAATAGTGAATGGATCAATAAAGGTTAGGATGATAAAGCAACTAAACTACATTGTGTAAATTGCATGAGTGTCTTAAATGAAGTTTTCCCTATTTTATCTTTGCAGCAATGTTGCAAGGTAATGTTGTTAGACTGAGGGATATATCACATATCCATACTCAGGTTCACTAAATCCATACCAAGAACATCTTTGTTCAAATCTACTGTAGGAAAATGTAGCATCCCCAAGCTTCATAACTTCTCAGTGCATTGTTAGCTGGGGATTATAGAATTTAAAACTTGGCTTATACCAGACTGATGAAAACTGAAGTTTAGATTTTCTGGGTCAGAAATATTGCGCTCATGACCACTCCAAATTCAATTAAAACAAATTTCAATTAATTCCTTTGAAATAAATGATTTTCCAGCCTCATTTAAGAATGCTAAATAAATACCTATGAATTTGTGAATTGGGAGAACTAAAATTTCACACGATTTCATAAATTTCATCATTATATTTTTCCCCCCAGTGTAGGGATTCTGAAAATATTGCTGATTCCTAGTTTAATAAAAGGCCAGGAATAATGAAATGATATAACCATATTCTTTTCGCCTAGCACTATCCATTCTAACTGGCAATAGGTCTCCAGGCATCTGACCTGCAATATGACTTTTTTACACCACAAATGCCAAGATTTGGAGCTGCAGGGTTCTGCATGCACAGCAGGAACTCTGTTGCTCAGCTGAAACTGCTATCTGTGGCTTTCTCTTCCATCTAGATCGTGATAAATTCTGTGTAGGTAAATTTATCTGTGTAGATACACAGATAAATTCTCTTAAGTTATAAGATTTGTTATGCAAAAAGGTTCTAGGACTCAGTTTATCGACTAAGTTGCATTTTTCCATTATTTTCTATACACAACCTCAAAAGAATTATGCTGGTTCACAATATATATTAGCAAGACACCATTAAAGGACAGTGAATGAACATAGCCAATAAAAATAGCTGAATATTTCTAAAGGGTTACTGTGTATAAGTAGGAATTTGACTGAAAGCAAAAATGAATTTGAAAGGGAAAAAAGGGGATCCAATTCATTTATTATGAAAATTGAGGTCTGAATTTAATCATCTCATTTTCTTACATGGCAGATACTGGATGAAATTCCCTTTTGATGTTGTGTACTTCTTGAACAGTTTCATACTGTTCTTTTGGCAAGTTTCATTTTTTATAACTTGCTAGATTGGTGGCTGCAAAGCCTGACACATATTAATAGGTCCTTTTAGAATAACTTCTTCAAGAAAATTCTTCTCCGCACTGTAAATGAGAAATTTGCTATAATTTGGAAAAACCCAGAAGGCTTCCATGAAACTCCTGTAAATAGGAGTTTCTTTTAAAGAAGAATGCATTGGCATACAGCCTTTTGAAAGTCAGAGAGTTCTGTGGCGTTATGAAGAAATTATCACATAATTGAAATTCAAGCTTTTTAAGTTCAGGCATGAACTTTAAGTTAAGGCATGAAATTCAAACATTTCATGCCTTCCTGTCATTCAGATTTTATGGTGGCTGCATGTCCATTCAGGAAAGGCCATCCATAGTTTTTCTCTATGATGGACTTTGTCATCACTTCACTGTTTAAGAAAGAAAACTAACAAAAACAACAACATATAACTTTTACATTTAATCACTCCACAAACTGGTTAAACCAGAAAGCTTGATTTTAAGATGACTTAATTCTACAGCCCTAATCAATTTAAATCAGGACATTTCGACTTAGCAGGTTGTTACTCAAGACTCTGATGTGTACTCTGATGTGATTGAGATACTCTGCTGTGTTGTTTCTCTGGGAGTTTATATGCCAAGAAAATGCTTTTTTAAAAAACTTCAGTTGTTTATTTAGTAGAAGATATTTACAGACAAAGTATAACCATGTCTGATATCCTCGGTAAGGAAAAAAAAAAAACAGGTCCCATTTCATCTCTTTACCTAAGAGATGATGTGAGGAGTTACTAAAACTGTCAAGTTTATCTGTTTTAAGTCCACTTTATCTGTAGTGCAAGTCCCCCAGCTTGTGTCACTGGTGTCAGGAGATAGATCTCTCCTTAATCAATATTTACTTAACAAACAGCAAGGGATAGGAGAGTTTGTTTAGAAGAATCATGTGCACATAAGGGTGAATGAATGCTCGGTTAAGTACTTCGCCTGTTTGTCACCGTTTCTCTTTTCCTCTCTTCTTTTCGGCATTCAGACTTCAGTTTTTGTTTCTTGTCCTGTGATCATGTTAAGGAACTGCGATCATGTTCAGAAATGGTTTAATAACTCTCCCTAGAGAAGAAGCTGTGCATAATACTTCCATTAGTATAATGGCTAAAAGACTGGATTGTGAATCGGAAGGTTTACATTTTTCAACATCTCCTCTGTTATAAACTGTATGGCAGCCTAAGAAATCCATTCTTTCTCCATTTCATTTTCCCAGCTGCAGTACAGAGAAATGGAGTATCGGTTTATAATTATTTTGCAGAACAACAGCAACAAACACAACAAAGAGTCCTGTGGCACCTAAAGGACTAACAAATGCATGATTGCATGTGTTTTTGTAGATAAAATTCTGCATCCTTCTTATACACATATTCAGTGTGCCTTACATATGATGAACAGAACCGTTACTGACAAAAAACTTATATGGTAATAAACGCTATTATGCTTGTGAAATGTTTTGGAAACTATTATATCAAGTTGCTAATATTAATAATAATGATAGATGCTGCAAACATGTATTTTCTGCTTTTGCCCTTTAGAAAAACTGCTCTTGCTTTTGGAGGACTCCTGGCAATAACTCTCCAAGGTCTCTTCCAAAAGATCTTCAGGCTTAGATCTGTTACCATGGGAAAGGATTTCCATAGTTGTGGGGCAGGCTTATCTCTTTATGTATTCTTGCAGATCCAGCGTGGCACCTGGCAGCATTATTTTTAAACAAATAACAAATAAACAAATTTATATGTACAAAATATATTTTAAATACTTCAGCCTAATTGCATTTCATTCTGACTATTTTAAAATCCACTTCTAAAACTATTCTTCCTTGCACTCATATTTAATATTGAGAAATTCTGCCCCTTGGTTTATGTACTAAGATAATACTTCTCTATCTTTTTTAAACCCCATTATATTCATGAAATGCATGTGGTTTCTGAAGGGACACATGTAGTAAAATGTTATCCTGAGCTATCGTTCTCCCTGACTTTTCCCCCTCTTTGAATCCAACCAGCTAGACTAAAAAGTAGATAGAAAAGAGCTCTTTATCTTCTCCTCTAGAACAATTGAACTGGCCACATACAATTAGCTTTAAGGCATCTGAGCCTAGTTGTGTGTGCTTTTTTATTTTGTGAATCAGAGTTGTAAAAGCCATCTGAAATATTCATGCAGAATTGTCTGAGAAGCAGTTTCTGTTTTATTTACTGCACACTAGAACAGCCACAGTGGATTAGTTTGACAATACCCGTAACAAAAGCACAACAGCTGATGCGTGTGATGTTAGGAGGTGACAAAACAGTTAAAGTATGCTGCTGGCTACAGGCAAGCAGTCAGCAGATGCAGACAAAAGGGTTTGTGACAAGAATAACTCTCTCTCCAAGGCGAGCAGTCAAGAGTATCCAAAATACCAATACCCTTTTCTCCTTGACATTGTCTTCTTACACTCAGCATTTTATTGCCCTTTTATAGTAAAGAAACACAAACAAAACCAAAGTGCAATTCCCAGGGAGATCTGTTTTGACATAAGGGGGATCTTCCTTTCGCCCTTACTTTCCCTCTCCTCTGACTTTAAGGTGATTCAGTCTAGAGGCAAACCTGGCGTAGGGGACATCTCAGATGCTGCCTCTTTTGCACACGTGCCTCTGGGAGTAAGAGGAGCGGTGCAAGGACATTTTCTTCACTATTCCCATCCCTTTCTGTTGAGATTCTACAAAGGTAACTCATAAGTGAGTGCATTGGGGGAGAGAAAGAGAGAGAGAGAGCACTTTAAAACCAGTCTGCCTGTTAAAAATTAACAAGGCAAAAAAAAAAACATCCTTTAAACAGAGCAGGTTGCTTCTTTTTTCACCTTAAAGTAATGAAATCAATTTCTGCCACTAATAAAGAACAATAGAATTAGGTAAGACACATGGGTGTCTAAAAATAGCAAGAACATCAGTTCTGCCTCATACACACACACTCTTCAGGCAGGGAAAAGAAAAGCTTTGGTCAGAAAGTTTTAAGGGAGTGATAAATATTTTTTTTCCCTACAAACTGACATTTCTTTCAAAAATGGGACAGGGGAGAATGTGGAAGATGTAAGAAGGAAGGGAAAAAAAGTGGAGGCAAGGCTGCCTTCTCGCTAACCTTTGTAACTCTCCTTCTATTCTCTCTGACATTCATTCAGCTGCCAAGTGTGTTTGGCAAAAGCTGCAGCCAGCCAGCACACTTCCAGTGACCGCTAACCTTGGTATGTCCTGACACTTATGATGAGTATCTGCAGGACACAGAAGGCAGGCAGGCTGCTATGTCAGGCTTTTATTATGTACTGCAGAGGCTGGGGACAGTCAGTTTAATAAAACAAATCATCCTTGAAGGTAAAGCAACTGGGAGGAGAAGGGAGGGGGGCTGGGGGGGAGGAGAGGGGAGGGAAAGTCTTTGCTGCTCGGGCAAAAATAAAAATAAAGAAATAAACCTCCCAAGAAAAGACAGGGACGAAAGTGGGGAGTGAAGGACTGCCAGTAAAGCATCCCATTTGAAGCTCTGGCATCAGTACAATTCTATCTAGTAGACAAACCCTTTTTTTGCTGGCGGATTAAGGTTTAGCAGCACAATCCTATATGCATCTACTCAAACTGAAGTTCCGTCAAGTTCAGTGGCCATTATTTCATAAAATATTGAAGCCTAAAGGCCTACTGGTTAACAAATCTAAGTTTTGTTGATGGAACTCTAGGGTTTTCATGCTAAATGTGGTCGCAGAAAAATTTTCTCTGCAAATCTACAATAGTCCCAATGAATAATTTTGAAAAGTAATTTGATTTTGGTTCTCTATATTAAGCAACATATTCATTGGAGAAACTTATGAATGTGTTTTAACTATACTATAACTGCATTATATCTCATTTGAAAAATTTCCTTCCTTCCTTCCTTCCTTAAAATTTTCTGGACTTTGGTTTTAAAAGTTCCATGTTGAATAAATACAATACAGCTACTGTTGTTACTACACTAATAGTATAATAGTAGTAGTAGTAGACTGCCCAGAATGTCTGAGAATGAGATAGGGAATCTCTAAATTTGATAAATAATGTATCTTACGATGTTCATAAAGCCAATTTTATTAATTTTATGCGTTTTCATTATTTTCAGTTTATTTACTTTATTTAAATTGTTGTGCATTATGATAAGTTGTGTTTGTGAACTTTATGACATAATATTAGAGCATTCTAAAGATTACATCAGGGAGACCTTTATCTGCTTGCAATATTTCTAATGTCAGCTAATGTATTTGTAATCAGAGTTTATTTCTGAATCATTTATGCATGATTCATAGACAATCAGATTGTATATATTATCTTAGCTGGATACCAAGCCTGATTGTATACAAGGATGTTTACTTATGCGCATGAAGCAACAGTTTTTTAGTTTGCATTTCTGTCAAAACCATGCCCGAGTTTGTTCATAAAATGTGGCGAGCATGCAATATTATGATTACTTTCTGAAGTTAAGACCAAGTAAATCAAGATTTTCCCACCAATCTCTATCCTCCTTCCTGACAGGAAGATTGATATATTAAAGAAGCCTTGAAGGAGTTGCTAAGTCTATGACTGCTATGGGAGCCATAGGAGCAAACACCATATTTATCAGCGGACACCAGAAAAGCTGTTCTTTCTTGGTTTTACTATGAAATCCCACCCCCAGGAAATCATTCTAATAATACTTTCACATGCACTTCTGTTTCTCTTCCATGTCTGCACATGAATCAATTTTTCCAAGCTATTCAAATTTACAAGGAACATTGTCTTCCCCCTTTCTGAAAGAAGATTGTGTGTCTGAAGTCCACCACCTCGTTCCTCCTCTCAGCATTGTCTTTCTTCCCAATGAATGTCAAGTATTATTATTTGATTGACTGTAGCCACCTGATGCTAGGAAAATGTTCTGGGTTCATAGTAGGGATTGTTGTTGCGTCTATAAAAAGAAATCTGGACGGGGCTCTTATTTGTCACTGAGGCATTGTTTCTGCAGATGTTTCTGCTGGAGAGATGTTCAATCTAATAGGTGTAAAGATGTACTTAGTAGGTCATTCTTACTTAGGATCAGGGAAAAGCTGCCCCCAGACACACACAATTAGCACAGCTGACTGGTTATTTGCTCACTAGGAAAAAAAAAAGATCATCTAACTCTCTAATCACTCATCCATTTAAACAATTAGATGCTTTGCCTCAGAATGTGCATTCTCTTAAGAAATTATGACGTGCACCTTATGAAATGGGAAGGGGAGGCAGTCTGCTAGATTAAGCATTGAACAGTGCTAAATTTGTAAAAGAAGGGCAACATTCATTACATCTCCTGACTTAGCAATCTTTCCATGCCAACCAATCTTATGGTTTGTGGTGAAAGAGAAGGGTTCTTCAGAGGTTTTAAATGCCTTTAACAGCACAGAAACAAAAGAAATAAAATAAACTTCAGAAAGATTGTACAGTATGAAGAAAAAAACAGGACCCAGGGCAATGGTGTGAAGCTTACAAACTAAATCTGGCTAATATAGCAATAGCATTTAGACTTATAAACCACTTCACAGTGATTATAGTCCTTTCTAAGCGGTTTACAGAATCAGCATATTGCCCCCAATAATCTGGGTCTTCATATGCAATACAAAGGAATAAGTCAGGCTCCCTGAGAGGAACAAGCTTGTTGGATTTTTAATTAAAAAAAAAATAGCTTTGAGCAGGAAACTTTTGTAACCCCCCCACAAAGGTAACATTACATGTGGTCGCTTATTTTGGCTACACATGAGGTACCAAAAAGCATTCAGTATAGGTCAGTGATGGCAAACTATGACACACATGTCAAAGGTGTCATGCCATGACAATTTGTGTGACATGGCAGTTTCAACATCTGAAAACAACTATTTTCAAAAGCATGCCTGTTCTTCTGCAATTTTTGGAGCCTGTGGCCACTGGGTGAAAATGGTGTGTACTCTTTTTTTTTTTTAATTGAAAAAGTTTTTAAAAACTCTTATGCAACCTATAGAGCAGAGATCTTCAAACTTGGCAGCTTTAAGACTTCCAGCCAGAGAATTCTGGAATTTGAAGTCCACAAGTCTTAAAGCTGCCAAGTTTGAAGACCTCTGCTCTAGAGCATCTGAAAAAGACACAAGAACATGCTTTTGCATGGGGAAACATGCTTTTGCATCATTTTCAGACCATGGAACATGCTTTTGCATGGTTTTCAGACCATGAAAGATCATTCTCTGAAGCTACTACAAAACTTAAAGGCCTTGTGCGGAGCAGCCTTGGGTAGCCCTCAGAGTCCTGTCAAAAGAAAGAGACTACTGCCTAAAGATAAACAGCATAGCAGATCCTGAAGAGAACTGGGCCACAGGCCGATTATATCATTTCCTGAGGTTCATGTGCAGGCGGAATGTGAGGCGGTATTTTGAGTGATAGCAGTGGCACTAAGGCTGAAATTGAGGCCCAGGCTTCAGTTGCTTCCACCAAGTATTGCTGTTCAAGGTGGCCTAGATGGAGTGGTGAGAGATAGTTGTTTCACTATTGTTCAGTGAGGGAGAGGTGGAACATACTTAGAATCAGGTTAAGCATTTTCTGAATTTTTGACATGCTGAGCCCAAAAGGCTTTTCAGTGAATCTCTTCAGTATATTATTTATGAAGGTTGAACTTACTTCGAAGAATTCAAGATTGCTTTACCTTTTTCTCTTTAACTTTACCAGTTATCTTTAACTATATCATTATAAAATATTGCTCTCTTTTTCTTCTAATCCCAGGACTTTCTCTCTCATTCTCATGAACATATACATCTGTACAAAGATGTACAAACCCTAACCCTAACCCTAACTTTCACAACTATCACTTTTTAGGAGTGGTTCCACTGCTTGTGCTTTGGAGAATTAAAATACTGAAAACCACTACATATGAAACAATTTTGAATTTTCTAGTTGTGGGCCATTCTTTTGCAGATGACATACCATGGCTATACTGTTGTGCTATCACAAATTTGAAATATTCCTTTAGGAAACTTTCTAAGATCTTTCTCTTAGAGCAGAATGTCAAACTCGATTTCATTGAGGGCCGCATCAGTGTTGTTTTTGACCTTTGGGGACCAGGGTGGGTGTGGCCAGCTCAATGTCATTCCTGTCGGGAGCATCTGTGGTGGCCCGAGTGCTCTGCCAGCAAAATGGGCTCCTGAGCTCTGTTTTCAGCTGCAACGGCCTCCTGCAACCTTCTGCCAGCAAAAACAGAGCTTGGGAGGGATACACTTCCATACACAATTGTGGGGGATAATCTCTATTTCCCTGTTAACTGGAATATTCAGAACCATAGTCCAAAATGTTTGGAGAAACATCAGACTGTGGAAAGTTGGCCTCTCTTCTATTCCTTAGTACAAAAAATAGCACTGATGGCATGGCAAATTTGTTTCCATCACACCTGCTCGACCCTGGTTTTTCAGCAATTCATTTCAAGGCCTACAGCTAGAGATATAGAGAATTCACTCAACTATTCCTTCATGTTTTTTTTCCTTTATAATTCCATTTTTACTATATTTTCCGAGAGTTCTATTTATACTTCTGAATAATTGCTCTCTTCTGCCAAAGTGGCATTTGAAGAAAATCAAAAATAAAACCGTTACTGCATTAAACCACAATCTTGACAACTCCAGAAAGTAGATGGTCCTAGTCTAGATAAACAAAAACAAAAGGCAGCTTCATTTTATACAAAATTCTCTTGCTTTTTTAATAGCACCCATAAAACAACTCTTGACATTTGTCTGCCCTCCTCCTTACCTATGTCACAGTTCCAAAGGAAGAGATATATTAAAATAAATTTTTAGCAAATGCCTCCCATGTTCCCCAAGCTTTCAGATGCACTACTATATGCAACATTTAATGGTAACATGTGTTGTCAACATTTAGGAAAGAATTTCTATAATTCTAGCAATTAGAAGCATCATATATCATTAGATTCAGTATTTCTATAATTAAAATAAAACAAATGTGTTGACTGCTTAAAAGGGTTTTTTTCCCCAGTGACAAAAATTATGTCTTGACTCCATCCCCTTTCTAACTGTTTTCACTTAGTATTTCTTTTGCATTGTAAATCAATTTATTTTTGCAAAATGTGCCTGGTGTTTGGGTACAAATTCCACCTTTGAGTGTATTCAAGCAAACTCTCTGGACTTCAGTAGCTGCTGATCACATGTCTGCCTCATGGCAAAATCTTATTTGTGAAGTGCTTGTGTTTGATCTGCTACAGTGGTAAGAAAGCTTCAGTGCATTGTGTACAGTAGAAGAAGCTAAATTTTCATGCTTTCCATGTAGGATGCAAAACATTTGGGCCAACACCTTTGCAACAATAGGGCATAAGGATTCATTAGCCAATGCGGAATTGCAGACAATGTGTGTGTGTGGGAGATATCAATTTTTTCATGGTTCTTTCTGGAAAACTACTTGATCCCTATAAATAAAAGAAAACTTCTGGCACTATATTTTTTTTTAAATGATGTAACAAAGGAGTAGGCTTTTATTTGACTCCTACCTCACTTTTTTTCTTTGTATTATTTCAGGATTTTTATTTATTTTATTTTTTTTGCATTTATATCCCGCCCTTCTCCAAAGACTCAGGGCGGCTTACACTATATTAGCAATAGTCTTCATCCTATTTGTATATTTATATACAAAGTCAACTTATTGCCCCCAACAATCTGGGTCCTCATTTTACCTACCTTATAAAGGATGGAAGGCTGAGTCAACCTAGACTAGAACCTGCAGTAATTGCAAGCAGCTGTGTTAATAACAGACTCTCTTAGCAGTCTGAGCCACAGAGGCCCTATTTTTTACCCTTCCAGCTGTGTTTTTGGCCTTTAAAAAAATTACCCCATTTACAGGAATATATGAAGAAATTCTACATACAGAATTGTTTCTTGGGCTTATATTTTAATTGATTCTTTTTCCTTTCTTTAATAAAAAATATGTTAATTATATACTTTATGGCTACTATTTTTGAGGATATTGTCCTCTTCTATATTGTTTTTTTTTTGTTTTGGGTTGGTTTTTTTTAAGGATTGACTGATCAGCTGCCTCAGGTAGTACCTATGCTTGTGCTAAATTCAAGTCCACACTTTGAGCAAACATATCAAAATGTTTTATGTGGGTCAATCTGTCAATCTGTCTCATCAATATTGTCCTTCTTTTCTGGCAAAAGCTTTCCAGAATCTCAGACAATCTTCTGCTAGCCAGGTACTTTTCATGAAAATGCCAGAAGTTAAAGTTGTTCCCCTATTTAAAGTAAAATATGAGCTCTGTTAAAGAATCAATGTAATTATTTTTCCTTCTATCCAACATTAACACTCAGCTGCATCTTAATATGAGGAATTCTTGCAAAAAGTTGTTGAAAAATGGGTTTAGAAACTACTCAGCCTAAGCAGCTGAAAGATATTTACTTTCGGAGTTACATTGCCATTGATTACTCACAATCTTGCGAATTACTGATGCAGCCATCAATCTACACTCACTACATAGTTTTTAAAATGGAAAGGTAACAATAAGATAATGAATGATTCAAGGTTGCTTGTCTTCTTGGAACAAGTTCCTTTTCTCCAAAGGGATAGTTATGAAATGTTATGAAAACAAAACATTCTTAATCACTTATTTTCAAAACATCATACATTGTCCTTCATGCCAATTGGGGCTGCTGGGAGTTGTGAATGAACATATTTTAAATGGCTGTATCTTATTTATTCCTGGTCTATGGCCATTGCATGTACAGAGTCCTGTGCTGCATAAACTCATTTTAATAAGGCTTTATGTCTGAAGAGGACTATTTATGGAATCCTCAGAAATTGGATAACTACTGAATCAAGGTGTTGAGAGCTTTATTGGATTCTCTCAAGAACAATGCATAGTTATACTCTTCTTTTGCTGATTTTTAGCATTAGCTGGTACCACAGGAACACACAGGAAAAAAGACCAGAAATTGCTTTCAGCACATGCTTTATGCTCTTAGAGAAAAATAATGAATTCATAAATGAGCGTTATATCCTGCAGACCTCAAGGCAATCACCTTTCCACCTCATTCCCTCCTTTGTTAATTATATCTTATAAAAACAGCACCCTCTAAACCCAGATGTTCATATTCTAATACTAACATTCTGCAGTTCATCTTTACAAAGCTAGCTAACACATGTTTTAAAAGTTATTGTACTATATATAACAGCCTTGCCTAAGAGAATAGAGTCCTGCTACATTTAGAAAATGCAGGTGCTATGTAAGCTCCCTTTTGAAAGCAAGGACTTAGCTCAGTTTCCTTTGAAGATCCAGAGACTTGAAACTGAAAACTTTTATTAATGCCATTGTCTCCTTGTATCAGCAGGTTCCAGAGAGATTCCTGGAAGTGGCTCAGATCACATTACGAGAGTTTTTCAATGCCATTATCGCAGGCAAAGATGTTGATCCTTCCTGGAAGAAGGCCATATACAAGGTCATCTGTAAGCTGGACAGTGAAGTTCCTGAGATTTTCAAATCCCCAAACTGCCTCCAAGAGCTTCTTCATGAGTAGAGATTTTCAACCGCTATTTATGAATGTATTAAAAAAGTAGCAGACTCTCCCTTTTTTATGCCCAAGCTATGTGCGAATGTGTGTGTATGTGTTTCATATATGAAATCAGATCAGAATCCCTTGTGATTTATTATAAGTTTAGGTCAGTAATAAGTGTATAATTATTTTAACTCCAGCTTTTGTTTTACTTTGCCTGTGACTTTTAACATTTTGGGAAAAAACAGTATTGGGGCATTTTCTTCCCCTTCTGGTCCCTTTTCTTATCCCTTGAGAAGAAGGATGATTTGAAGTGTGTACAAGTCTAATCTATCTATCTATCATCTATCTATCTATCTATCTATCTATCTATCTATCTATCTATCTATCTATCTATCTATCTATCTATCACCTATCTACCAATCCATGCATCCATTTATCTATCTATCTATCTATCTATCTATCTATCTATCTATCTATCTATCTATCTATCTATCTATCTATCTATCTATCTATCTATCTATCATCTATATTACTATATATTACCATTACCTGGTTGATTTTTCCCCAGATGTTATGGTAAAATCCTACAGAAGGTGATGGCCCTTTGTTTGTATTAAAAGCTCTTAACCCTATGGGGGATTTCCACAGCTAAGGTTTCTAAATTTTTAGTTCAACTGCTTAATGAAGGAAGTGCACTTTGTGTGTAACACTGTACAAGATATATAAATCCTCTTTTCCTTTCTCAACTGTGAGCAAAAGTCATCATCTCTTCTAAGCTTTATGACTTTCCTTTTATGAGAACAATGTATGACCATATTTTGGCATCTTTTATTCTACTATAAGCATGTGTTCAAGCTTCTTGAGCCCTACTGTCATGTTTTGGGGAGCGTCATCTACCTAAAATTTCTATTGTTAGGAAGTTTGGGAAAACAAAAGTAGTGGCAAGTTCTCTCAGAATGTACCACAGAGATGGAAGTATGCTCTGTTCTGTTCTATGTTGGGCTCACCACATGTTAGAGGGACTGGATACAAAATAAAAGTAGCCTGGAGATGGAACTGGATGAACCCAAAATTCCAGAGTTGAAATGCCCTCATTTTTTGATGTTTGCCTCAGCTATATTTATCTAGCTATGTTTCCCTTTCTCCTTTCAAGCAAGGAAATACCGTGCAAAGCAAATGATGGCAAGATAATTTGTAGTTTGGCTAATACAATTCTGTAATATGGTCAGCTCCTTAACACAATAGCATTTCACTCTTCATAGAGTAAAAAAGAAAGGTTGCTGCTGTATGGTCTTTGTTCATATTGGAGCATTTTAAATTATTTTATTGGTCATGGGGAAATATTTCCTATTGAAATCCATGGAATCCAAAAGGAGCAGTCCCATGCACATGCATTTTTGGGGACTAAGTCCAGAAGTTATTTCTAACCATATGTTTATATGACTATGATGATTGATGAATGTTTTATTTTGACTGAATTGTACCCTTTTACTTCATCACATTGAATAGTTGGGTCTGGGCCATCTTCTAAATAGCATTTGATACAAATGTATTCTTCCCCTTCTTCTCTGAAATCTTTACATGATGTATATATTTGATATTTCATATTTTTACCTGAAACATGTTTTAACTACTTTTTCATCTGAAAAGCATTGTAAGGTATGTTTGCTTTATTCTCAAATTACTATGGCAAAAATGACATCATCTCAAGAGTGCAAGAATACTTTCAATATATTAGAAATGGAATAGAAACATTTTTATAGAAATATTGTTTAAACTAGGCACAATATATACTGAAAGCACAACTCTGGAGAAGAAAACAGTGCATACAGTTAAGTGTTTAACTGTGCTAACTAACTTTCTAAGTTTTGAGCACGCTTCATGAGAACTGGATTGCACCTAAACATCGTGCAGAATTTGTATTTCTGTCCCATTGGCTAGGAAAATAAACCCTAGTCACTATTCATTCCTCAGATTTACATAACTCATAACCAATGAATAGAAGTAATTAAATACTTTCTGTTCTACAGCAAAAGTTTGTGCCAAACAAAACACAAGAGCAGTGCATAATGTATTAAAAATGGAGCTCTTCAGAGTTGTCCTGATATTTTCAAGATAATATTTTGCAACTAAGAGTCACTGAGTCCTACTTCCGGCATCTTTCAATAAAGCTAAACACAACATGCCAAATGCAGAGCTGCTATTGAAAATTGCTAATATTTTCATACTTTCTATGATATTAATCTAATTGCATACTGAGACCATGATTGCATACTGAGATCCCCACCAGCAGTGGATGACACAAGGGCGGACAAGCCCGAAATGTCCTAATATCCAAACACAACAAGTTCTTTGCTGTTGATGGGAGGAGCTTATTTTAAGGCTGCCATTTTCAGCAAGGACAGAATATGTTTACTTCTTCTTGGATATGATTGTTGGTATTTACTGGACAAGAATGCTGATTGAAGTCCAGAATGGAATTTCATCTCAAAATGACAAAAACAATGTTGATTTTTCAATGAAAAGCAGGAATAAGCGTGGTATGGATCGAGGTCAGTGGTCTCCAACCTTGGTCCCTTTAAAACTTGTGAACTTCAACTCCCAGAGTTCCTCAGCCAGCTTTACTGACTGAGGGACTCTGGGAGTTGAAGTCCACAAGTCTTAAAGGGACCAAGGTTGGAGACCCCTGATCTATCTGAAACTAATTGCAACAATTTGTCTAATTCAAAAAACAAGAAAATGTTCCCTGAATGTTTTTATGTTTTCTTCAGAGGTCTCTTTTTTTTCTCCACACTTTTGGAAAGTGTCGTGTCTAGTAGAATTACCTATATGTTATGGCACTATATGTTTGTTGTTTTCTGTGTCTTTTGTACAGATGCAGTAAGAATTTATTGTTATCTGGACTGATATTTATCATTACCTCTTGTCTCCCCCAGGAAATTGAATCAGATTCAGCCCTAACTGACCATGGTGGCAGTTTTACAGTTTAGCAGATAGCTTTCTTTAGGATCCTCCTTTTTTTCCTCCCTTTCTTGAAATTGCTTTTTAAAGAAAAACAAAACATAAATTGTATTTTGACTTTGGAGAGTGAAAGTTTACCCCATATACATTACGATAATAAAAAAGCTGACCTAGTCATTGCAATGATGCCTCATTTATAAATATTGCTTGAGAGACAAAAATGATGAAAAGAGTTGACAGTAAAAAGCCTTAAAACCTGCTGATTATTTTTTTTTAAAAATGAGGACACAGGCCTTTGTTTAGTGACAGAAACACACAGGGTTTCTCAATATGCAGAATAGCAGTTTTCTTGGTGCAAAAGCTTTGCTGAAGCCAGCCAGATACACTAAAGCACACATTATGTTAAAGAAAAAGTCTAGTGGGTCTTTTCATATGTAATACTTCTAGCTAAAAAACAAAACATAGTTTATTGATCCAGGAATAGGTTCCCGTATTTGCTTTTATTCTTGAGCGTTATTTTTGATATTTTTATTCTGGTGTGCTCCCCAATATATCTGACATAAGGAACTGGTTTAAAATCAGTTATTAAGTAGGATCTGAAATAATTATTGGAACATAGTTTAAGATCCTAAATGTTAGTCAACTAACATTAATAAAAACATTCCTTGTCCCTGATATATACAAGGAATTTCATAGTTCAAATCAAATCAAACTAAATTACCAGCAGTAGTTTACAAAGAGAAAAGATTATGGGAAAACTTATCTACTCTTCTGGGAGTTGCTATTTCAACCCATCTGGAGCCAATCCAACTTTTTAAAAAATGGGGTGATTGTTATGATTACGTCCTTTTATTGTCTCATTTTGAAAGAAGTAGTTTAAAGCTTGCTTCTGCTAAAGATTTATGGAAAGGTACAGGAGGCTTGAAAGAGAGACATTGTCCTCACATTAATACAGAAAGCTCTTCATCTTTCTCCATATTCAAAACATCATGAAATCCTCTAGCAGTTTACTTTATTATTCTCCTACTGTATTATCCCCTTGCCATGACCAAACATACCCAACTAAAGCCATACTTAATTTCTTAGACATCATTTTGAAGACTATACTTTGTTAGTAACGTTAGTGCCGTAAACTTTAGCGCCATTTGTCTTGAAATGAAATGTGATTCATTGAACTCAATGAACTTTTAAAACTTATGCCATTTATTTATTTGAAACATAGCTTCTGGAAAAAGGAGAGCAAGTGAGGCTTCAAAACGCCTTTAGGGGTGGAGAGAGAACCAAGCAAACCTTGATTTGCTTTTTTAAAAAGACCTTACCTGATTATTCCCTAGTTATTTAATTGTAATTTCATTGTGTTAGTTGTGTTGCATTTGTGCCTCCCAAAGCACACCAGATTGAGTGTGAAATATCAATTTTTGTTCTATTTTAAGAATATTTTTTTTCATCCTCCCAATGATTTTTTTTTGTTAGAATTTCATTTTTAAAGAATAAAATGATCACCTCCTGCCATAGATTTTGTGGCCATGCTGAGACACTAGAGCAGCACAAGTTGCTGGAGTTGTCGTATTATGTCTCCTGTCCATTTAAAAAGAAGAAGAAAAGGAGAAAACAAGAGGATAGCTTTATTGATTTGGAATTTGGAAGCATTCAGATCAACAATTCTATGAAGCAAAGCCCTGTAATCCAATTTCTCTAAGTATACCTCCTAAGAATTCATGAGAGAGAATTGTGGTCACCTCATTTCCATGAATCTGATATGGATTTTTTTTTTTTTTTGCATGAGTACTCTAATTTTTAATAATGCTGCTCCTGATTACTGTTGATTTTTTAAGCCAGGCTTTCCTTTATCAGCTTCTAATATCTAAAACTGAGCCATGTTCAGCAATAGTAATTATTCAAATTGTCCATAGAATATACTAAAAAATAAAAGATGGCAGCCATAGCAGTATAGTCAAAGCTCTGCTTGTTTATGTACAATGTAACACGCAGAAAAAAAATGAGTGGAGCTTTGACCACACCATTAAGACTACTATTTTGCCTTTCTTGTCCATTCCTGTGGACAGGACTGGGTTAGAAAAGACAGAAGGTACTTTTAATATAGGAAAAAGAAATTGACATAGAGAAATTGATTTAAAACACTTTTTTTTTAAAGACCTGGAAATTCTGTATTGACATTCATTGTTCTCTCTTTCCCTGTTTTCCCTACTACAGAAACTGGAGCTTATAGTGTGTGCCTAGACCTTAAATGCACCAGCGGAAGGATTAGATAAAACAAATCCTTCAAATTACCAGTTATTCTCCCTTAACCAGTACAATTATTCTTGTGCCTTCTGTGGCTTACAATTTTCATATGTTTGGCCCTTCCTTCCTTCACACAACTCCCCAGATGCAATAAACACTGGTTTTCTCTCCACCTTTTTCCCCCCAGCTGTTTAACACAATGTTGATAGCTATGCACATTTTGTGTCTTTTTAAAGAAAATTAAAAACAAAAGCAGGAGAATAAGTTTTTGAAGAAGATAATTTTTAGAACAGTTTGATACCGCAAATTATTTTTTCTCAATCGTTTGAGCCGCATTCAATTTTGAAAATTTCTTGTAGAAGCCAATTTTTTGTAACAGTGGTGCAGATCTTGTGTTTTCTTAGCCTAACAAACAGTAGTATAGGAGCAATATTTCATACGTATTATATATATGTGTATAAATATACATACATATATAACAATATATACACCTGCTAATATATATATAAAGATATATATATGTATATATACCTATACACACACAATAAGCGTGTGAAGTGAAATGCTTACATTTTTCCAGTGTAGATTAAGAACCTATTTTAGACATTTGTTATGCTTTGTGAGAAGAATGTTCTATTTGAAGCTATAAAACACTTAATTCTTACTGTATCTCTGGTTGTGTAATGGGAACGCTTCACATTAAATGATTTTTAAAAAGTGAAAGATATTAGGATGTAATAATTATTTAAGGAAGTGTTCACCCATATATTCTTGAGGTTTGCTTTGTGCCTCTGAGTATTATTTAATTTTAAAGTGTTTTAAGTTTGCAGAATCATTGTTACTGTACTGAGTATGTGGGTGAACAACGATAGCCAAGGGGAATTTTTATAAAGCAATGTATATATTCAGCTTGAGGGCTCTTCTTGAACAAAAGGCATATGATTTTAATAACTACATTCTGAGAACATCTGTTAAATTTATAGGAATCACTGCAGTAACTGCATAGATAGTTGAAAGCATTCTTTAAAACCCAGCTCAATACTTTTTAAAGATAGATTTCTCTCATCATGTATCCAGGAGAAGAGTGATCCACTTTCCGTAACGTTACAAAAAAAAATTTCTATGTGCACAATGTAATTTATTGGCAATGGATTCTTTCCTCCACAGGTTACTATTAAGTGAAAGGTAAAAGTGAAGATTTTGTGGCTTTAAATATAGGACTTTCACCAGCAGAACTGAAAGATATAAATATATATATATATAAAATATATATAAATAAATAATTATATATATATATATAAAAGTGGTTTGCAAATCCCCTCAAAGGAGCATTGTACATGAGAAGTAATTTTTTTTAATCCTCTTCTATTTGTCATGTGTATTATATAGTAATTATTGGTGTTTTAGTGCAAAGACTTCTTTTGGATATGTATTCTGTGTTTGGAAATTTTAATAAACATTGTTTTTAAAAAGCTCCCCTTAATGAATGTAACTGGTTTATATTAGTAAACAGTTACTATATTGCACTTAAATGTTCTGTTGAAGGAAATACAGTTTTGTTGGTTATAAACCATTGAAAATATTAAGAGTTTGACCTGGGATATAAACTGTCATTTAACCTTTGAATCTTCTTAGGGCTAACTCTGTTTCAAACTATGAAAAGTGCAAAATCTTCAGCCTTTTTCTCTATTCAGACAGTAAAAATGTCCAAGAAATACATGGCAAAATGTAGATAAGATGGCAAGTTTAAATTTTGCTCCCAGTCTTTCTACTCTAGACTTTGTTAAGGCTTTGTTATAATACTGTAGAATTTATTAAAAAATGTAAACACACATATACATTTTTATCAGGAAGATATTCATATTAATCTGAACTCAAGAATCAGAGAAATACTGTACCTTTATAAACTGGAAGAATCAAAGGTTAAGGCATAAATATTGCTGTTGTCCCAGCTACTTCTCATATGTATATAGTTACAAAAGTTACAAAACACTGCCTTTATATTATTTAGCAATATGTTGTAAATAGCATTATCAAAGTTCTTTTGTAATAAAAACCCTTTAATTTGAAGTTAGTACAATAACTGAATTAATGAATTCAATTTTTGGATTATTTTTAATTTTATTATTTAGATAGAGGCAATTTCAACTGTTGGGGGGGGTTTGTTGTTGTCTATTGTTCTGAAGACTTCGCATAATTTATTGGTTTAATTTATCCTAATTTATTTGATGGTGTACAATTTTGTATTGCCAAGGATGTACTGTAATATTAATTGATGATGTGATAAAACATGAAGACTCCCCTGTCTGTATGGAGGAAAAAAAGGTGCAGTAGACAATTGACTGAAAAACTTACAATTCTAGCTTGGCAGCTACTAAATTGAAAAGAAATCAGGAAAAATGTTTTTTTTGGGGGGGGAGGAGTTGGGGGAAACTCTTTTTTTGTGTGTGTTTTAAGCTTTTGTATACTCTCCAGATCTTTACCTTTTTGCTTTGTACCACTTAAAGGATACAGTAGTTCAATTGCCTTGTGTGCCTTCCATCTTCTCTAAATTGAATGTATGTGCAGTATATATGCAAGCTTGTGCAAAATAAAATATAAATTACAAGCTCATTGCTCCTGGCTTATATTCTTACTAATATTCTTTCTTATGAGAGACCAATGTGAAACTACTCAAAAGTTGGAGCAAAATTAAAAGATGCAGAAAGGGACTAAATTTTTAGTTACATATGCTCCAAAGAACTTTGCAGATTACATCTGGAGCCCGACACTGAATTTTCATTTAAAATCCAATGTAAAATTGAGCACATTTGATGTTCAAAAGCCTCAAATAGAAAGCATTCTTTATGAATTACTGTGTGTGAACCCAACTGATAAAGGGTGGTTTATAAGAACATCGTAGAAAGTCTTCTATTTGCAATTTCTTCAGCAAGGTTTGAATAAACAAAATGTAGGGTTACTGTGATGGACAAATTCAATCTCTGGCTGTATCTGTCTGCCTCCCTACCTACGTAGAAGGTTCTGATCAATTCTTTGTTAGTTGCAGAGGACTTTTAAAATTACACATAAAATCAGAGTTAATAATGATGCCTGTCTATGGGAAGTCCCCTTGGCTTCCCCGTGATCAGGATTTTGTAGGTTATAAACCATAAATTATCCCATCGATCCAGTGTAGTTTTGTAGATAGGTTTTTCTTACATGCACACATATATACATACCGTGTTTTCCCAAAAATTAAGACCCTGTCTTATATTTTTTTGAACCCTGAAATAAGCGCTTCGCTTTATTGCCATGTGCTCAAAAATCCAATTGGGCTTATTATCAGGGGATGTCTTATTTTGGGGGAAAGAATAGAATAGAATAGAATAGAATAGAATAGAATAGAATAGAATAGAATAGAATAGAATAGAATAGAATAGAATAGAATAGAATAGAATTTTTTATTGGCCAAGTGTGATTGGACGCACAAGGAATTTGTCTTGGTGCATATGCTCTCAGTGTCAATAAAAGAAAAGATACGTTCATCAAGAATCATAAGGCACAACACTTAATGATAGTCATAGGGTACAAATAAACAATCAGGAAACAATATCAATATAAATCATAAGGATACAAGCAACAAAGTTACAGTCATACAGTCCTAAGTGGAAGGAGATGGATGATGGGAACGATGAGAAGATTAATAGTGCAGACTTAGTGAATAGTTTGACAGTGTTGAGGGAATTATTTGTTTAGCAGAGTGATGGCGTTCAGGGAAAAACTGTTCTTGTGTCTAATTGTTCTGGTGTGCTCTATAGCATTGTTTTGAGGGTAGGAGTTGAAACAGTTTATGTCCAGGATGTGAGGGGTCTGTAAATATTTTCACAGTCCTCTTTTTGACTTGTGCAGTATACAGGTCCTCAATGGAAGGCAGGTTGGTAGTAATTGTTTTTTCTGGGTATACGCATACACACATACACCCAGACACATATTTAGCACACTTTTGGAGATGAAAAGAAAACAAGAGTTGTGCTTTCCTGAGAGAATGAGAATTCTGCTTCACTGAAGGCCGATTAAAATAAGGTTTTTACCTCCTGTGTATTGCTAGAACTGTCACCAGGGAGAATGATGGGGAATTTCACATGCAGGGACTCTTTCACTTTTTCGGTCCATTCCCCTGCAGTACTGCCCAGAGAAAGTCAGTTGTCTGTAAGACACTGTGTTTTTTAATGGTTTGGGTAGCATAAAAATTCAATTAATAAACAATCACTGCCCTCTCTCCCTCCCCCGTTTCTCTGGCTTGTCACCTGATCTATTTGAGGACATGGTTCCTTCGTAGAAGAGTACTACTTTCATATTCAGAAACAATCAGGCTGTCAAGTTTGAGGCAGAGCTCACCTCTGCACCTATGACCTGTTAGTTGGGCATCTTGTCAGGTGTTTTAAAACACAAATTCAAGTGACTAGCTACACTCACTCCTCTCCACCTCTCCACATATTAAGGGGAACAATTTGTAGCAGGTGGTGTTTAGTGAGAAAGGAATTAAGCCAGAAGATCCACTAATCATTTTTCTTAACTGGTCCCACATTCAAACAGTAAAAATAGCACCATTTGCTAGTCTTGTTACTAAGGGAGAAGCGGAATCAGCAATGAGGGAGGCAAGCACAATTTATGCTGACATAGTTTTTTGCCAAATCAAGGACTGCAGGATCGTGCTAACACAGCCCTCTGGTTGTGCCCTAAGAGTGCTGAGAGGTTTGGCAAATGAACAGTAGAGTCGCTCGGTGGCTTTGTTAGCCGATGAAGAGTCATGGTAGATTCATTAGTTAAAATTACAACAGCAGTGATGGAAGTAGTCATTACTGATTGATGGTAGACAGAATGCAGAGGAACACTGATTTAAATCACCAGTGACCTAATCTTGATGCATCCTACACCAGTGTAATAGCAAAACCTGCTGACATCTTTCTTAACTATTCACTACTATGAATTCAATCTTTTCTTGGACACATTGCCTAATGTTGCTGATTCATTCAATGAACGAGCCACTTCAGAACTTCAGTTTCAAAATGCACTCCTTAAATGATTGATAGATTGATATGTACTCCTTAAATGACTGATCTCCTGAAAACTTCATGAATGGAACCCAGAGTTATAATAAGAAATCTTGGGAAGAACTCAAGAAAAGCTGCTAGGGATTTCAGAGAGACGGTGGAATCTAAGAAGATTGTCTCCACTTACTATCTACAAACACAAACACAAAGAAGAAACTTTGGGATTTATTGGTCTATAATTCCCTCTAGTTTTGAGGACCAAAGTTCTAGTTCACATGAGGTTTGTAGGCACATCACACAAGATGAGACAGGCAGCCTTCAATTGGAATACTTCAATTCGAGTAACTGGAATGCTCTTCTTAGTTTCTTTTCGAATAGGAATTATTGGGAAAAGGGCTCCATGCACATACTTGGAAAACATACATGTAGCCTTGGAAAGATTTTCCCAAGTTCAGAGGAGTACAATAGGATGTACTGGGACAACGTGCATAAATAATAATGTGCATTAACATTAAAAATAGATGTCTATATGACATCTCATGTTAAACAATTCCAAAACACATTAAATGATTCCAGTTAGATTTAGAATTCCAATCATAGGGCATATACAAACTTTTTCCACTGCCTGTTTCAAGATGAAACCAGAGACTCTTTATGTGTGTGTGCATGTGCACAAGTGCATGCATCTTGAGAAAGAGCTTACATACATACATACATACATACATACATACATACATACATACATACTAAGTGTTTTTCTGTCGAAGCACCTGGTCTGCCCCAATATGGGAGGGAGCACACTGCTTCCCTTTTGCCTTTCAACTCCAATCCAGGAGCCCTCAGGCAGTCGCTTTCACGACAAACTATATACACAGTATATTCTTTAGTTCAAGGTTACTGGCACTATAACATAGATGATTCTGCTAGTGGAATGTTTTAGAGCTGTGATGGCGAACCTATGGCATGCATGAGCTGTCACTGCAGCTCAGGTCTGCCGCCCATGTGCGCATGCCTCCTGCTGGCCAACTGGTCTTCAGGTCTCTGCCACGCATGCGCAGGATTAGGGCACACCCGGGGTGCATGTGCATGCATGCACAGGGCAGGATGCACATGGGGCACGTGCACATGCACAAGGGTGGGGTGCATGTGTGGGGGCCACGCATACATGCACGGGGGTTGGGTTGCATGCACAGTGCCCATGCGTGCATTGCATTTTGGGGGTTCATGTGCGCTTTGAGCACTTGGTCCAGAAAATGTTAGCCATCACTGTTCTAGAGGTTTGGAATATAGAATCCATGCTTGATTCTTATCAAAAAAAGCACCTTTTCTGTGAGTCTAGTAGCTAACTATTTAAAGTTTATTCTATTCCAACCTCATCTGCCATTTTGATTTCCATTTGGACAACATGGCAATTGTACAACATATGTGTTTTTTTCTTTTGTACTTAATGTGTATTCAAAGGGTAGTAAAAAGAAATCACGTTCCTATTTGAATAAAATATTTAGAATTTAGGCATCAATACTATTTGTTTTCAGTGGTCTTCGAGGATCATTCTGGTTGCATCGACTGTTGATTTTTAGAAATGCATGCTTGCCTTAGGAAAATATTTATGCTGAAAAAAAAATGCATTTTTAGATCCAATACAAATGGCCTTTTTTCCTTTGTAACAGGCACAACAAATGGGCAGCTGGGGGAGGTGACAAGGGAGAACACTTGATGGGGAAAATCTTGTGGCAACAGTGGCCAGTTTCATTATAGCCTTGCCAGGCTATGAAACAACTCTTGGGGCCTGAAAATCCTATTGCCTATTAAAACTGGGCATGACCGTTCTTTTTTATGCTTCGCCAGCCAGAGATAGAACTGGATCCTGGGGGAAATAAGGAAAAATATTTATTACAAGTGTTTAACACCTTTTAGTACAAACAGCTATCGTCAGTGATAATTTTCTGCCAGCATATTGCAAAAGCCAAAGGGAATTTTTTATACATCTAATAATTGTCAGAAGAAGAGAGACCAATCTTATCCCCAATCTTAATCAAACCGAATCCATATTGTCTGAGCAAAAGCATCTGGATTCTTGTGGTCGACCTTTTTTTTTTTTTTTTTGGCTCCAGTTTGCCAGTCTCTCTTCTCTCCTCTTATCTTAAAAGAAACTTACTTAGAATGGCAAGACAAGCTACTCCTGAGATTCAGAGCAAGTTAAAAGCAGAAGGTAGGGTACCAAAATAATAGATAAGTTGGGGGCCTATAAAAGTCATACTCAAGCATCTGGAAGGGAACAGGTTTTCAGCTTGGAATGGAGAAAGAAAGCAAAAGTTTTTTCTTTCTTCTTGCTCTTATCAGAACCTACATACTAAGAAGGCTGGATAGCAGACAGCAATAACCTTGAAAGAAAGCTCAGATGAAGAGCTTCTGTGGATCAGCAAAAGGCTCCTGCCAGGCATTCAGGTTCTACTTTCAGGGTGTGCTGCAGTTGGCTCATATGTCTCGTGAGAGCTGTTAGATAGTCAGAAAAGTTGTGAGCCAATGGAGAGCAGAGCTGAACAGCAACACCAAATGCATCAATCAGCTGTTTGGGAGCAGCAGAGGAGCTAGTAGAGCCAGTTATGCATTTCTCAGGGCACCACTGGTTGCATTTATAATAATTTTTGCTAGCTAATGTTTCATCTTAGACAGTATTCGTTCTTTTTTTTAAAAAGTTTTTTATTTTATAGACAAACAAACATTTAGTACATCAATCATTCCTTCCGTGTGACATCTCGGTGTTTTCTTCATGGCTCCATCTTTTTGTTGTTGCTTCTTTCTTCACTTCAATTTAATCTATTACTATTTTTTCACAAGCACAGTATTCTAATTATACCTTTCTTTTACATAATTACCTGCTGCTTATCTGCCTTTTTTCTAACCAATGGTAAAATTTATCCCATATCTTAAAATATTCTGAATCCTCTCTTTCTTTGATCATCAAAGTTAATCTATTCATTTCTGCACAGTCTAAATTTTTTTTAATAATTTCTCCTTCAAGGGGTATTTTCTCTGCTTTCCAATTTTGCGCAAAAACAATTCTTGCTGCTGTTATTATGTGTATAATCAAATAAATATTTTCCTCACTGATTTTTTTCTGGTAGAATACCCAATAAGAACAGCTTTGGTTTTAAGTCAGTGTGTTGTTGGGTCATTTCTTCTAACTAACCCTTTATTTTATCCCAATAATTTTTAGCTTCTGGGCATGTCCACCACATATGATAATAAGTTCCTGGTAACTGATAACATTTCCAGCACTTAGCTATTCATTCTGAGTGCCCTATCAGTTGAAAGGTAGGGTATGTTCTTGAAAAGGCTGGGAGCAAATTGTCTACCATATCTCTGCAATAAGTTACAAAGAGTTTTTTTTTTTTTTTTACATTTATATCCCGCCCTTCTCCGAAGACTCAGGGCAGCTTACAGTGTATAAGGCAATAGTCTCATTCTATTTGTATATTTACAAAGTCAACTTATTGCCCCCCCAACAATCTGGGTCCTCATTTTACCTACCTTATAAAGGATGGAAGGCTGAGTCAACCTTGGGCCGGGCTTGAACCTGCAGTAATTGCAGGCTACTGTGTTCTAATAACAGGCTCCTTACAGCCTGAGCTATTCCGGCCCTTTTTTTAGTGAAATCAACTAGATGCCCAAATCCTCCTGGAATAAATTTTTAATCCTAGGTGCACTTTGATTATTAGTGCCATTTTTCCAGGTAGTTGTAAAAAATAGTTACTCTGCATCACGTACATTTTGCAGTACTTGCAGCATTTCACATACAAGTTATCTAGTATTTTATCACAGGCACAACATATCTTAAATAACTTGAACTAATAAAAATATTTTTATTTAAGGTAATTTTAAGAGAGAGGTTTGGAAAAGAGTGGATACCAAAGCAGAAGGAACAAATGCCTTCTCTCATGGTGAACATGGCTTTATTTTACTGCAGTGCTTAGGGGCTGGGTCCACTTTTCCTCAATTTTGTCCCAGTTCCTTCTACTACAACATATCCAGATGTGGGGTTCAGTAGGTTCTGACCAGTTCTGGAGGACCGGTAACAGAAATTTTGAGTAGTTCGGAGAACCGGTAAATACCACCTCTGACTAACCCCGCCCCCATCTATTCTCTTCCTCCAGAGTCCCAGCTGATTGGGAGGGAATGGGGATTTTGCAGTAACCTTCCCCTGGAGTGGGGTGGGAATGGAGATTTTGCAGTATCCTTCCCCTGCCACGCCCACCAAGCCACACTCACAGAACTGGTGGTAAAAAAATTTGAAACCCACCACTGAACTATTTGGGGACAAGCTTGAATTGCTTTTTTTCCCCCAACAGATTTGGTTTTATCTGCCATATATTAACAAAGTCTAGCTTCCCCCACCCCAACAAGTTATGAATGACCTGATCACCTGAAAAAAATACAAGTCATTGAGGTCATGCCACATGCCATAGCCTTTCTCCATTCTAGTCCAGTCTCAGATAAGGTGGTAGGAGTTATAATTGTTCATCCCCCTCTGCATCTTTTTTTCTTTCTTGACTTTTGCTACCCTCAGTATTCTATTGAGTAGGTACAACTGATCTACACCAAAGACCGGATTTTGTTTTGCTGCCCAATCTAACAACCAATCAGGCATGCAATGCAATGCAATGTACTATGGTTTGTTTGTTTGTTAACAGCAGTTTTAATCTTACTACATAAGATATCAATATTACTGTTTTGCTAGAGTTGTATAGAGCTAGAAATTAGTCTGTCAGTATCTTGGAAAACTGCTGGCAGCCAAACCAAATGATTCTGGGTCAGATGGTTGACTCAGTATACATTAAAATCTTTATTTTGTAAATGAAAAGACAATTTCTTGTCTAGAATACAATCCTAGGAAAACCTGAGACCTGTTTATTGATTCATACAATTCTACAGTTGGACAAAGAATTAGGTCTACTTTTCGTTCATCTTGGATATGCTTGGAAGTAATCAGTCTGGATTTTGGAAGCTTAGCACAGCAACACTGGAAACTCACACACTAGCATAAGAAATTCCTGTTAAAAGAGGGGTGGAATCAGAAATCTTCCAGCATTGTGGATATATTTTCCCTTATGAAGTTACAAATATTCAGCTCCAGCATCCACTGACTGAGTTCATAGTCATCACTGTAGATCCATTAAGCTGGAACAGTTGACATTTTGCCCATAACCTCTGTTGTGACTTGTTTACATTCTTCAACTAGGAGCAATGGGAGGAGGATACCATAGTTATAGGATTTATATTGCTATCTGTGGTAGCACAGTGGTTAGAATGCAGTAGTGCATGCTAATTCTACCGACTGCCAACTGCCAGACTTTGAGTCTCACCGGCTCAAAGTTGACTCAGCTTTCCATCCTTCTAAGGTTGGTAAAATGAGGACCCAGATTGTTGGGGAAAATATGCTGACTCTGTAAAACAATTAGAGAGGGCTATAAAGCATTGTGAAGCAGTATATAAGCCTAAATGCTAACTGCTATTGCTATCCAGATGAAGAAAAGAGACAAAACAAGCTGTTTCTCTAGCATCTGTACATCTTGCTAGTATGACTTGCAAAAGGATGAGCAGAAATCTAGACTGGAAAGAAGTAGGAAGTGTAATCATTATGTACCTGACATGTAGTCAGTTAAAGGGTGCCATTCATTTTCTGCATAAACAATAGCAATAGCAGTTCGACTTATATAGGGTTTCATAGTGCTTTACAGCACTCTCTAAGTGGTTTACAGAGTCAACATATTGCCCCCAACAATTTGGGTCCTCATTTTACCAACCTCGGAAAGATGGAAGGCTGAGTCAATTTTGAGCCAGTCGGGATTGAATGCCTGACTGTGGGCAGAGTTTGCCTGCAATACTGCATTCTAACCAGCCTCTGCTAACCAGTTAAGCTTTGAACACTTTAGCATCATTGGTGCATTCAGTTGGACGCATATCCAAGGAAGTCTGTTTAGAGGTAATGTCAAAATGGTGTTTGACACATTACCTTGTCTGGAGTAGGATGGCAACTTATGATGGCTCTTTGACAGTCATGAAAGAAAAATTGCTGGCAATACTTTTAAAATATTTAAGTATTAAGATGTAACTTGCAAAGGGATTTTAATTCATTTTTCAGTGTTGGTAGATTTCTTTCCCATTTCCCTTATTCAATGGCAATAGTAACATGTAAATGCAAAAGAGAGTACACACACACACACACACACACACAATGTTAACATGCTCCTTTCAAAGCAATGCAGTGGAAATGTAGTATTGAGTTATGAAAAGGCAAGCCACTTGCAAAACCAAATGAGGAATAATCAGGGAAGCAGCAGGGGAGGGGAGGAGAAAATGTTGAAGAAGAAAATTATCCCGATTTCTAACTCTGCTGGAAAAATGTTAAAAGTTATTGCCACACAAAGAACCTCTTGAACTGCTCTGGCTTCCAAAATTTCTGCTGCACTCTCTGCAGTTACTTGTGTATGGCAGAAGCAGCATCTTTGTATTATATGAACAGTCTGCTTCATAATCAAATACCATCTGTCGCTACATCTGAACTTGTTTTCAACATCTGTGCGTTCTGGTCTTAACAAAGCTTTAAAAACTAATTCAAAAACTTTCACAGATCACTGGCTAAATATGTACATTTACCATCTTTCGCCTTGCTTTAAAATATTTCTTTGCTTTTTTGCCACCCCTTGGCTGCGAATAGTGAAGATGCAAGCACTAAGAGGCTTTATTAAGCTTATTTTCTAACAGCCTCGGGTAGCCAAGTGCAAAAAGGGGACACTTGCTCAGGCACCGAGAGGACCCATCATATCCTTTCTTGGTGCCAATACAGTCCCTTCCTGCCAATGAGAAACCTGAAAGTTGATCAGCTACCATACCCCAATTACTCAAAATGACACTACAGATAAAACGGCAACCAAGGGGAGAATCAACTGTACGGCTTATATGCTGCTAAAGTGTGTCTGAACAAATGGCGAAGTAAAATCCTGAGAGCTCTCTGGAGGATAAGGATGTTGTTACTTTGCACATGCTTCAGAAATGGGAAGTACATCTTTACCGAACTTTGGGCCAACCCACTAGCAGATGTTGACCAGTTTTGCTTATGTATACATCAGTTGCAGAACACTAAAAACAGAGATTAGAAATTTTAATTTAGTCAAGGCAGTTGGGCTAAAATGATGGCTTTTGTTGAAACCATTAAATAGAGCTGCCTAATGAAGTACAGTACCGAGCTGGCAGAGGGATTTCTGATGGGAGCACGGCTGCCAATTCCAAACGGCAGCCTTGGAAAGGGTAAAGAAGGAAGCGTTGGAGTCTTTAGCGAAAGTGGAACAGCACAACAGCCCTTGTTGAAGCTGCTTCTGATTTCACATCAGAGGAGAGGACAGCACTTGGATGTGATTACTCTGACATTTTAAGCAGACCCTGGAAATGTACCATTATGGGTCGCAGTCCCCCTCCTCAGTCCCCATCCTATATTTCTTCTTTCTATTTGTTCAGAAAGGAAGCTGATCACAGAAGGTGATGAAATGGTCGTAAATTCACATTTCAAAGGTCATTTGAGTTCAAAGCCTGAAGATGGAGTATGGCAAATTCTTTAGGCATAAGGAAAAGTAGTGGGAGGGAGAAGTGGGGGGGTGGGGCAGTCATTCAGTCTAATGACTGATTTCACTACACAATGATTCTTGCCGTTTATTTCACAATAGCTATTGCCAACCCCAGTTCCATTATTCTTCCATTTCTTAGGGTTAATACATAGGTACTGAGGGGACGGGGGAATAACACCTTGACAGTATTAAATGAAGCAGTCTCCATTAACTAAATGTTGGGCAAGCGGAAGGCTCCTCTTTATTGACCACATATATGTTCAATATCTAGAGCCGTATAATCACACAAGTTCCTCTGACAAATTTCCGTTGGTCCCAAGGTGCTCTGCAGCTGAGGGAGGCGCCCTACCCCCCACAAGCCAATTTCTTCATAGTTCAGGCTGTGAGACATTCATAGATCTAGCCTTTTATTAGCCCTTCGGACCCTTTAATAATGGGTGTGCTGACACAAACTAGCAGCATCTATAAAATAGCACACAGGCATTTCTAATCATCAATGTGTCTAATAATCCATGTTATATGTTTCCGTTGTGTTATCATTCGGCTGAGGGCTTGCCCTAGACTGAAAGGTGTTTGAGGCCAAGAGCAATTTCAGATCCCCTCCTCAGATTGGTTCAACATTTCAAACATACACAGACACACAAACGCAAATGCACACAAAGAAAAACTGGTACCCCATCTCACAAGTTAGATGATTGGTTAGCAAATACCCCTTGTAATTTTAACCTCTCACTTTTCTAATAAATTGGGGTGCCATCAAATATTATCTGAATGCAGATTGGAAACCGGCAGGTTTGCTGTGTTTGCTGTAATGAATAATAAACTGTACAACTTTTGTCTTTGTCTTCTGATGTCAATAAGTTGCCAAAAGCTGTACAAGGGGGACTGGACTGGAGGGTGTTACTTAGTCGGTGGCATCAGAAGAAATGCTTCTCTATGATGCTGCCTCTATCCAAGTTGCTGATTTTATTGACTGTGAGCAAGGACACACCCAACTTCTGTTTAATTAGACAGGTAGCCTGAGGCAGGACGTTCTAACAGGCAAGATTTGTTCCACCCTAATGGTATTGTGAGGTGCTACGCCTTTACTTTCTTCTAGATGAATCAGGGGTGGCTAACCTTTCTGCTTGAGGATCACATTCCCATGGCAGTAATTGCCTTGGGACACAGAGAATGGTGGGCTGAGCTAAAGCAAAGAGCAGGTGGGGCTGGTGCCCAAAAGTTATGGGTGGGACCAGATACCCATTTGTTTCGGTTTCTGACACTCCTTTTTTCCTCTTCCTATTCTTTTTATATTCCACCACATGCAGGATGGGGATGCAGGAGACAATTGCTTTCATCATCCCAGAAAAAGTCAGATGCAAAGGGCAAAACATCTGAGACACACCCATCTCCCTCATGGAGGGATCCATGAAATTAAAAGCCTTCTTTTTTCCTATAATGGGGAGTATTATCTGGCCTGGTGCACTCTCATCTGAGATTTTATGCAATGTCCAGGTGAGATCACAAGAATCTCTTGGGAACAGAAAATGTTCTGGGAGTGTGGAGGGATTTGAAGAGGCACCTGGGCCGTTGTATGCCATAACCAGTTGGTGATACTTTGGAAAATATGGTAAAAGTAAAGTTCTGAGGTTACGTTGGAAACATAAAGTTGTATTCCCTGATTCAACCTGTCATATCTAAAAGATGCAATCAGTAGAAATATCTGAAGAGAAGATATGAAAATGTGCAAAACCTGAAACGGTTAATTTGCTCACAGCAAGTTATACTTTTGTAATCATGTACTATTATGGTCTAATATTTTTTGATGGAACAATGGAATCTTTTTTGATGGAATATTTTTAATGCATTCAGATAAAATGGATGGCTGAAACAAGGAAGAACCATTGTCCACTAAATACATTTTCTTTAAAGTAGATTTCATCAGCCTACCAGCAGTCATCTTGGGACATATTGAACTGCAGTTCTCCAATTCTCCAGCCAATGGTAGGAAATTATAATAACTCTAGTTCAATGATCTGGAGGGAGCATAAAGTTAGGAAAGCTTACTTTAAATGCTTAATGTTAACTGGATATTTTATACACTGGCTTTGAGATGGCTCTAATTGTTCGTGTTGCGTGTGACCAAGATATTCATATGTATTTTCATCCATCAAACTCAATAGCACCCAGATGAATATTACTGTGGTGGATGTTTCTGTCACTTCTCCCTTGATGGATTTTTGGCATATAAATATATTCATGAACAAGCAGTTCATGTTTTGTAGGACTTTCAAATCCTTAAATTCTTCTCTATGGTTCAATCAGCTTGCATACTAGGTTTTCTTTTGTTTTGAATTCAACTTTTTTCCCAAGAAGCTCAAGGAAGATGACATTCTTCTCCTACCTTTCCTACCTTGTGGAACCATTAATTGACCTGGTCCTCCTAAACTATATTTTTTAATTGGGTATTCTTTCAAAGGGGCTCCAGGAATCTTATGTAGATTTTCCATAATCCCATTCAATTTTATCTTTCAGAATAACTCTAGAGTAGTTTATGCTAAGAAACAGTGATTGGTCCAAAGTTGCTTATCATGTCATACTTTATTTGTTGATTCTCTACTTAAAGGAAAATAAAATTCCTATCTACAATATTTGAAATAGCTAGCATTCTGGGCACAGAGGTTCCAGAGTAGGGGCGAATCTTTCTTACTAAGAGGTTTCAAAATAGAATGGCTGACAAGTGTGTGTGTGTGTTATAGAGTAGAAGCATGGACTCATGTTGTAATATTAAATGCAGTCTTTTTGCATGCTTTAACAGCAGTGTTTTGTATCCTTAAATTTCAAGTAGAAACTCAACAGCATAACTGGATGGCAACCGCTCAGTTCACATAAAAGATTTATAACCTCCCCAAGTCTGTCTTTCTTTTCATTTTCTCCATCTGCACAGTAGAACAATGACAGGATTTTTTTTCCCCCTTTGTAAAGGCCATCCAGGCCTTCACATTTAAATAAAAGCTCCTTGCACGATTGCTGGATATTCTCATCCAAAAATACCCCTTTGGCTTTCATCCTAGAGACACAAGCACCCAGTCACCAGACTTTCAACTGTTGCGAGGACCGTATTGTTATTCTCATAATTTGAGAACTGACTTGTCATCAGTTCCCCAGTATTTAATTTTTCATAGTGTTCTCAGAACCTTTCACATATTTGTTTTGATTTGTTCAATATTGATCCTTTCTCTGACTTTCAGCGAGCTATCACCTTCCCCGGCTGTTCAAAATAAACTGCCAAGCCAGCAGTTTGCAATTTTGTCATAATACATGTGTTTAGATATCTGAGTTGCTGTCACAAAGCTTTTGGATCTCACAAATGTCACACTTGCTTTTTTTTTTAATTCGGATTTGATTTATGCGATGCAATGACTTTGGAAGATAAGGGCCTTCCCTAGTGGGAATGTAATCCTTCCTTTCTACTGTTCAATATTGTGCTGATTGAAGCATCAAACTGTTACCTTATTTGGGCAGAGCGTAAAGGAGAGTAAGAGTGGGACTGCATTACATGGATCATGTTAAAGAATATTCTGTGGTTTATATACAAAGTTATCAATTAGTTCTTATTGTAATGTCTTTAGAAATATATGTATATACATAAGTTGGATGAGTGTGTCTAGATATGTGCCTACATATCTAGACTTTCCTATATGGCTGCTCTACTCCACTGCTTGTATCCTTTCTCTGAGAGCAGTGATGACTTTGAACCAGTCATGAGAGTATATTTATAATATCACCCTTCCCCATCCTAGTGATATCCAAAGTTCTCATATGACTTAACTAATTAGAAGGCCTAAGTCATCTTCTTACCCTACTTCAGGCACACCTCACCCACCAATTCCAAACCTCTGCATCAATCATAAGGCAACTCACAATCCAATATTGATGTGTACTGGAGAGTTTGATATGCCTTTCTGTCATTCTCTGGTTCAGAGTCATCACTGTACTGAAAGAAAGGATAGAAGCAGTGGAGATGGAGGAGCCACGTAGAAAATTCTTGATATGGGGATCTGTGAGATTCCTGGCAGCACAGATTACTATTGCTCCTGGCACATAAAGAAAGCATGAACTGTGGATTTGGTCACTAACCAGACAAAACTATTAAATATTTCCCAGAGACCATCTACACACTAATAACTCCCTCCAATCACATCCCTTCAGCCTTAATAAAGAAAGATAAGAGATCATGCTATATTAATGCTATGCTATGAATAATTATCTTGTGTAGTTTCTGCCCATTCTCTTCCTATTTGCTTTCAGGGAAATATAAGCATTTGTGAAATTCTCACGGATGATGTGTGATACTTTTGGACTTACTTAGTTATCAGTTTCTAGTAGGAATTCATTCATTCATTCCCTGAAGAAATAGGGATGGCATTGCAGAGGAGACAATTGTGGGCAGACAACGAATTCTGGCTGGTTCAGTTTCTCTGGAAAATGGAACGTCCATGAGATTACTCCAGACAGCTGCAGGAATGGAGGTTTGTGAGTTAAACGATTGGGAATTGAGGCATTTCAACCAAGTTCACAGCCATAACGCATAAGCCTGTATGGACATAAGGTTTGGCCAAGCCTCATTTCTTTCAAATGTAACTAATTTACAACAAAAGAGATTTTCTGAGTGGTAGGATAAATCTTCCACTTGGTGAGTCATCATTCTTTCTAGTTTACAAAGAAATAAAAAAAGAAACTGCAACAAGATTAGTGTATGCACAAAGATGGAAAGATTCAGCACTACCTCAGTAGAGGAATGGTTGGTAAAGATAAATGGAATATTCTAAGATGGCCAAACTGACTTCTTTGATCAGAGAAAAGACAATACCTATATTTATTTCTGATTCGACACCCCTTATGGACCTTTTTGGGTGAAATAGAAAAAAAAATGAACTTACCATTTATGGTTTTCAAGATCAGAAAGGATAGATTACAGAAAGAAAAGAATTGTGTTGTAAACATAATGCAACAGGGAAATTTATAATTGTACTTAGAACTGCTGTAAAGATCATCAACTGCGTCTTTGCAGCTTTTTTCTTTTTTTTTCTATTTTTCTTTTACTATTTTCCTTTCTTGCAGTTTTAGCTTTCTCCTTGATTTCTTTCTTTTCTTTTGTTCTTCTTATATTACTTTGTATTGATTTTTAATCTTCCTTTTCAAAAATCTTTAATAAAAATTGTATAGATATATAATTATACATGACTATATATACACATCAGTGGTGAAATCCAATTTTTTTTACTACCGGTTCTGTGGGCGTGGCATGGTGGGCGTGGTGTGGCTTGGTGGGCGTGGCTTGGTAGGCATGGCAGGGGAAGGATACTGCAAAATCCCCATTCCCATCCCACTCCAGGGGAAGGATACTGCAAAATCCCCATTCCATCCCCACTCCAGGGGAAGGATACTGCAAAATCCCCATTCCCTCCCCACTCCTGGGGCAAGGATACTGCAAAATCCCCATTCCCATCCCACTCTGGGGCCAGCCAGAGGTGGTAGTTGCCGGTTCTCTGAAATGCTCAAAATTTCCACTAGTGGTTCTCCAGAACCTGTCAGAACCTGCTGGATTTCACCCCAATACACATATACATGTACATGTAGATGTATATATACATAAACGACTTAATCGTGAAATGGTCATAGGGCATCTATGAATACCTTGCATTTCATTGTAAAATAATTTCTCAGTTCGTTGTAGCCTTTCTTGCTTCCTACACATGTCAAGCATATATCAGACACTCTTCTTTTGAAAGACTTCTTGAGTTAGCAAGTGCTCGTTTTCTTTTGAATTGAATACCAATAGCACAGAAACAAAAAACAACAACAATAAGAAAAGGTCAATGTGCATTCTCATCATTGCAAGAAGATCCTAGAAGGCATTAGGTAAGGAATGATCTGAAGAATTTTCAAGTGAACATTCAGGAATTATAGGTAACCAGTGGGATAGGGAGTAGAAAAGCAAATGACACATATGATCACATTATTATGTAAATATATATCTGTTAAGACACAAGCATGCAGTTGTGATATTTGTGTGATGGGATTATTATACATGTTGTTATCTTAATATCATTGCATTGACCACTGTACTGGATGCAGCTGGCGGAAGAATAAACTGGAGGATAATTGAGAAATTGGTTCTATTAAAAAAATCCAAGAATATAGGCTAAATTCATCATCATTGTCATCTTTATCATTGTCATTATCTTGGAAAAGGGGAATACAAATTAGCACCGTATTTGTTGTCAAGAAAACAAAATGGACATGTCCATAAAGTCTACCATTTTGTTCAACTTGTCTTTGTTATGTTGGGCGAGTGAAGAGACTGAAAACAGCTTCAGACAACAGGACTTTATTTGACAACCATCTACAATCCAGCATCTTGCCTCTCTGACAGCTTGCCATTTTATAGGGAGCTGTCAGGTGTTTCAACCAATCATGTTTGAGTATTTTTCCTGCTCAAACACCGGACCTGACTGAAGCCTTTCAGGCTGTCAGTATCTAACAGTCTTTAACTTATGTACTTATATATACTTCATTTTATGTTAATTATCCATCTTTTCCTTTTTAAAGCTAAATTGACTTTTACACAAACAAATCAATCATATAATATACTATGAACAAAAAATCTGATTAATAGTCATCTAGTTGATTTCTTTTCCTTTCCCCCCCCAAAAAAAATTATTTTTTAAAGAAATTCCAAGGGAATTGTTCATGAGGGCAATACTCTTCATTTGTCTATATTTCAGATTTGCAATTATGGCCCATCTCATATCTAATCATACAAACCTTTTGTTCTATAATATAAGTACTAGGTTACTAATGTGCACTGCTTTTTTGATCTTGTTCAGTTCTCAGGTTACAGCATGGTTTGAGAACCTGATATTGCATCATGGCTAGCTTATACTGAAATTTGAATTACTGCCACATTTCTGTTAAGATGCTTATTTTCAAGTCAATATTTTCAAAAATCTTGGGTGAGGCAAGAAAATCACTATTGGAATGTCTCCTGTCTTTTCTTCTCTATAATAAAATAATATTGGCTGAAAATATCCAATATTTGGCTGAAAATATCTGAACTGTAATTGCATTCAAAACAAACAGATGGATAAATAGCTCTTTGCTGCCATTGAATGGGTATCTGGAGTTTTACATCTCAGATTGCCCCATGTCTAGAGCATATCAGATCCCAAACCTCCAAAAATCTGTCCTAATTGGTCAAGGTATTGTTTGGCAGGCCTTCTCACTTTCCTAAAATACTATCCTTGCATCTAGGATTGGGCAGATTGGAAGACCTACAATACGGTAAATGTATGCACCTGAAATGCTACGTATTTATTGTGCTCAACTATATTAAATAATGACATCAAATGACTTTTTAAAATTGCATACTGCCACCTAACAAACCTCCAGCTTTTATATCTAAAATAGATATAAGTGTATCTTTTTTATAATAGAAACGATTCTTTATTTCTGAAAGATAGCTTTCATGTATATTTGATTAAATTATTTATTTTCTTGGTTTTACTCTTGAATTTTCCTTTGTAAAGTAGTTATAAACTATTTTTAATTCATATGAATCTTTTAGATTTACCTTTTTTCCAATTTTATTCAAGGTTATTTTTTTCCAAGAAAATGATTACTGACTACAGAAAGAAATACTGCATTGTATTAATGTATATTAAAACAATTACTACCAGCCTGCCTTCGATTGAGGACCTGTATACTGCACAAGTCAAAAAGAGGGCAGTGAAAATATTTATAGACCCCTCATATCCTGGACATCAACTCCTACCCTCAAAACGACGCTATAGAGCAATGCACACTAGAACAACTAGACACAAGAACAGTTTTTTTCCCAAGTGCCATCACTCTGCTAAACAAATAATTCCCTCAACACTGTCAAATTATTTACTAAGACTACACTACTATTAATCTTCTCATCTTCTCACCATTCTCATCACCCATCTCCTTCCACTTATGATTGTATGACTGTAACTTTGTTGCTTGCTTACGATTTATATTGATATTGTTTCCTGATTGCTTATTTGTAACCTTTGACTATCATTAAGTGTTGTATCTTATGATGCTTGAGAAGGTATCTTTTCTTTTATGTACATTGAGAGCATATGCACCAAGACAAATTCTTTGTGTGTCCAATCACACTTGGCCAATAAAAAATTCTATTTTATTCTACTCTTTTTTATTCTACTCTACTCTACTCTACTCTACTCTACTCTACTCTACTCTATTCATAAGATGCATAAAGTTACATCCAGAACGGATTTGTATAATCTGGTCTTTGTCAAACTTTGAACAATGGGGGACAGACCCAACCCTATCTTTATCCAGAGGTGAGAAGCCACCTCATTGGCAGATGTGAGATGAAGTAAAGTAGTGGAGGTTGGGGTTGTATGTGCTTTGCCATTTGTGCTGAGCCTATTTCTGGCAGATGTAAAGGAGAATTCTCCCTCATACCAGCACCGAGATATAAAACTCAACTTTCAGGCATGTGGCTTTGTTGTATAATCTTTTTTTATTTAAAATCACAGGAAGTGGTATTTTGTGCCAGTCCTGCTCTAGAGCAAGGACAAATAGCTTGTAAAAGCCCACATACTGAACATCTTTGCTGAAACCAAGAAGCCTAACTTTATGAATATGTACTCAAAAGCAGAGCTGGTAACAAAAGGGCATACTCCCAAGTAATGACTTCCAAGTGTCAGTAAGTGAATGTTCTTAAATTGTCTAATTTATCCTGTTTCTCTATGCTGAAAATTTCTCTTGTAAGTTAAAGAATGGTATTGATCACTTTATCCCTTGTTTACTGAATAGAACATAAAGATAAGAAAAAACTAATAAAAGGGCTGTCTTCTAAGATTAAGGACAGAGATATTCTGATCTGTGAATTCTATGTAGCCATGAATGTCTTCAATCAATCAATCAATCAATCAATCAATCAATCAAGGTGAAGTCAGACATAAATGTCAGATTCTACTCAGCCATGTGCAATCAGTTCTTCATAACATCCTCTTCTTTTGCAAAATGCAGCTATGGAGACTAATATTTGCAGCAGAAAGCAAGCTGAAGGTTGAACTCCTTAACTCTTGTAGATTGAGGTTCTCCCTGCCCAAGCAGCTCTTCATTTAGCCAGCTAGGAGCCATTTGTCTATTTCTTCTTGCTAGCAACTAGAGGTAGATTTCAAACAGTAAAGAGCCTTTCCCTCTCTACACACAGATGCAGAGCAATCAGTTATATCCAACTATTGCCAGCAATAGTATATTTTATTTTTATGCACAGCTATTAAAGGTGCCTCTCAAGTCCTGCTGCACTGCCTTATTGTGGCAGGGAGTGTTCTTGGGAGAGATGAGAAAAGAAAAGCCAAGGGTATGCGCCAAGCAAACATTTACCCCAGCAGGATCAATGAAGACATGCAGGTCATCCCAGCTGCCCAGATAAGGCAGGGAGGCACCTATAATGGGCAGAAAAGATATCAGAAGTTGCTAGAGGCAAATAATCACCTTACTTACAATGGCAAAGGCATCATTTCATGCTTTATAGGAGAAGACAGTAGTAACCACTCCTGGATTTTAACAAGAAAATCACATGGATAGACAATATAAAGTGATTGATGATGTGGTGCTGGATGATGGCCCCTCAGGTTGGATGGCACTCAACTTGCTACTGAGGAACAGCTGAGGATCTTTCCGAGTACTAATTGTGTTTATGACATGGCTAGATTAAAGCCTTCAGGATATCTAGCTGTGATATTGCTATGTAGAAAAAGAAAATCCAAAGCTGCAAAAACAGAATTACAGTTGGGCACATGGAATGACAGAAGAATGAACTCAGGAAAGCTCAGTACAATGAAATAAGATATGAATCAACTACACATTGACATTTTAGGCATAAATGAATGGAAATGAGTTGGAATTGGGCAGAAATAATCAGAATGTTTTACAATTTACTAGTCATAACATGATAAACAAAGAAGGAATTGAGTTGCTTTCAAGGTAAGTGAAGTTTTAATAATAGTACTTGGCTATAATACAATCAGTGACTGAATAATATCAATTAAAATTTACGGACAAGTTTTTAACATGACAATTTATTTTATTTTATTTTTATTTATTTATTTATTTTGTCACAACAATATATATATAAGCATCACACAAAAAGATTATATAGTATATTTTTATCCAGCTTAACAGAATAACAGAGTTGGAAGGGACCTTAGAGTCTTCTAATCCAACATTTATGCTCCAGTCACTGAGGCAGAGGAAGAGGAGGTTGATGAATTTTATGGTAAAGTTATAATTGTCAGAACATGCAAACAAGATATATTGCTTGTGGTTAAAAAACGACAATGTCAAATTTAGAAATATCTAGAAGGAAAACATAATTGCACTATATAACTTAGGAAACTGAAATAAAGAGCTCATGACCACATAACCACCATTTTCAAGGAGAACATGAGGAACTGCTTTGAGTTCCTGAAACTCATTGGTTAAGAATAAGAGAAATTGTGGAATGAAATCAAAGAACTTTTGAAAGACACATGTGAAAGGAGACTGCCAAAGACTAAAAAAAATCAAAAATAGCCTACTGGATATCAGAACAAACAGTGGAAATTGCCAAAAATAGAAGAGAAATCAAAGCCAAGGAAGACAAAGATTTTAGAAAAGAATCTAATAAAGAATCTCAGAGGGTTATTAGAAGAGACAAGAAGCAGTTTTACATCCTCTGTAGACATCAAAGATAGAAATAGACATGGGGGGAAAAAGGTACTGCAAACTCAGAAGAAGGTTCCTGCCTCAAATTAAATGATAATGGACAGATATTAACTGATCCCAAAAGATCAAAAAAAAAATGGAAGAATATACCTAAATTCTGTATAGTAGAGGTGTAGCATCCAAGATACCTTAAAAGATATTATCTATTAACATGTAGTAATAGAAGTTAATAGCAATGTATTAACATCTCTAGAAGTAGAAGATCACGTTATGTCAGCACTCTGGTCATAACCAAGTCTGAAGGCTACAGTGATCGATGCAATAGCTACAGAAATATGGCAAGCAACAGAAGAAGAATCTGTAAAGTTATGCCACGCTATGCCATCAAATCTGGAGAAGAGAGTGGCCAACAGATTGGAAGAGTTTAGTCCAGTGGTGAAATCTGAACCGGTTTATTTCCGGTTTGCTGGCACCAAATGTGAGGCATGTGCGCACGCAGTTCATGCCAAAAGGAGGCATGGGGAAAGTAGAACATCGGGGGGGGGGGATCAGCTGTGGCGCGCAATCTTTTTTTTACTTTTAAAAGCATTTTTACAACCTATTCGGCAGAAGAGGTTGTTAAAAAATGCTTTTAAAAGTAAAAAAAAAGGGCTCTGATAATTGCGTGGCTCAGCTGGGCATGGACAGAGGGGCAGGGATTTTTGCTATCGGTTCTCCAAACCACCTGCTGCCATTGCTACTGGATCAGCTGATCCTGTCCGAACTGAGAGCATTTCACCCCTGGTTTAGTCTACAGAACAATACCAGAAAAAGGAAATTTAACATTGTACACAAGTAAAGGTAAAGGTTCCCCTCGCACATATGTGCTAGTCGTTGCCAACTCTAGGGGGCGGTGCTCATCTCCGTTTCAAAGCCAAAGAGCCAGCGCTGTCTGAAGACGTTTCCGTGGTCATGTGGCCAGCATGACTCAACGCCAAAGGCACATGGAACGCTGTTACCTTCCCACCAAGGTGGTCCCTATTTTTTCTACTTGCATTTTTACGTGCTTTCGAAACTTCTAGGTTGGCAGAAGCTGGGACAAGTAATGGGAGCTCACCCTATTACATGGCAGCACTAGGGATTTGAACCACTGAGCTGCCGACCTTTCAATCAACAAGCTCAACGTCCTAGCCCCTGAGCCACCGCGTCCCTTCATTGTACACAAACTATCATATAAAATCTTTAATTTAACATGCTGCATCATTCAATGCAGATTAGAATCCTGTATAAAACAGGAGATGCCAGATGTTCAGGTTGAATTTAGAAAAGACTGAGGAATACAAAACATTACTGCTGATGCAGACTGCATAACTAAAAAAAAAAAGACCCAAAGGCAAAAAAAGAGAAAAGACGATATATGACTACAAGAAGGTCTTCAATTTTGTTAATCTGTGGATTGTACTTCAAAAATGGGACTCTCAGAGCATCCCATTGTCCTTCTGATACAGATCAGAATATTGCCTGCAGTCATCTGGTCATTAGAACTCTTTCTGAGAGTCATTGAGGCCAACTGGAGATTTATCTGTGCCCTCAGGGTCACTTGAATAGTGCCTGAATAGGTTTCACACCCATTTGCACTATTCAGGTGACCCTGAAGGCACAGAACATAAACACTAATGATATAAGGAAAGTACCACAATTATCCTTTTCCTGGGATTGCATCACAATTATTCACTGGGGAAAAAAACCCTCTCTACTCACAAGGGACACACAATAATTCTAGACCTGTCAATTCAGACATAAGTTCTATCAGGTCAGTGCTTAGTGCTGCTGTAGATGGTTTGACATCAGTTTGTCTAAAGGATTTCACAACTATTTGAATCCTCTGTCATTTGTCCTGCTCTGAGTCCAGCAAGCTTGTTGGAGAGACTTTTCAGTATAAATGCCTCCTGAGAAACGTTCCATGGGGAAATTGCCAACCTGGGACAGCTGCTGTTGAGTGCCTGCTGTCCCTTCCTGCCACTCCCCCTTCTTCAATGCAAGTGAAAGAACGCTAAAAGACTAAGACTGCTGGGGCAAAGCCAACAAGAGCTAAAGATCTCGCAGCTGGTTGCACCACCTGGGCCTTGGGCCATGCCATAAGTGGAAGACAGAAAAGATGGATAATTTCACACTCAGGGACATAGCGCTAAAGAGGTGGCTGTGAATCACTCTGCACTCTCTTCAAGGACCTTGTGCTGGGCTGTGGAAGGGATCCACCAATGAACAGAGAGAGAGAGCAGTCTTCTCACTGCCAAGACAAATCTGTATTGCGATAAAGGGTCAGATGCTTTTTTTTTTAAAGGGATTTTTTTTCATAGTAAGTGGCCAATTCAAAACAGCTTATAAAATTTCCTTTTCAGTTACATAAGAAGCCACTAATTTTCATTAGTCCATGACATAGTTTAAATATGATTTTTTTTAAAAAAATGACTGAAATGGGATGATTTTTTTTTCTTAGATGAAGGAGCTTTTCTTAGATCCACTGATTAATGCAATGCAATTGCACCTATTTTATTCCCTGACAATGAAGTGAATTTGGGTGGGTTTAATCTAATATATCAGTTAGCTGAAGTAGTTGCACTAGAATGTACTATACAGTTTTAAACATGCTATTTCCTTGTTTCATTTTAAATCTCACTAAAATCATTCCAAGAATTTTAATTTTCAATATCATCTATCCTTAGTGAGCGATGACATATCTAATGTGAGTGCAACATGCTGTTGATATAGAGCGAGTCAGAATCAAATGTCATAAGCCTAAATATTTAAGCAATAAGATATGACAGGTAGAAAATGTCCTAGCAATGAGAGTTCACTTTAAATACTGTTATGATAGGGCATCCATTCTAAGACCTAGTAACTTTAATCAGCATTACAGTATCTTTGACTGGAAAAATACATATACTGTGTACTGTCATTGTTGCTGTTGTTGATAATGATTAATGATAAACCTAGAAGCTACACAGATTTTCCTCATTTCTTCCTAGCTTTTCTTCTATATTTGTTAGAAAATAATCACTGGTTTGTGTAGTGTAACATAAAAAAGGATATAGAAGCCATTTCATGCTGTGATTTTAAAATAGAAGATCACACATTAATATGTAGCAAATCATGTGCACAAAGAGTTTTAAATGACCCAATGCTGTGCTCAGATATACGGATGGTATGCTAAAGAAATTGGAAGACACGAAGAGCAATACCTGTCTTTTACAAATTGGCTTACCTGTAGGAGAATTAGCATCTGACCTGACCAAATATAACACTATCAAATCTGAGCTTTGAAAATCCATATAACCATTAGTTGTCAGCAAAGAATTATATACAGTAGTGGCCAAAATTGTGGAAACCTTTTGGGAAAAGTGTATTTTCTAAAACTAGCTAATAACACCACTTTTTTTTAGTAGTACCATAAAATTATATATCAATGGAAAGATAATTTAATCAAGAATGTAATGCAATAACGTTTATGAAGGATTTGCTATTAGAATAGCAGTTACAGTATAAAGAAGAAAAGTGAAACACATAGAAAAAACGAGATATACAAAAATTATCACCATGTCAGTTAATATTTAATTGGGTAACCTTTAGCATGAATTACGGCCTTACAACGTCTTCCCATGGAGTGAACCAAGTCTTTTAGTTCTGCAGCTAGATTGAATGATTGCTTCTATTAACTGGGTTTTATTTCTGGGTCACTTCTGACTAACAAGTTTCTTTAGTCGGCTTCATAGATTTTCAATTGAGTTAAGGTCTGGCCTATTCCCAGGCCATTCCAGCAGTGGAATGTGATTATCTTGAAACTCCAAAAAAAGTGGTGTTGTTAGCCATCAAACTCAAAAATACATTTTCCCCAAAAGGTTTCCACAGTTTTGACCACTACTGTATGTATCTCTCCAATGCCATCAAGTTCTGGGGATTTTTGCAGATTTGCCTTGCCTGATACTATCAGTCCAACTAGGTAAACCAGACCAGGAAATCAATTCCATGGGACACCTAAAACTATTTACATTCAGATTGGCCATAATAACAAAATCCTGCAGTTTACTCCTTTTTATAGTTCAGTGAATTAGAGAGGTATCTGCCCGAGTCACTTCCAGATTTATCTCATAGCTCTGGACTGAAAACATGTTTCAGTCCTTTTTGTCTAGGCAATGGTTCCTGCCAGTGGTGGGATTCAATTTTTTTTACTACCGGTTCTGTGACCATGGCTTGGTGGGCGAGGCAGGGGAAGGATACTGTAAAATCTCCATTCTCTCCCCACTCCAGGGGAAAGTTACTGAAAAATCCCCATTTCCCCCTGATCAACTGGGACTCGGGAGGCAGAGAATAGATGGGGGCAAGGTCAGTCAGAGGTGGTATTCTTCGAACTACTCAAAATTTCCGCTACTGGTTCTCCAGAACTGGTCAGAACCTGCTGAATACCACCTCTGATTCCTGCATATCTCCATCAAGATTATTTTCCTTATTGTATACAGTACATATACTTATTAGTCTAGCTTAGGATTTCTAAACATTTTGCCATTGCTCCTCTCTTTAGTGTAATCTTAATATGCATACCTAAAAATCCAAACATCAAAATGAATACAAATGAACAATGAAGGTAATCAATGAAATTTTGGGAAAGAGTAACTTAACATTTCTTCATACTTCCCCTAGAATGTGTCTGTACCTCCCAAAGGGAGGTATATCTCATGTTTTGGAAGAAAAGCAACGAATAGTGGGTGCATGAGGTCCAATTGAGTGTTTAGGCCTAGTACTGTAATCTGAAACTATGAACCACAGATAATCTGTTGGCAAGCCAAGTAGGAGCACATGAGCAGAGAATTCAAACCTGTGCAGAAGCATCCTGAGAAAATGTTAATATATTATACTAAATAAATCTGGTGATCAAAGAAGTAAGGCCTGACTATATTATCACTATTATGATCACTCTGTATAGAATACAAATGATTTCCTTCCAAGTGAAATCCAGAGAAAGACTGCATCATTGGAACATCATCCCTGGTGGTGCAGTGGTTATAGTGCAGTGTTACAGCCAAACTCTGCCCACAGGCTAGAGTTCGATCCTGATGGGGCTCAAGGTTGATTCAGCTTTCCATCCTTTCAAGGTCAGTAAAATGAAAGCCCAGATTTTGGGGGGATATTTGCAAATAATGCTTCTTCATTGTAAATTGCCCAGAGAGTGCTATGGGATACTATAAGCTTAAATGCTATTTATATTCATATCTCATTGAATATTTCAACAGTTCCACATCCAGGAACAACAATCAAGTAAATGGTTCTGGACTTTGAAGAAATAAGAAGTCAGAGACCCCAAAAACAAGAAATTGTAATGTTAGGAAGACTGGCTGACAGCTTCTCTGGTCCCATGGGAGATAATCATATGCCATCAATGTGTCTTGGGTAGCAACCTGTCCCAATAATGCCAAGATGAGACAGCTAGAACAGCGGGCACCAGCCTTTTGGGCACCAGGGACCGATTCCATGGAGAGAGGTTTTTCCACATACCGGAAGGGGCATGGTTTCGGGTGCTGCCTGCATTCCATGGAAGCTTCGCTTGCTTGTGCGGCTGTTTCTGGTATGCCACAACCTGTACCAGGCCATGGACCGGGGGTTGGAAACCCCTGAAGCAGAAGCAAAATTTTCTTTTGTGATCATTCCTGAACACTTTAAAATGAAATATAAATGAAAGCATGCTTCCTTCATTTTGCAAGCAATTTAATTCAATTAAAAATAAATAGCACTCCGTGGCTCAGTAGATATAGTGATATAAAATATTATGCTTAACTTCGCTTCAACTACATTCAACTACAATTGTGTCATTGCAGTGATACAGCTAACACCAAACAACTCTTTATATCCCTATGGCATAATTTCTCTACCCCTCATCAAATCCATGAGCCTGCACTCCATGAATATCAGTTCTGCTACTTTGACCTGCAGAGACTGCTGTCTCTACTCCATGTGTCACCTAACATATCCTACACCAGAGTCTAATTTTCTTAGAAGAAAGCTATTTAGGAAAGATTTAAATAATCCAGCATGGACCTCAAACTCCCCTAGCATGCAGAGACCTTGGAAAATAAAAGTAATTTGGGGACTTTGAGCAGATCAAATGATAAAACTGTACTGTGGAAAACTGGTTTAGGTTCTCTTTCAGTCTATTGCTTATAACTTTCTGGTAATAAGATTGCTCTTCAGCATTTAGCGCTGCATCAAGTTCAGAGAAGCAGAAGCAGTGAAAGACAAACAATAACAGAAGGAACACAACAGAGACTATCACGTAGTAATAATCTCATAATTGTGTGTTTAATGAAGACATTATGTGTTGGAGTAAAGTTTTTGTTCTGGCAATTATTTTTATTATTTTTGGTTTTTGTTTTGTTAGCTTTCTCATGCAAATGAGTAGGAGTTTGATTTCTCTAGAAAGATAGTCCTTCACAATAAGGTGTTGTTGTTTTTTTGTCTCTGTCACTAAGGGAAAGAATTGCCACAATCACTGGAGAGCAATGATGATGTCAGGTAGTAGTATAGTGTAAGAGGATGGACTGAAGAAAAGGAGGGAGGGAGGGAGGGAGGGAGAAGGAAGGAAGGAAGGAAGGAAGGAAGGAAGGAAGGAAGGAAGGAAGGAAGGAAGGAAGGAAGGAAGGAAAGGAAAGGAAGGAGGGAGATTTTATTTACTGTTAGAGGTCACTATCCAGGCACACTGTGAATATTACTAATATATCATCTGTCTCTAAGAAAATTAATGAAGAGTTGGAATAAATTGTACTAGTGCAAATTTTGGGCTGGGGATTGAGAGAAGGCTCATATGATAATTATGAATTTCTCAAACCAAATCAAAGTGGGTTTTAGACTGAATTTATCTACTATGTTTGGGTTAGCAATTACCACGGATGAAAGCCAAAATTCAGCAAAGGCAGTACACAGCAAAGAGTTTTGGTAATTTGTGTGTGATAAGATCTTTATGCCACAAATTTGAAGCAACAACAGGAGCTGATTACTACAGATAAATGATTAAAATATGAAGGGTGGGGGGGATTACCATCTCTAGGTAGAAAAATGCATTTTTACCTAAAGACCCACGTGTTTGGAGATTTCCCAGCTTGTTTTAATTTCTCTAAGCAAATGAGAGCCCTCAAGGCTCATTAGGGCTATTTACACAGTTCTTAACTGGAAAAAATTAGATCTACACAAAAAATGAATAAATAAGTAAACTAATGTGAAATATGAATGAACTAATCATGTTTGAAATGGAGTTCCAAGTCGGAGAGATGACACGCTGAAAACTCCAGCCAGCTGAGGCCATTTCTTTGACTTGACTTCCCCTTGCTTACTATTATGGAGATAAGTCTATGAGGAGAAAATGTAAAAGAATGGAAACAAAGGGTGATTACGCACAGCATTGGCAAAGGACAGAAACAAAGGACGGGCGGGGGTGGGGGGGATGACAGAATCCCAAACCTTGAATTGTAATTCTACTCTTGACAGAAGAACACTGAAGACAGCAGAACTTCGAGCCTCTGTCTTCCATTTGCCACTTACGATAATGTCATGACAAAACCAATAGAATCCAGAAGAAAATAGCATCCAGCATTCCATTTCTTGTTAGCAACAAGTCTATGCCACCCTCCATTTTATTTAGCACAAATGTATTTTAATATATGGAGAATCACTACTTTGAGAGAGTTTAAGAAAGTGCCTTCTGGTAGCCTATTAGTATGTAAATAGCATCTTATGATTTCTAAAGCACTCGTAAACAGTGGCAGGGAGTTCAAACCTTCTGTTTCATTTTCCCACAATGCCATATAAGTAGTATAATTCAAGAGCTTTGCAGAAAATTAAGTCCATAATTCTTCTCAAAATATGGCCTTTCCCCAAACTGTGATTAACTTAACCAATACTCTTTCATAATTCTGAATCTCAGCATCTCTCACTGTAGATTGTGCTTAATAGCATTCTGTTATTTCAAGACCAATTTATGTTTTTACTGCTGCCTATTCGATCCCTATACAGGTTGTCCTTGACTTGCGACCATAATTGAGCCCAACATTTCTGTTGCTGAGACATTTGTTAAGTTTTGTCCCATTTTCCGACCTTTTTTGCCGCATTTGTTAAGTGAATGGCTGCAGTTCTTAAGTTAATAACAGGGATGTTAAGTGAATCTGGCTTCCCCATTGACTTTGCTTGTCAGAAGGTTGCAAAAGGGGATCACATGACCTCAGGATGCTGCGACCATCATAAATAGGAATCAGTCTGAATTTTGATCATGTGATGTGAACATGGGGATGCTGCAATGGTCATGAGTGTGAAATACAGTCATAAGTTATCTTTTTCAGTGATGTTGTAACTTTGGTCACTAAATGAACTACTGTAAATTGAGGACTACCTGTAGTTGGCGGATACCATGATTAAAACCAGAATAGAATAGTATGATTGGACACACAAGGAATTTGTCTTGGTGCATATGCTCTCAGTGTACATAAAAGAAAAGATACGTTCATCAAGAATCATAAGATACAACACTTAATGATAGTCATAGGGTACAAATAAGCAATCAGGAAACAATCATTATCGATATAAATTATAAGGATACAAGCAACAAAGTTACAGTCATACAGTCATAAGTGGAAGGAGTTGGGTGATGGGAACAATGAGATTAATAGTAGTGCAGACTTAGTAAATAGTTTGACAGTGTTGAGGGAATTATTTGTTTAGCAGAGTGATGGCGTTTGGGAAGAAACTGTTCCTGTGTCTAGTTGTTCTGGTGTGCAGTGCTCTGTAGTGTTGTTTTGAGGTTAGGAGTTGAAACAGTTATGTCCAGGATGTGAGGGGTCTGTAAATATTTTCACAGCCCTCTTTTTTACTTGTGCAGTATACAGGTCCTCAAGTATATGCTATTCCATTAAAAATTGCCATTTCTCTGCATAACCATTGAACTCGAAAGCAGGGGTCTCCAATGGCTTTGCTGGCTGGGGCTTTCTGGGAGTTAAAGTCCGCCAGGCTTAAAGTTGCCAAGGTTGGAGACCCCTGCTCTAAAGCACTGATCAGCTCTGTTGAGGCTTCTGGAGTGGTGTCACTATTGGAGGATAAGGTAAGCTGCCATTGGGTGTCTATGAGCATGTTGCCTGTGGAAATCTTAAAAGCCCAAGAAAAAAGATGGATTTCCATCAACTGAAGTGAGAGTTTTGATTCAAATTTGACAAAAATCAATAGTTCTCAAGTCAGAATATACACATGATTAACATGCCTAAATGCTTTATACTATACTATTAAAATTCCTAAATGGTTTTCTAGCCTTCTTCGTGAGATAATATTGCACTCCAAAACTTTGGTCTGTGCAGTTTGTTTTTTTCATTGTAGAAAAAAAAAATAATTAAAGACCCGCAATGAAATAGATATCTAAACATTGTCTTCTGGTTTCTCTACAGTAAGAATAGGTAACTAATGGCCTATGGACTATATGTTTGCTTCAGCTCTTCATCAATTTATTACATTAGCAAAAAGATATAATGGTTAAGATACTGGACTAAAACCAGGATGTGAGTTTTACTCCTACCTTAGGCATGGAAGCCAGCTATATGACTGAGTCACCAGTCACTGTTTTCCAGACCAACCTAGCTGATGGAGTTGTAGAGAAAATACAAGGAAGGAGCACCATGTACAAATTAAAGTTGGAACATATGTCTACTAAATAAATAATAATAACAACAGAGTTGGAAGGGACCTTGGAGGTCTTCTAGTCCAACCCCCTGCCCAGGCAGGAAACCCTACACCATCTCAGACAGATGGTTATCCAACATCTTCTTAAAAATTTCCAGTGTTGGGGCATTTACAACTTCTGCAGACAAGTTGTTCCACTTACTAATTGTTCTAACTGTCAGGAAATTTCTCCTTAGTTTTAAGTTGCTTCTTTCCTTGATCAGTTTCCACCCATTTTTTCTTGTTCTACCCTCAGGTGCTTTGAAGAATAGTTTGATTCCCTCTTCTTTGTGGCAACCCCTGAGATATTGGAACACTACTATCATGTCTCCCCTAGTCCTTCTTTTTATTAAACTAGACATACCCAGTTCCTGCAACCATTCTTCATATGTTTTAGCCTCCAGTCCCCTAATCATCTTCGTTGCTCTTCTCTGCACTCTTTCTAGAGTCTCAGCACCTTTTTAACATCGTGGCAACCAAAACTGAATGCAATATTCCAAGTGTGGCCTTACCAAGGCATTATAAAGTGTATTAACACTTCATGTGATCTTGATTCTATCCCTCTGTTTATGCAGCCCAGAACTGTGTTGGCTTTTTTAGCAGCTGCTGCACACTGCTGGCTCATATCTAAATGGATGTCCACTAGGACTCCAAGATCCCTCTCACAGTTACTACTATTGAGCAAGGTACCACATATATGGTACCTGTGCATTTTGGGGTTTTTTGCCTAAATGTAGAACCTTACTTTTTTCACAAATAACATGGCTGATTTGAGGAAGCAGGGATAGCATTCCTTATTCCTCATTTTCATATATAGAAAAAATGTGAATTGTTAAGCTTTTACCAGAATTTAATTGAGCAACATTTTCATTCATTTGCATTGCCACATTCAACAAGAGTAAATGCTCTTAGCATGAAAAGAAGCATGCAGTGTATGCAGGTGTAGGTGATGCGATTAGAAAAGAGATAACAACCTTAATTCGGTATACTGAACATCACTGGATTCAAACCCAGACTAAGTGATCAGAATCTTTAGGCCAAAAAAAAAATGACAATAAAGGTTATTTTAAGATTAGTTGGTTTCACTTTTTCAGGATTTAAATCTTGAATTCTGTAGAGATTCTCAGTCATCCAGGTCATGGCTGTCCCAAAGGTGCTTTTTCAGGAGGCAACTGGACTGTCTTGTCTTCAATCAAAAAGAAAGTCAGTCCAGTTGCCTCCTGAAAAAGCACCTTTGGGGAAAATCTTGAATTGCTTCTATCATGTCTATGAGTCAGACCCTTGCTTATAAGGTATGTGTGTAGGGGGGAATGATTGTTCCCTCATCTCTATTTTTAAGTTTTGATTGATTGATTGATTGATTGATTGATTGATTGATTGATTGATTGATTGATTAAATGTATATGCTGCCTGACTTCCAGTGAAATATGAAAATAAAAACAAGAAATAAAAAAGAGTAGAGATGGCAGAATGGCAAACTGGGTGAAAACAAAAGAAAGTTAAAAAGTTAAAAAAGTTAAAAAGAGACTTCAGTCATCCCCATCAGAGGCCCCTTTAAAACACTAACATTGCAGGTATTTCTTATCTCAGTGTGAATGGTAATAATACATCTTGGACATGGATGTGCAGTCTTTCTGTCAGAACTTCAGCTTATCAAACAGTCAGGTTATAAAGTGCCTCTAAGCTTGTAATGACTGCAGGCTCAACCTGCTGCCTACAAATTGTGCAATGGGACCCAGACCCCTCACTAGAAGGGTTCGTCCTATTTTCAAGAGTTTTCATTTTTAAGAATTTGCAAATTTTCAGTGTCATTAGTATAATAAGATATGATTATGGCAACATAATGCATGCATTAACTATGAAACATGGCCTGGGGTGTTACTACCTAGGGCTGTGATCTGTGCACCTCTCCCAAACAACAGCAGGACAGCAGGACTGTTTTCGCATTTTGATGAGCAAAGTCAAAGAAAACATAATTACTGTTGGAAGCAACCTTGGTCATTTAGTGAATGACACTTTCTTTGAGCTATTTATTTCTGACCTTCTTCACTCTGTTAGAATTGTTGCTTGCACAAATCTTTGCAAACGATTTGAGGATATCTGTATGGGAAAAATAAGAATTATTCATGTTCATGCTTGCTTGAAAAATATTTCTCACTTATTTGCATTGTTTTTATTGCATTTTCAACTGAAGTTGTTTTCGGTGATTCCATTCAACCATCTACAGGAAGTGACAATTATTACCTTTAATGCCCTGTTGAGAACATACCAGGATATATCTGGCAATGTCCTCTCAGTATAGAATCTGTCTGTCTGGTCTGGACATTTAAAATGGTCTCTTGAGGGTTCCACCTCTTTGTGAAGTTCGTAAGGTATGGACCAGGCAGCAGAACTTCATGGTTGTGGCCCCACACTTTAGACAGCACTTTCCCCAGTAGTAGAGATGGCCACAAGCCTCAATGCGTTTTGAAGCAAGTGAAAACTGTCATGCCTAAGCATGCTTTCACACCTTAGTTGTTTCATGATCCTTGCCATGTGTCCGTTTGTTAAATAGGTTTTCGAATTCTAGCTTTATTTATTATGATCCACTCAGAGTCTGCTAGGATTAAAAAGGTAAAGGTAAAGGTTCCCCTTGCACATATGTGCTAGTCGTTGCTGACTCTAGGGGGGCGGTGCTCATCTCTGTTTCAAAGCCGAAGAGCCAGCGCTGTCCGAAGGCATCTCTGTGGTCATGTGGCCGGCATGACTCAATGCCAAAGGCACACGGAACGCTGTTACCTTCCCACCAAAAGTGATCCCTATTTTTTCTACTTGCATTTTTACGTGCTTTTGAAACTGCTAGGTTGGCAGAAGCTGGGACAAGTAATGAGAGCTCACCCCGTTACATGGCAGCACTAGGGATTTGAACCGCTGAGCTGCCGACCTTTCGATCGACAAGCTCAACGTCCTAGCCCCTGAGCCACTGCGTCACTTCCTGCTAGGATTAGGATGGTATATAAATACTGGAAATAAAATAACAGAACAGAAGTGGTGAGGGAAAAGTGTAACTAAAAAAAAAGCACATGAAGGAGGAGTAAGCATTAGACTTGTAAAGCATCCGCTCATAATAACTATATGTTAAATAGCACCTGTGGGACTATAACCTATAACAACTGTACTTGAATTCCCTCTCCACAAATTCAATTTACAAGCTTTCTAATCTCATCTCTGATTTGTAAAACGTACTTCCAACATGCAACTGCAGGAATGCTGGCATCGTATAAAAGGAGATACCACAATCACATGGAGCCCCTTTTAACTGTGTTTGCTAAAAGATAATTTTGAGGTGGGGAATAAGTGGAGACAGTAACATAATCTTCAAAATAGGCCACATCAAAATTTAAAAACTCTCCCAAGTTCCTAGCCATATACGATTCCATCCAACATAGTTCTCGGCCTCCCTGAAAATATTAAGAGTCTCTGCTGGCTACAAAAAAAGAATCAGCTTTGGGTTGGTTCTTGCAAAGGTTTTTGAAGAAAAGAATAGTGAGCCTCAACATCAGAACAACCAAATATATCACACCGGCAAGCATTTCATATATCCAGTGAAGCAAGCCTGAGACATTTTGCTTTTTCATTCCATAGACAACAGCAAACTAATAGCAGTTGATTCTGACCTTGGAACTCAAGATAGGATGGTATCCTGTAACACAAATGAGACAGTAGTCTAACTTTAGATAAGAGACTGGGGATAGGCAACTCCATTCTTCAATGCAAGGAAAGAGCCAGGGGCTGCTACCCCGAGATCTGCTGCTCAAGGCATTCCTTTCACTCTGCTGTCCTTGATACAAAGTCCAATTCTTCCTAGATACAACCAATCTGTTAAACTTATGTAACATTGGCTGTTCTTGATCAAAACAAAAGAAGCTTCCATGCATGATCTGTCCAAGGCTCTTCAAGGTCCTTAGAAGAGATCCAGCCTTTATAAGGGTTTATATATTAGAAATGCTTGAGAAATGTGACACATAACAAGACAGAGCCTAAGAAACACCCAGCCTTTCCTTTTGTTTCCTGCTAGCAATAAGGGATGCATGGCAGAATGGTTTTGTTGCTAAGCAGAAGGAAAAGCATGAAAGATAAGATTCTCTTGTCAGGCTTGACTAAGCACCTGTTCAAAATGGCAAATAATGACCACTTCTATGCATTCTTCCTTCACCGGCCTTTAATAGAGGGAAGTAGATTTCCTGTAAACATCTACAAGATTTCTACATTGTCCTTGCCAGTCTCTGCACATTAGCTCTGTCTTTGCAATGATCCCTATGAAAAGCTTGGCAAGACTCGGGCTTTGGCACACAGAGATCATTGTCTTCAAGTAAGCAATGTTTGCATACTTGTGCTATGCCATCTGTGCTGTTTTGACTTATAGACCATACTTAGACCCAATCCCTAAAGGTATTGTTGGGATGCAACTATTATTTCCAGGCTAGCAACAATGCCAGGAAATCACAGCCCTCCTATCATAAAATGCCAACGATGGGAGGGGGAGAAGAAGGGGGCATTTAAAAGCTTGCTGTATTGCTGAAAGGAGTCCATAAAGCATGAGACAGCAGGATCAAGAGGCTGAATCTCACTACCTAAACCATGTAAGATTTTTGTATCAAATCAACCTCACAGGCTGAGTTCCTGTTTAACAGTAAGCTGTGATATGATTTACTCAGGTTTATTGAAACAATAAAGCTGCTTGGTATAAGGGCTCAGTCTTTATTCTGTGCATCTAAAGTACAAGGATTCTTGCAATTCTCTACTGAGAAGATAATTCTGCCCTTTATCTGCACTGAACCATTCATTGCTGAATCATTCGATCACTCTTGATTGAATGATCCTGAAGTATCTATCATGAGGAAAGTTGTCCACTGCATGAATCCCTGGTGCATCTCTGGCAAGCTCCAGAGATGACCTTGGAGAAACTATGTGGCAACAGTTTACAAAAACATGTTTTAAGCCTGGAAAATTTTAGAAACTCAAACTGGCTCTGCCTTAATGCCATAAGGCAGAGGGAACAAAAGCACACTCACACTTTCAAAATTCTGTTAACTATAATGTATATCAGTAAAGTTGACTTCCAATCATTCCAGAGGAGTCTGTACCTTGTCCTACCTTGAAGGACTAGCACTGCATATGATATCTTTCCTGAGTTCTGTTTCAAATGTAAACCCCCAATCCCCACCTACCCAAGCAGAATGTAAAGTCATAGACAGGTGAAGCAGACCTGGGCAAGGTAGGTTCCTGGTTTCAGTAAAATAATTCAAAAGTAAACAATGCAAGTCAAGGTCAAATCAATAAAAAATAGATAGTACCCTGGACAGCTCCTTGCAACCCAAAGGATCAACTCAAATGTTGCTTCAGCAACAGGGAATCCCAGTTGAAGTTATATTTGAATGGTTAGGCCCACCTTCATTAAAATAAACATCTTCATTCAATAAACTTAGCTAGATTCACTTCATGAACTTCTGGGTCTTCAGTGCATTGTGCCTCTGCTGTCTTCAATAGCCTGGTATTTTCATAGCCAAAGAAGATAAAGTATTTTAATTGGCAAAATGATCTTTTCTTATGCTGCAACTTCTGGGACTGAGTTTGGGGAAAAATCTTTCCCCTGAATGCAAAGTGGGAAGTCAGACCCTGGAATCACTACTTCTTTTTCTTGTTCGCACCTTCTTCTTTGGGCATTTTAAAAATTGCTGGCTTTACTTACAGCAGGTGTCTCAAATGATTTTTCATTGTACTGTTTCCTTTAGTAATCTATAGCAGGGGTCTCCAACCTTGGCAACTTTAAGACTTGTGGACTTCAACTCCCAGAATCCCTCAGCCAGCAAAGCTTTTAATTAATTCTAGGAGTTGAAGTCCACAAGTCTTAAAGTTGCCAAGGTTGGAGACCCCTGATCTATAGTAATGCCCCTAAAGCTTATTTTATAGTTTAAATATTCAGAACAATCTATGCATAATTGGAAGTTGTGCATATTCTGAAGCAATGACAGGGACCATCCAAAGCCACAAAAATGATTGAAGAAAACGTCTTTCCGATCCTGGTACGGAACATTTCGGTAGATATACGTATGTTTGGAATGGGCACAAACTTTGCACAACTTTCAGTTATGCATGCGTGTCCTTCTGAATTTTTAAAGCATAAAATAAATTGTAGACATTCTGTAAAGATAGTGCTGTACAGTAACAATGTAGAGCAGGGGTCTCCAACCTTGGCAACTTTAAGACTTGTGGACTTCAACTCCCAGAGTTCCTCAGCCAGCTTTGCTAAGCAAAGTCCACAAGTCTTAAAGTTACCAAGGTTGGAGACCCCTCATGTAGAGCAAGTCAATTCAAAGTACCCATTACAAGTAAAACAAGCAATCCAATTTTTAAAAAGCCAGTGAGGTCATTTTGGTCTTCCATAAGATTCCATAAGATTTTGGACCTCTGACCAAAGCTCATGTCACTGATAGGGGAACCTTATCTAAAAGGCTTCCTCCTTGTCCTTAATCATTTACCCAAGAGCCCAGTATGATGGCTTGCAGAATGCAAGCTGCTATGGATGAAGGCAGTTTAAGTTTTTTTAAAAAATGAAAACAAACATTTTCAATTGGAATCAAAATGCAGATAAAGCATTATTGCTGTTATATCAGCTTACTTCCCAGCCTTCCCCAATATCCATGAACTTTAAAAGCAGCCTCACATGTCATTCTGAAATGAGGGTGGTATTTTTGTGTTAGTTGATATGCCATGTTGAATACAATGTGCACAGCTGCAATCCCCCAATACTGTATCACAGACTGAATTGCAGATAGTATCACTTAATCGCACATCATGTCCAGTCTGGCTAGGTTTCCCTATTTGGCTGATAATTACAGCCTTCACCAAGCCATAGAACAGAGTGACCTGTCCATCTCTGACTGATACATCTTCATATTGCATTGAAACCAGGTGTAGCTTTGCAACCACAATGCTAAAAATGGAAATTTAAGCCCTCTAAAACACTATACAAAATAATAAATTAAGCAGAGGTGCTCACTTAAATATACAGTAACATAGACCTGGACCTCTGTCCACAGATTATACGATTTCTTTATTCATATATTGAAAATGAAAAACAATAGAGGATCCAATCAAAAGAAGAATAAATACGTATGTGGGACTAAGAATATGTATCTGAGACAAGAAAGAATTTGCCACAATAAATATTCATAAGAATCGACGAGATATTTTTTTTGTCTTCGCTGAGAATCTGGAGAGAGAGAGACAAATAATATTCTAACTTTTCTGGAATCAATCGATGAGATATTTTTTTTGTCTTCGCTGAGAATCTGGAGAGAGAGAGACAAATAATATTCTAACTTTTCTGGAATCAAAGACGGTTTCAGAGTAGGAAAAATACCCCAAATCAGTCCAAAGGTAAGAAGCGTTTCAACATGTTCTTATTTTTTTGTTGTTGCCATAACTGTATTGGCTTGATAGCAAAATGTCAGGTTTCTGACAATAGTTGTTTAGGCAGATTGCCATGTAGCTCCCAAGCAAAGGAGACTGAAGAGGTCAAAACATTATTCTGTTAACCCAGAAGAGTTTGCAACTCACATTTGTATCTGAACTATAAACTATATTTTTACCTCATGGAGAAGCTTGTGAAATTCATTGCATATGTCACTACTGATTTGATCTATTCCTCCCTATGAACATGCATTTCAGAATGAAATTATACTCTTATGTTTTCTCACTTTTCTGCATACTGGGATTCAGCTGCAAATTCATAGGTGCATTAGGATACTTTTAACATGTGTATCCTTTAGATAAAATATAGTTAGAAGTATAGGTTTTGAAAGAAAGCACACTTACAAATACATATAATAAGGAAAACACATCTCTCCGTCTCTGATTTGTATGTGTCTATGTCTTTTAAAGTAATAGATTATTACAGAAATGAGATAGAAGGAATTTAGGGATTAATTTATGTAAATAAAATAGCCCAAACTCAAAGTGATCCAGCTATTCTACCACCAAATTAAATATTTTAATTTTTGTACATGCTATACGCATAGTTTCCTGTTGCCTACAGAAAGAATGCTGGGACAAATATGTACCCACTATTTCTTTCCAAGGCTTCTGTATGTTGTTTTGTGGAGCCCCAATCAAGTGGCATTTGAAATCTTGTAGTGTAGACATGCTTTTCCAGTTCTAATGGGCAGGTCACTATCTACAAAGCACGAGGTCTCAAAATAGGCTATGCTTGCATATGTAATACACTGGTATTCATCAAATGGGCCACAGTTCTCAGCTGCATGAAAACTCAGTGACAAATTAATCTTGCCATAAAAACACCTCTTGCTGCTCATGTAAATATTGCTAATATCCTCTGTCGGCTGCATAACCAGGAAAGGTTACTGTTCTTGTAGAAATAGATATGCATATCAGGCAAAATTGTCTTAAAAACGGTTTTCTCTCTACCAGAATTCTTTATTAGCAAGGAGAAGCTGCTAGGACTACTTGAGAAAACAATTATGTGCTGACATTTACCAGGGGCAACCAAGGTCATGTCAGGTATTTTGTACCAAGTGTGTGCATGCAATTGTCAGGAAAAATTACAGGAGCCAAATGTTCCGCCTATTTCAAGGGGTTATGATAAACTAGCTCACTTCCTTCTATTACCTTCTCCCTCTTCTCTGCTTTAAATGGACAAAGCAAATTGGTGGGGGGGGGGAATGCAAAATATGCATATGTGCACAAGTGTAAATAATAGTGGCCTTGGGACAAAAAAAGATATATAACAAAAACAAATGGGTCGTGCAGTGAATTGCTCCTGCTCACACCTGCATTTTGCCGTATTTAAAGTCCACAGAACAGTCATGGAGCTTTAAAACTCCAAATATCAATAAATAAGTCTGCTGTGAATCTTTTGGGAAACCCCCTCATCTATTGCCCAGTCCCCTCATTTACGAAATACCTGAAATCTTAAATCAGGGAAGAAAATGGCTGACAATTGCAGTATTGTCTGCCACATCCAGAGCTTTAATAAAATATGAAAATGTTCTGGCTTGGGATCTTACAACTCTACCCATGTCTAAAACCTACTTTTAGAAGGAGAAAAATAACTATAGTCTAGAGGGATTGTTCCCCTATACGGGCAACTAGACTTTCTTTTCTCACATCAGCCAATTAATCCATACACTTTGTATCTTCTTAAAACCTCAAAAGATTTCTGCCTTCAGCTGCTGAAAAAGCTACTCATTTCTGGGTTCTTTTCTTCTATGCCTAGAAGAAAGTCCTACAGATGTTACGTAAATCAATGAAAAGCTTCGCTTGGGATTAAAGTATCAGTGGGTATCAGGATCTGACAAGAGTGGAATTAAATTGCTTTTCAAAACTGAATTTAAGAAAGAACAATCACCATTCCGAGTTTTGGATGCCTGGATTTTATTTGGTTTGGCTTACTTTAGAGCATAGAGTCTTGCTGTAGCTGAAATGTCGCTGTCTTAAGTGTAAATCCTATCTAAATATCTTCTGCTGGACACAAAAGAGAAACAACCTTCCTTGCTTTCTAAATTGTACTTGATGCCTTGAAAGAAACAGCAGGCCAACTTTGCACCCGGATATTTCCTGGTTCTCTGTCTAGTACTGTATATAGTGAAAATCAGATGACTCACTGACACCTAGTGGTTTGTGGAAAAAGTGCATTGAACTTTAAGGCATTTAGGCATTTAGAATATAACGCTCTGAATTCTTTTCTGGAATTCTGAACTCCAAAAGCAGATAGGAAAACCCTGTTGAGAATTGCTACATAGCAGATACTATGGGAATTACCTAAATTAGGCAACAACAAGTTCTGGCAACCAGGACATCGGATTAGTAGAATTATGAAGGGGCCACCCACACTAGGTAGAAAGTGCAGCCCTGTTGGCTGTCAAGAATAAACACTATGGCCAAACATATCTCAAGACCCCAACCAAGCTATTGCAAACATTCCTAGGTGTGGTTTCTGAAGGTCTAATGGATGCTTTCAAGTAGTCTTGTACAGAAGAGACCATTCCCCCTTTTGCCAATATCTACACATGAGATGTGGATTTGATGTAGTCAAGATTCCCTGTGCGTCTGCCTTACTCAGGATCCCTAAAATCATAGGGCTGGAAGGGACTTCAGAGGTCTTCTAGTCCAACCCTCTGCTCAAGGCAGGAGCCTTATACCAACCCAGTCAAATGATTGTCCAGTCTATATTTGATGCTCCAGTGATGGAGCAGCCACAACCCCAGGAGGCAAGCTACTCCACTGATTAAATGTCAGAAAATTTCTTCTTAATTCTAGGTTGGATTTCTCTTTAACAAGCTTACGCCCATTACTTCTTGTCTTTGAGTTCTTTCAGCAGAGTGAAATTGGATCTAAATGCAGGAGTTTATCCCGAACTTACTCTATCTGCCCAGTTTGCTAACCAGCTTCCATGGATTGCAAATAGGACCACCACCACCCCAATCAGCAGACAGGACTGAGCAGCTCTCATTGCAGCCGTTTTAATAGCCCAGCTAGTTATTTCTAAGTTCATTACCACAGCAATGAAAACAAGCCTGGCATTCTCCTGGATCCAACTGAACAAAGCCCACCATCTACACACATTGCAAAGAGGCAGCAGAGCCCTTCCTGAAAGAAACCATGGCTTCTTCCTTCCAGATGTGGAGGACAGGATGGCAGCCACCTTTGCCCTCAGGAAAAGATGAGAGGCACCTTCTGTTTATGTTTATGTTTATGTTTATTAGACTTTTATACCGCCCTTCTCCCGAAGGACTCAGGGCGGTGTACAGCCAAAAGATAAAAACCCATGTATATACAATTAAAACAAAAATTTAAAACAGAGCATATTACAAAATGGCCGACATTAAAAATTAAAAATTAAAATTTAAAACCCTCAAATAATAAAACCCCAATTAAAATTTAATAAAACTATTAAGCCAGTCCCGCTTGAATAAATAAGTGTGTTTTTAGCTCACGGCGAAAGGTCCGAAGATCAGGCACTTGGCGTAGGCCAGGGGGAAGTTCGTTCCAGAGCGTAGGAGCTCCAACAGAGAAGGCCCTACCCCTGAGGGCCGCCAGCCGACATTGTTTGGCGGACAGCACCCTGAGAAGACCCTCTCTGTGTGAGCGTACGGGTCGGTGGGAGGCATAAGGTAACAGCAGGCGGTCCCGTAAGTACCCGGGTCCTAAGCCATGGAGCGCTTTAAAGGTGGTAACCAAAATCTTGAAGCACCCGAAAGACTACCGGAAGCCAGTGCAGACTGCGTAGCAGTGGTGTTACGTGGGAGCAACGAGTGGCTCCTGTTACTACTCCCGCAGCTGCATTCTGGACTAGCTGCAGCCTCCGGGTGCACTTCAAGGCAGCCCCATGCAGACAGCATTGCAATAATCCAAACGAGAAGTGACCAGAGGGTGAGTGACTGTGCATAAGGCATCCCGGTCAAGGAAGGGACGCAACTGGCGAACCAAGCGTACTTGGTAAAAGGCCCTCTTGGAGACAGCCGCCAGGTGTTCATCAAAAGACAGCCGTCCATCCAGGAGGACGCCCCCTCTCTTGGGGCCAATAACTCGCCCCCAACAGTCAGCCGCGGTTGCAGCTGACTGTACCGGGGTGCCGGCATCCGCAGCCACTCCGTCTTGGAGGGATTGAGCTTGAGTCTGTTTCTCCCCATCTGCGCCACAAGCTACCTGCAACCAGGCTGCACTTTCAGTTGGTCCATGCTTTCTCCTTTCCCAGTCAGAGGAAGCTTGCCCCACTCTGTTTCAGCCATCCTTAAAGGCAAGCAAAGCAATTCAGTAATGGACTTTTAAAAACTGCACCAAGTTGGCTAGATGGCATCCCTGGTTGCAAGGTAAAGCAGCATATTCCTTACGTACGGAAAGGCCCAAGTTCGATGCTTGGTCCTTTAGTTGGCATACAAATTTGATAAATAAATAAGTGAACAAGTGGACCAGAATCATATAGAGATATATAAACTCTTTAAACTCTTTTAAATCAGAAAGGTGAAGTATGTATAGAAAGCACAGGCATGTGGTTGAACAAAAAGGCTTTTGTTTTGTTTTGTTTTCATTCCATAATAATACCCTACAGCCTTGATGGTGAACTTATGGCACACATGCCAGAGGTGGCAGGCAGAGCCCTCTCTGTGGGCACGCGCATTGTCAACAGCTGGTCTTTGCACACACCAGAAAATGCTCTGAAAATGGCCAAAAATGGCCAAAACCCAGGTGGGTTTCGGGCCTTTTTCTGGACCATTTTCAGGCCATTTTTCAGGCTGTTTTCAGGTCATTTTTAGCCCAAAATGGCTGAAAAACAGCCTGAAAATGGCCCAAAAATGGCCAAAACCAGCCAAAAAACAGGCATGTGTGCGCCAGCCAGCTGGTCTTCAGGTTTCCAGTATTCCAGCACGTGCTGGCGCACATGCATGTGCCGGAAACCCAAAGACCACCTGGCCGGTGCACATGTGCACTGGCGCTTAGGCGCTCCGGTGCTCTGGCACATGCACATGCACACACATACATGCATGTTCCAGTTTGGACACTCGGTGCCGAAAAGGTTTGACATCACTGCCCTACAGTATGTATGTGTAGTATAAACCTCTGATTACAGATCTTGAGACTTTAATTTCATATTGTACTCAGTGTGATCAGTTTCCATCTCTAGAATATTATCAGATCTCAGTGGGATTTATGTATTTATTAAAATAAGTAACTGCTTTTCTTCCCAAAGGAGTGCTGAATTTAACACAGTGCAGAGAAATAAATACTCCAATTTAAATGGGAATTTAAAATTACCACAATAATATATCTTAAATATTAAAAACAAATTACTAGAAGATGCAAAACAACATGCTTGCAAGAAAGAAGAATCTGGATATAAATAAATTGGAACAATTAAGCTATAAATCTAACAAGTGAACTGGAATCAGAATTGATGCTGTAACCACCTGTAAGATTTAAAAGAAAAATCTTTCACAATGCTGGCTTGAGTTTTGCTTGGATTGCTATTTTTACTGATTGAGACCTCAACTTATTTTTTATTGTAACTTTATATTAATATTAGCATCATTTATATCCAATTGAAGAGATCTGATTCTATACATCAAGCTTTGCAGCACCTTAGTCTCAGTTCTAAACACTATTTTATATAGAAGATTAGGATGTAATTTTCTCAGAAACAAAGAAAGATGGCAATGACAGTATGCTACTGCAGAAATCTAATTCCCAGACACGTTTTTCTCATCTTAACTCATGGAAGGCGAATTCCATGAATGGGGACCCAGAATTATCAACAAAGACCTTTTTGTCTTTTCGAGTATATTTCTGGAGTTAACTGGTAAAAACTAAAGACTTTGCTAATGATACAATTTATCAATAGAATAGAATAGAATAGAATAGAATAGAATAGAATAGAATAGAATAGAATAGAATAGAATAGAATAGAATTATTTATTGTCCAAGTGTGATTGGACGCACAAGGAATTTGTCTTGGTGCATATGCTCTCAGTGTACATAAAAGAAAAGATACATTCTTCAAGAATTCTAAGGTACAACACTTAATGATAGTCATAGGGTACAAATAAGCAATCAGGAAACTATCAATATCAATATAAATCATAAGGATACAAGCAACAAAGTTACAGTCATACAGTCATAAGTGGAAGGAGATGGGTGATGGGAACGATGAGATTAATAGTAGTGCAGACTTAGTAAATAGTTAGACAGTGTTGAGGGAATTATTTGTTTAGCAGAGTGATGGCATTTGAGAAAAAAACTGTTCTTGTGTTGAGTTGTTCTGGTGTGCAGTGCTCTATAGCATCATTCTGAGGGTAGGAGTTGAAACAGTTTATGTCCAGGATGCGAGGGGTCTGTAAATATTTTCACAGTCCTCTTTTTGACTTGTAGAGTATACCGGTCCTCAATGGAAGGCAAGTTGGTAGCAATTGTTTTTTCTGCAGTTCGAATTATCCTCTGAAGTCTGTGTCTGTCTTATTGGGTTGCAGAACTAAACCAGACAGTTATAGAGGTGCAGATGACAAATTCAATAATGGGTCTGTAATTCTCCATTTCTTATGCAACATTTCCAGATTCTGATTCCAAATTCGGGACAGAATTTCCATGGATTTTGTTCACTAACTCTCTGAAGGAACAACACATGATTTTTCAGCTCCATTTTCCAAGCTCCTATCTTAGCTCTTAAGAAAAGAGGAAAAAGACGCATTTCTCATTAGAGATAACATGTGGACCACAAATACTTGCATGATAGGTATTATCTTACTGATAATACCATTAACACTGAGTTAGCTCAAAGGGTTATTTTTAATCATACAACTTATTTATTAGAATTAAAGTCTTCTTTTGTTACAGAGGTACCAGAACTGGAAGGAGCACACAATTTGGAATTATAAAATACAGTTGTGTATATCCAGTGAGATTTCAGACAACGAAAAGTAACTTATTTCAGAGAGCTATCACTGCATAGTATTTTAAAATTTTCATGGCATGTATTCTAAACATGAATTTCCATTAGTAAACATCCATCATATAGCTGCTTCTGAGTCTTTGAGAGGCTAATAACATGAATGACTTGGTTTCGCTTATAGCAGAATGAATGATGGAAAAACCTATGAGAGTGAGTCATCAAGAGATTATTTCTAAAGGAAATAGAGAAGTTATTAGAATTTTTTTTGTTTTTCTTGTTAAGCATTCTAGTGAGAAGAATTTTTACACCAATATTTACCTGCTTCTTTGTAAAACATACAGCACTGACTTATAAAGTAAATCCTAGTGAAGAATAAATGGGATTGCACATTTCGACTGTGTCATATATCAATCAAAAGTCACCATTTATTCAAGTGTGGCCCCTCAAAAACCCTCAATTAGCCGAGATCAAACTGCCCAACAGACTGTGCTGTTTCTTAGCATAATGTGCAAATCTAATGTCTCACAAGGAGTATATTGATTCATCCTCCAGATTGTGAATTTAATTACAACCAAACCCAGTTATTATAATGAGCAAGTCTGAATGTGGTCCTTCAAGAATCCATAGGTACCCTAGGATTGATTGTTGGATAAGTGATTGTATTGTACACTGGTCAAATTGTGGGAATTATTATGGAAAATAAAAATTTTGATTTAAAAAAAAAAAAAAAGAATCCATAGGTACCCCGAGCCGTGAAGCTTCCAGTTCACTCTCACAAAAAATAATTTCATTTCAGTTATTTTCTTATGTTGGACTGGGAGGGGGCATGATTAGAGAGAGAGAGACAGTGCTGCATACAGAACCGTTTCCATTCTTCCTGCTCTCCTTTTATCTGATCATCTTCTTAAGGGTTTCTTCCTCTTTCTCACTTCTTCCTTCATCCTATAGCCGTGGCACTGAATGCTGATGAGATGATAAATGATCCAACCCCAGGCAATCATTTTCGGATAATTAGTTCAGTGACTGAACTTCGAAGAGTCATTTGTTCCCAGCCAGGAAGCTGGGATGGTTACTAGACACTTCATTTTGCATCCGTTTTGGAGGAAGGGTGTAGATTAGCTTAGCACAGGAGCTTCATTTCTCATAAGGGATTTTCTTAGCCAGAAGTAAATAAATAAACAAAGCAGAATTGTAGTGTGCATGGTTTAAATAACATAGTCTCGTCTACCTCTACCCTCTTTGATTTAGAATATTGTCTTTTATTTAAATAAAAAAAGAATAGGAATATATACAAGGAGCAGAACAGTCTAAGTGTAGTTATCAAGTGTAGTGATTCCCAGAGCTCAGAAATCAGTAGATATTCAAAATCAGTCCTCAAAGAGGCCCATAAGCTTTCTTAGAAAAGAAACATGTACATGTTTACAGCACATTGCTTTTCTTAGGAGGGAAGGAGGGAGGGGGAGAGGGAGAGGGAGAGGAAATGGGAGAGGCAGGGATGGACAGAGGGAGAGAGGAAGAGAGAGAGAAGGGGAATGGAATGGAATGGAATGGAATGGAATGGAATGGAATAGAATGGAATGGAACGGAACATCCTTGCAGCTTTGCAATCTGGCAAAATGGTTATTTCAGACTGTTTTCAATCCATGGGATTCATTCAAAAATTTAAAAATTCTAAATCTGTCCATCAGCCCCAAAAGGTTGAGGAAGGGTCTATGCAATACAATCCCTTATCATACCATGAAGAGGCTATTAAGCAATATGAGAAAGTTCACATCTATTTCATATATTTGTTTTAAAAAAAGAAAAAATATGCCAAAACCTTCAGATTTTTAATGTAAATCTCTGATGTGGGGTTTTAACTCTTTCTTCTCTATCAAATCAACCTGCTCAAAACTGTGATTGGCTTCCAGAGGAATGTTGCCAACATTATCCCATTTCACTATATTCTCATTGCTCGGCTAAATGCACCAGGGAAAACTGACATTAAACAGAAACATTCTGTAGGTATGTTGTAGAACTCATTCTCCAACAAGCTTTTGGAGTTTAATTTAAAAGCATATAGCAATAGCATTTACACTTATATCCCGCTTTACAGTGATTTACAGCCCTCTCAAAGCGGTTTATGAAGCTCACTTACTCAAAGTTTCAATGAAACAGCTCTTTCCATATTCATCAGTCCATAAATCTAAGGCTTACCCTGGATGTTTTCTTTTCCCCTCATGAAAATTGAAATGCAAGTGGTCTTCAGAAATATACTGAAGCACAATTAATTTTGCTTTGGCTCAAGAAAACTTTTGTCACCTTCTGTGATATCAATTTATTTAAACATAGATGGTGTTTTTATTCTGTCAGGAGTCCAAGGTTGCCCTGGATAGTTTCTTCTTCCAGTGTGACTCTCACAAAAATCCTTTGAGATGGGCTTGAATTAGATAGGCTAAAATTCTAAGAGACCGTGACTAGTTGAAAATCCCAATGTGGGCCCATATGACATGGCCGCTGGCAACAATGCTTTAGCCACAAATGTATCTAGCGACTCCTTAAACTTCTCTAAGTGGCATGAATGACACCATTCTGGGGTTTATTATATTTAACCATGTTTATGTGAATCCAATACCTTCAGTTAGAATCATAATTACAGGAAACAGAAAAAAAAAAAGTCAAGATAGCAGCCATGGTGGTTTGGTATTGAACCTTTGTGATGCATACGTATAAAAAGCAGGAGGACCCATTCTGATCATCATCTTGACTATTTGACCATTTATTTTATTTTATTTTATTAAATTTATATGCCACCCATCTCCCTGATAAGGTGACTCTGGGAGATCATACCCTGCAGACATTCCTGATTAGAATAAATAGATTCTATGAATATATCTTAAACGACATAGTGACTTGTTTCTGTTCTTAGCAGAAGTATATATCAAGCAAACCTGGCACGACATGGCTGCTAGACAAGAAAAATAAAAGTGGATGTTTTACAGTAGCATTGCTCACAAGGAGGAGTGGCTGGGTTCACCCACTATTAAAAATATTGACCAATGACTGCATCACTGACCTAAGCATGGAGAAGCATGGGTCTCGTTGACTTTGGCAATGGTGCAAAAGTTGCTTGACATGGCCTTTTGGAGAGATTTTTTTTTTTTCAACATCCCAGCCTACAACTTGCCTAGTGATCTTTCATCCAAATGCTAGCAAGATGCTCTCTTAGCTTCTTGTGGTCCAGTAAACGCTGCCACCTAGCTGGATCTTTGACTACCAAAATAGGTCTAATGCTTGATTTTGTAGCAGGCTACTTTGAGTATTGAACCATGTAGGCCCCCTTAAGATGATGCAGTTATTAGCAAAAATAAAAACACCATCATTACTTCATATTATATCACAGAAATGAGCAGCTCTCCTGAGTTGTAACATTAGTAAATTTAAATCACAGTGAGGCTGAATGATTAACCCTCATATTTCTATCTAATCAAGGGAACATAACCCACAGCAGTCTCTTATACTAAATTCAAATAACAGTGGGTCTTGCCAAAATTTGAATGTGGATCCCCCACCTCAACTTTTGGGTCTCAAATTAGATGTTCTGACACCAATACCTGCAATCAATTGTTAATAAGGGTTATAGAGAGAGTTCTGCAAATGGAAAGAATGAACAAGAGAAAGGGGATCATTATTTTTAATTTAAATAAATCAATGTGCTCAGAAAGAATGTGCTCCATGATGGGAGGAGAGAGAAGGAGGGCAAATGGGAATAGTATCCTCTTGCTTTAACAATAGCCCAGTAGATGCAAAATCTAAAAGATGGTCTACTCCTCCTCTTTTTAGTTGAGTAATAGCAAATAACTAATTATGCTCCTTTAAGTTTCAGGAGCATGGATGGCTCATTCTTTCTTTAACGCAAATTAGAGAAGAGGGAGGTTTGATTCCCAGAAGGGTTTATTTCCAAGCTGTCTCTGTTCTAATGCACATCTAAAAGGACGGAGGAAATATCTTTTATCACTCAAATCCCCCTGAAATTTAAGAGCAGCTGGGGATTTTTTAAAAAGAAATACAGATATGATTCATTAAATTCATCTCATTCCAAAGACACCTTCCTGCCAGTTTATCTTTGTAACTACAGTCATTTCTTCAGAATAGCACTGTTTCCTGAATGTTGTCAACCAGTTTCTGTGTGTGTGCATGAGCAAGAGTGAATACTTAGGGACAGCTCTTAGTTTACAGTTGCAAAATAATGAGTCTGTTCATTTTTTCCCTTCACTTCAACTATTCTAGTGGAATTTAATAGAACATAAACATATGTTTGCCCCAATCGCCCAGGAAAACGAAAACAACTAAATTCAGGGGGCTCACATTCCAGGGACTTGCACAAGGATGATTTTAAAAAAGCTCAAGATGGCAGCCATGACTTTGAGGTTGACTATCACCCCCTTTTTGTGTGTGTTTTGAACTCCTCCCTCACAGATGCCCCTGCCAATTGCAGGATGTTTGCCTCTACTATGGAAATACCTTGGCAGAAAGAGAGGGTACCTATCTTTTGGATAATCACTGACGTAATTTCCTTACCTCCTTGAGCCAAACAGCTTTTTTTTTTTTAAACCGTGCCTCAGGAATGAGACTGATAACGATGCTGCCCACACAGAGGGTTCATCCACAGGGCAACAATTAGCAGACACTAAATGATCCCTGGGAGAAGCAGAGAATTATGTCTCCTGCCTTGACCTTACTTGTGCTGAGTGGATTGTAGGATTTGCTTGAGAGCATCTGCCTTACTCTTAGTGTCAGGAGACAGAATGTACAATTTTTTCTCCCCAAACCTGAGAGCAGCTAGTTCTTGAATCATAAGATTTCTAGATTGCCACAACTTTATTTCAGCATTACGAAATATTGTATAGAGCTTAGTTTATGTGAAATTCTAATCATCCTCTTACCTGAAGCTTACCAATATCAATAGGATCTTAAATTATATTTGAATAATCTGGAAAGTAGGTGAGAAAACTAATTTTGTAATTCAGATGAACTAGTTTAACAGATTAACTAATGAAACTAGTTTTTAATTCCAGATTAACTGGAACATTAAAATGTCAGGTAAAAATATATTGAAATTAAAAATAATGAAATAAGAAAGTCAAGTGATCCTGTCATGACTTTTATATATACAATTAATGTACTGCTGAGCATCCACTTAAACTATGGAAAAATGTATCTTTCCCTAGAGCAATAAAACCTCTTGTGCTAATCTGGCATTGCTATGCAGCATCTTCAGGTAACGCCTTGAGCCCTCAATTCACATAGGGCTTCCTATTGATGTTTATTATGCAACCATATTTATAATTGGCAGTTCACAAAATGGATGAATTTTTGTTTCCTGCACTTGTCCATAATTCAATTGAAGGAACTGTGTAAAGTTAAAATAGATGCTTCTTTGCTGAAAACATGAATGCTTCAAGTTGTGAGCTTGACCCTTGGTAATAAGCTAAACCTGAAAAGGTTCACCATCACAGAAAGCAGCTCAGGAGCTGAGTAAAAGTCAATCTTATGAGTAGTCCGATTGTAGACCTGTTCTGCTCTAATCTATAGGCTGCAAGAAAAAAAGGCTCAGGAGTATAAGCCTCCTGGACCATTATACTCCTTCAAAGAGAATGCTTGTAAACAAACCAAAATTGTCCATGTTATTAAAAATTGTCCTTTGTGGAAAATAATAGCCACATGGAGGAATTTGCAGGAATCTGCTTTTTACTTAACTCTAATGACCCTAAAATGCATACACTTGAATGGGGAGTATGCTTTCTTAAAGTCACATGTTACACATTCTCACTCCCATAGCTCAAAGATACAGCAAAGATTTTGCATAGAAAGGTCCCCAAGGCAGATCTGGGTATCTTCGTCTTCTAAAAAGATCTGAGATTTTGGAAAGACTTCCAATTCTGAAATCTAGGACAGTAGATCTGTGCAGATCATCCAAAAACTGGTATAGAGCTACCTCATAGATTTTCATATATATCACAATCTTTGCAATTATATATCATAATATTTAGCTTTTATAAAGGGACACTTTTAGTATAATTTTTCCTAATGCATGCCTTTTAAAATGCATCAATATCTGAGTTTTGGAAGCCCTTTTCTCAAAACTGTAGGTAGTTCAAGCAACATACTTGTTTGGTCATCATTCACAGATAATAAAGTAAATTTACAATCAATACCCACATTTGTGACTTTCACAGATTTGTAAAGCAAAGAAAAACTGAAATAAAATTGTAAGCACTGTCACAGTTTCATTTAATGACCACTTTGTTTAATGGCAAGTTAGCTGCCCCAATTGTGGTCACTAAATGAAGACTTATTTGTGGCATATTTGCATGCTTTTTTTGAGTTGATACATGCTGGGGAACCTCATACTTTGCTATTTCTGTGTACTACAACAGAAATACATGGTACATTTATTTTATGCATCTATACAAGTATAAACAATATTAGACTCAGTAACAATTATTTTAAAACTATGTAAGTCTAAATCCATATTCTAAGTTACAATAAGACATTCCCTGATTAATTAAAAAAAACCTAACTAACTAGTTTTTTATTACTACCTAATGTATCTTGCATTTTAGGAACATACTTTGATCATTTATACTTCCTGACTTTGTTATGAGAAACACATCATGGAATTCTATTATAAATAATATAGAAATAGTTATTAGCAGCAACTGAGACCTGCAACAAACTCTCTATAGGCATTGCCTTTGAAAAATATTCAAAATCTTCCAGGGGTCTAAAATGCTGTAGCCAATCTATTGATAAGAATCAAATCATGTGACTTTTTTAACAGCAGAGTCATGACTATGTGTCTATTTCCTGGCCCAATTTCAAGTTTTTAATCTATAAAATCCTACACAGCTTGGACTCTGAAAGACCATATTTTTCCATATAAATCTGTTCAAGTTTCAGTGTCCATTAGAAGATTGTGTCTGATCTATCACAGTGATAATTCAATTGAAGGAAGAACACTGTAGATGGTTGTTTTTGTGGTTCCCTACTGAATATTAAGTTTTCTCTATCTTTGATATCTGTCCACTGGCAAGCAAGGATTCTTTTTAATCAAACTTGTATTTTCAGTTCATTTGCCACAGAACAGGAGTCCCCAACCCCCAGTCCATGGACTGGCACTGGTCTGTAGCATGCCAGCAATCAGTCCGCACAAACAAGCAAAGCCCCATCTGAGAGATGCAGGCAGCACACAAAATCAAGTCCCACCCCAGGTCCATGGAAAACCCTTTCTCTACAGAACCGGTCCCTGCTGCCCAAAGGTTGGGGGCCACTGCTGTGATTCTCTCTCTCCAGCCTGCTCAATTTTACTTTTAATTTTTAATGAATAACAATAATAAAATAAAATAATTAAACATTTCAAATTTTATTTTTCAAATTTTAGATCTTTATTTATTGTTTTAATTGTTTTATTCAGCATTTTATTCAATGTCTGTAAGCTGCTTTAGCAAGGGGCGGCACACAAGTCTGATAAGTAAAAGTAAGTAAGTGCCTTGAGTACAATCCTAAAACATCGGGAGCACCACTTGAACACCACTGACATTGACCAAATTACCATCAGTCAACTGCAAAAGGCAGCTTTATTAGAACAGCTTACATTCTACAATACCTTTAACACCATCAGTCAATAATATCTGCTTACCCTAGGTCCATGATGGTGAACCTATGGCACATGTGCCAGAGGTGGCACTCAAAGCCCTCAGTGTAGGCATGCACATGGCGGCCAGATGCTCTTCCGGGTTCTGTTGCGCACATGTGCGATGGCCAGCGTGTACGCGATGGAACCCGGAAGATCAGCTGACCACTGTGAGCATGCGCACCGGCCAGCTGCTCTCTTCTGGATTCCTGCGTGTTTGCTCCAGTTTCGGCACTCAGTGCCGAAAAGGTTAGCCATCACTGTCCTAGGTCCTTGGGATGGACTCAATAGATTGGTAAAATGCCAATTCCAGTCTAAACATCTGGCTGAAAGCGCAACCAACAACAACAACAACAATAATAATAATAATAACAATAACAACAACAACAACAACTCTGGCATAAACCAGTGCAGGTGGTTCCAGTGGTACTCAGCACACTGGGAGCTGTGCCTAAAGACCTAGGCAAGCACTTAAAAGCAATTGGCGCTGACAAGATCACCATTGGTCAGCTGCAGAAGGCCACCTTACTGTGATCTGCTCTCATAATTCACCGATATATCACACAGTCCTAAATATTTGGGAAGTGTTCGACTAGTGATCTGTGATACGAAATCCAACATAATTATCTCGTTTGCTATGTATACTGTCATTTTGTGTAAATATAATAATAATAATAATAATAATAATAATAATAATAACAACAACAACAACAACAACAACAACAGAGTTGGAAGGGACCTTGGAGGTCTTCTAGTCCAACCCCCTGCCCAGGCAGGAAACCCTACACCATCTCAGACAGATGGTTATCCAACATTTTCTTTAAAATTTCCAGTGTTAGAGCATTCACAACTTCTGCAGGCAAGTTGTTCCACTGGTTAATTGTTCTAACTGTCAGGAAATTTCTCCTTAGTTCTAAGTTGCTTCTCTCCTTGATTAGTTTCCACCCATTGCTTCTTGTTCTACCCTCAGGTGCTTTGGAGAATAGTTTGAATCTCTCTTCTTTGTGGCAACTCCTGAGATATTGGAACACTGCTATCATGTCTCCCCTAGTCCTTCTTTTCGTTAAACTAGTATAGTTTAATAGTATAATAATAGTATTAAAAATAAAATGAAGAGGAAAAAAGGATAAATTGATGTGGTAATACCAGGAGATAGTACAATAGAAGAGCACAAAATATCAAAATTTTGAAAATTGAAATGAAAGATTATGACATAAACTGGCTATAGTGGTTCCAGTGATTATTGACACACTGGGTGCGAAACCAAATAATCTTGCATGGTGCATAAGAAAATACACGCTTTGAAATTTCCATTTGTCAATTACAAAAGTCCCTACTGCTTGTATCTGTGCATATAGTACACTGATACATTACATCATCATAGATTCCTGAGAAGACTCAGGAGCATATGAAGGCAAACACCAGCTAAAGAACGGGAGGATGTGATTTCACATTATTGTGTATATAATTATTATTTATTTAGAATGGAAAACCTAATGTGATATCATATAACATCTCTGAAGATAAATGTCTCATCGACAGTTTTTTGGGGGGAAAATCAATACATAATACTTGGTCCAAACCTTGTATGATCAGATCATTCATTCTTAAGTATTACCAATTCATATTTCTGTGACTTCAATCTGGAATTACTATAAAACCATTCTAAATCCTCCAGTTTTAAATACATGATGGGCTGAGAATGTCCTCAGGTTGTATCTGTAATTCTATATGAAGCAGATTATTTAACATTGAATAGATATCAAGTGCTTTTTTTGTTCAACAATACACTTCAAAAATCATTGAGTTTAATCATTAGTGGAAAAAGTCATTTCATATCTACCGTCTTATTAAATAAACCCCATACGTAGAAATGATGGGCTGCTTGTAGCAATCTCTGTTATAGAACATCGACCAAATCCCTCTGCATGTAATTTAACCCCCCAAAAAATGGAAAGGAAAGGAAAAGGGGAAAAAAAAGAGCTGGAGCTTAAACCTTAAACACTTTTGATAAAAATATAAGATTGGCTTCACCCTGAACTACACATACCAATCTAAAACTGCCCAATCTGGAAATAGATTTGGAGTCTCTTCTAATCACAGGACACCCCTCTATCAGCAGCTAAGTCCCTTGTCATCCTTCTCTACTGAGTTTTTTTAAAAAAAAGAATCCTTTCAGAAATATTCTCATCTTCTACTAAAAGGATGGCGAGGGGGGAGCTTTTTCATACAGGGACGGGATTATGAAGTGACCCCGTGGGTCAGAAGGAGACTTTTCCTTTTCTCATCAAGGAAATCAATTTCCAAGTCTGAGTCTCTTAAAATAATATATTCTTATGGCATGCATACAGCTTTTTTTTTTATCGGCTATGAAAAGAATAAGAGGTAAAGAGGATCAGGGGTGGCAATAGAATATTATAATCTGCCACACACACACATCAGTCTTTTGCTACATAATTCCAGATAAATTGAGGATTTACATATTTAAGATTAAAGAGGGGGAGGAGGAAGTACCAGAACAAAAAGAGAGGGCTGTAAAGATATTAAACTGAAGAAGTTAACTCTTAAACTTTAGTTTCATGTAAAGCATATGCACGCAAATAAAATCTATACATTTTTTACCCACTAAACATTCTAGCACCTATTTTATAGACTGCAAGTGTTGATTAGGGAAAACTAGGCTAATCCACAGTAGAAATAAAGATGCTCCAAGCTTTTGCTGCCTTTTCCCTTCCCTCCCAAGCCTAAAATGTTCCAAAATACCAATTACCATGGCAGGAAACAGTTAAATGACTCCAAAAGCTCATACAGACAGCAGATGGAAAACAGGAGGAAACCAGCTGGAAGTGTGTTTCCCTTAGAACTGATTTTTTAACAGCCTTGTGCACAAATAATGTCTCCCTAACACAGAGATAAAAATAAAACATAAATATTTAAAAGGTGACTGGTCAAAGCGACAAGATGGCACCCGACTTGGGGCAGGCAGTTTTCTTGATTCCTCCGTCCTCAGAGTCTGTTGCATTCTTACAAGTATTGTGGAAGTGGATGAAAGTTTTTTTTTTCATGGTAACCTTAGCTTAACTAATGGTCACTCTCATTTAATTGCTCATCTTTGATGCTCTTGGATATGTCCAGACTCATGACTATAGCAATTAAATGTTAATTTTGGAAGAAATGCTATCTGTTTGGGGGAATTTGTCTTATTTATAGCCTGTTAAGAGAAATATTTCCTTGTCATGATGAGAGGGCTTGAACCCACCAGAGACCCTAATAATACTACTGTGAGGAAGCATGAGCTCTTGGTGTGGTTGAAAGAAGTTAAAAGTTGAAATCTCTAAAGTTGAAAGAAGAGGGTGAGGGCATTGGGACTCTGCTTTCAAACAGGAGGCCATAGGAGAATTAACTCCAAAACCAGATCCAGTAGCAAACTAATTCTGTATTGTTGCAAGCAAATTAAACAGATAGATCCATGCTTAGCATTTTTTTATTGTGTCTTTTGAATAGTGTGTAAATGTGGTTTATCTCTGTCTATGGACAGCTAAGAAAGGGAAAAAAAGACCCAAACACGTGCTTTCCAGCAGCCAACACCCAGGTAATCAGGGATTAACACCAGGCAAACAGTCAAGCAGAAAATAGGATTCTAATTAAGGAAGTACAGAGGAGAAGACCACACCCCTACCAATACTGGTAGAGCAAGCTAATGTATACGAACAGGAAGCATATCCCATACTCACTAGCACTGGTTATGTTATATAGTGAGGTAGTGGAATAGCAAGAGCACCTGGACCAGTGATGGCTAACCTTTTCCAGATGGAGTGCCCAAAACGCATGTATGTGTGTGTGAATGCACGCATGTGCATCCAAATCCCCAAAATGCAATGTGTGCTTGCCCCTGCACTTACGTGCATGCCTTGCATGCGCCCTTCTCCCCACGCATGTACGTGCTGCCCTCACGCCTCTGAGCATGCACACACGGCCCCTGGCACACACCCCACCACCACCCTGTGCATGCGTGTGCATGCCCCCTGCCCCCTGCACATGCACAGCAGAGACCCGATGACCAGCTGGCCAGCGGGAGGCATGCATGCACAGCAGAACTGAACTGGGGCGACAGCTAATGTACCCACAGAGAGGGTGCTGCGTGCTGCCTGTGGCACGTGTGCCATAGGTTCGCTATCACGGACCTAGATGTACATGCCACTTCACAGTGCTTTACAGTCCTCTCTAAGTGGTTTACAGTCAGCATATGGCCCCCAACAATCTGGATTCTCATTTTATTGATCTCAGAAGGATAGAAGTTGAGTCAACCTTGAGCTGGTGAGATCAAACTGCTGGCAATAAGCAGAATTAGTCTGCAACCTGCATTCCAACCCCTGGACCACCACGGCTCCTCAGAAATGTCTGCAAACAAACAACCAAGCTCAGAGAGCACTGAGGACTCTACATTTCAATCCTGAGCTATATTATGTTCCCCTCTCTTGAAATAGTTTTGTGCAGCTGAATTAAGCCTAACACCTGATGTCTAGATGGTAACAGAAATCACAAGGGTAGCATCTAATTAACTAACTTTGAAGAAAAGCAAAGACGTGCTTTGCTCCCTCAGGCCTTCTTTTTCAAACTAAACACAATCTGTATTGTTGTAGAAAACCAACAATGTGTAAAATATTCTTAACACATTGGCTCTTTTAATGTAATATTGAAGATATAGAAAAGGCCATCAAACTGTGAAATTTTCCTTACTTAAAGGTTTTTGTCGTCTCTTGCAAACTACTTCCAATTCTTGCATTCACTGATAGGCTCCCTTTCTGTCTATACATGAACAGCCAAAACTCAGGCCCCAATGCAGTGTCTTCAGCTCCAGATGAAAGAAATGAACATAGTTTCACTCCTGGTATTGATTGTCCATAATGCTTCATAGCAATCAAGGTAAGCCTGTCCCAACATATAAAATAAATCATCCTACAGAAAATGTAATCACTACACTATGATTAAATACCATACCGTCCTTTATTTCCATTTGCCTTTCCACTATGGATGTAAAAAGTATGTAACTCACTTTAGCATAATTGAGATTTTTTTTTTTTTTTTTTTTTTTTAATAAAAAAAGTTTTTATTGGTCAAAAAAAGTTTATGCAAATACATATCAGGTATGGTAAATTTTCATTTTTCTTATACATGATAAGAATTTTACTCAAAATTTTAAACACATACAACAGCCATATGGCAAGCAGGTGATACGAAGTAGCTAAGTTTCAATCTTACACAATAAGGAAGGGTCAAAAATAATCAGAATATCATACGAAAGAGAATAAGGAAAGCCAACACAATACCAAATATCTTTGTCACTTCCTAGTTTTGGATCTCAGAACTCTGGGTTCAACCTGACCCAACTCCAGGGTCGCAACAGCGGCAGCCGCCTCCGCCCCATGGTCTATAACCTCCCCTTCTTCAATTCCTGGGTCATCTAAATCCAGGAGGGCTTTGTGTTCCTCCACGTAGGCCGCAGCCTCCGCAATTGTACTAATTTTTTTCGTAATGCCCTCCCGGAAAATCATCAATCCCTCTGGCATCAGCCATCTGAAGCCCACTCCCTTCTGGTACAATTTGCTTGATAAAAAATAATATTTCTTTCTCATTTCACGTACCTGTCTGGGAATCTGCCTCAGAATGGCTATCTCCCTGCCCCTATAAGTCAGTGCCCCACTCCTATGTTTTCTAAGAATTTCATCTCTCGTCTCTCTTTTCACAAATTTGACATGAACCTCTCTAGGAACTGCATGCGTGCGTGCATATTGTGAATTAACTCTATAAACTCGATCCACATCCCAATTCATAAAATCAACACCTCTCCCAAGAAATTCTCCCAACAGTTTAGTCACAACATCTCTCAAGTCTTCTTGGTCCACTTCTTCCAAATTTTGAAACCTAAGGAAATAAGACATTTTATCCATCTGTAGTCCAAGCACAGCATTGCTTGTCGTCTCCCTCTTTTCTGCACTGCCCGCATCTCACCCTCCAGACCTTCCACTTTCTGCTTATTTTCTGCTGTGACTTGTTGAGTATCCTTTAAATCCTTTTGGATAGTCACAATTTCTGCTCTTATTTCATCTTATTTCATCCAGTTTCTTGTCCATATTAGATAACTTTTCCAGAATTCTCTCCATTTCTCCAGCAGTTGGTCTCTGACCTTTTGCCATTTAAAAAAAAAAAAATTTTTAAAATCCTCAGGCAAGCACAGTATCCTTATAATTTCCTCCGGATCCACCAGGGGGCACTCACAGGAGCAACGAGTCCAGAGTACAGTTAGTCAACCAGGAAGTCAAGGAAGTGATGTCATCAAGATTCTCATAGTGAAGGCGGAAGCTGGACGCCACCATTGTTCCCCAGAGGGAGGGGGGGCCTCAAACCCTCCCTCCTAAATTTCTCCATCACCTCTTTCTCCAGAGCTCCACAAAACCGGTAATCTTGTTATTTTAAGTTCTCCTCTCTCCAAAGTGATTCGCTCCTTCCAGTCGCAGGGAGAAAACCCCCGCACTCCTAATCTATGACAAATCCTTCACATATGTAGTTGATGATTGGACTCACATGGAGCTGTAACCCGTTCAACTATGAGATTTTTATTTCTTTATTTATATTTCACATTTCTAAACCACCCATTTACCTCAAACAAGCATAATTGAGATTTTTATTTCTTTATTTATATTTCACATTTCTAAACCACCCATTTACCTCAAACAAGGGTTCTTTATAATTTAAATTTACATCCTGGAGTAGAGGACAACCATTACATCTATCATCCCCAAACCCATGTCATATAATCTACATTGGAAGGTACTATGTTGAAAAAAAATATGGGAATTATGAGAGTTTTACTACATCGTATCTTCAGGACATGAAGTTATTTTCTGAGTAATCTATGACAAATCCTTCACATATGTAGTTGATGATTGGACTCACATGGAGCTGTAACCCGTTCAACTATGAGATTTTTATTTCTTTATTTATATTTCACATTTCTAAACCACCCATTTACCTCAAACAAGCATAATTGAGATTTTTATTTCTTTATTTATATTTCACATTTCTAAACCACCCATTTACCTCAAACAAGGGTTCTTTATAATTTAAATTTACATCCTGGAGTAGAGGACAACCATTACATCTATCATCTCCAAACCCATGTCATATAATCTACATTGGAAGGTACTATGTTGAAAAAAAATATGGGAATTATGAGAGTTTTACTACATCATATCTTCAGGACATGAAGTTATTTTCTGAGTAATCTATGACAAATCCTTCACATATGTAGTTGATGAGTGGACTCACATGGAGCTGTAACCCGTTCAACTATGAGATTTTTAAAAATCATAGTTATAACATATGGAAATTATTATTATCAGTTGGGAACAATTATATTGAAAGATGATTGCACAGATTCAATAAATATAGATATATCAGTTCTAGTCTTGGTGACTACTTCCAGAGTTGAAGGCCATTGCCCTAAAGACCTATACAGAGAATAGCAAAAGAAAAACTGTAGCATTCTTGCATGTTGACAGTGATATTTTGTTGTGACTGAGGCCCAGGTAGTGATTACCAAACACAATTCAGTCCTGAACAAACTTATTATATTAAACAGCTGAGACTTGTTGAGTATCCTTTAAATCCTTTTGGATAGTCACAATTTCTGCTCTTATTTCATCTTATTTCATCCAGTTTCTTGTCCATATTAGATAACTTTTCCAGAATTCTCTCCATTTCTCCAGCAGTTGGTCTCTGACCTTTTGCCATTTAAAAAAAAAAAAATTTTTAAAATCCTCAGGCAAGCACAGTATCCTTATAATTTCCTCCGGATCCACCAGGGGGCACTCACAGGAGCAACGAGTCCAGAGTACAGTTAGTCAACCAGGAAGCCGAAGGGAAGTGATGTCATCAAGATTCTCATAGTGAAGGCGGAAGCTGGACGCCACCATTGTTCCCCAGAGGGAGGGGGGGCCTCAAACCCTCCCTCCTAAATTTCTCCATCACCTCTTTCTCCAGAGCTCCACAAAACCGGTAATCTTGTTATTTTAAGTTCTCCTCTCTCCAAAGTGATTCGTACTCCTTCCAGTCGCAGGGAGAAAACCCCCGCACTCCGGAGTACTCCACCACATTTGCCGATATCCCTTCCTTCTTCATTCCTCAATTCTTCTCCGTTCCTGTTCACCACCAGGCTGCTGCAATTATAAATCCAAAGCCCGGTGTCACCGAGCACAGCGGCCCAGGCGACCAAAATAATGGCGCGGCCTGTGGCCTCGAACCCGCCGAGCCTAGGACGCGCCAGCATCGGTCCCCCCAGTCCTGTATATCGGCTGGGAGACCCCTGGCGAGCCGTCCGTGCGGCAGGTGTCCTTTTCGGAACACCTGGCCCCTAAGGGCCTCGGCGGCGGCCGGATTCGGACACTGGAGGCAGGAGAGGCCTTCCAGACGTCCGTTGCCACCGGATACCGGAAGTCGTCTCCCTCCAAACAAGCATAATTGAGATTTTTATTTCTTTATTTATATTTCACATTTCTAAACCACCCATTTACCTCAAACAAGGGTTCTTTATAATTTAAATTTACATCCTGGAGTAGAGGACAACCATTACATCTATCATCTCCAAACCCATGTCATATAATCTACATTGGAAGGTACTATGTTGAAAAAAAATATGGGAATTATGAGAGTTTTACTACATCGTATCTTCAGGACATGAAGTTATTTTCTGAGTAATCTATGACAAATCCTTCACATATGTAGTTGATGATTGGACTCACATGGAGCTGTAACCCGTTCAATTATGAGATTTTTAAAAATCATAGTTATAACCTATGGAAATCATTATTATCAGTTGGGAATAATTATATTGAAAGATGATTGCACAGATTCAATAAATATAGATATATCAGTTCTAGTCTTGGTGACTACTTCCAGAATTGAAGGCCATTTGCCCTAAAGACCTATACAGAGAATAGCAAAAGAAAAACTGTAGCATTCTTGCATGTTGACAGTGATATTTTGTTGTGACTGAGGCCCAGGTAGTGATTACCAAACACAATTCAGTCCTGAACAAACTTATTATATTAAACAGCTGAGAATTCATTCATTCTCAGCTTAGTCCAAAACAAATTCTTCATAAACAGACCTTCGGCCTTATCACCAACCTTTGTTGTCTTTGGCAACCTGCCAAAGGCTTTTCTTGGTAAAAACCCCATAAAGTTCAAGAAACATTGACAAGAAGCAATGGAATCAACGTTGCTTTTCCACAAAGAACCCAACGGCTCATTGCTGCTCTTTTAAGCCTTATGGGAATGGCCAATCATCTTTTGGCCTTATTCCCGAATTGTCCTTTTTGCTTCAGCTGCTCTTGCCTTCTGGCAGCTCTTCACATGCGTTCACTAGGAACAGGCTCCTCCTGTTCCTCTGCCTCTCTACTGTCCGCCTCTGGAGACTCCGGAGTCTGTGCATCACTCCCAGATGGCCCTGGCCCCATCTCTGCCGCCAACGCAGAACCCTTTTTGGGGCCTTCTCTGTACTCCAATATTAGCCCATTGTCCTCCCCAGCCTCCTCACTGTCCGACTCTGCTGCCAGGTCCGCAGGCTGCTGGACCACAACATATTTCCAGACTGTGACCTGGTTGATCACTGAGCATTGAACTAGGAAGGGTTTTGGTTTGATCTTATAGATTTCTTTTCGAGAAACTCACAATTCCTCTATAACCAAAAATATCTGCAATACCCTTAAATACCTCATCTATCTTTCTTCTCTTTTCAGACAAGAAACTACATTGCTCTTTTCTTATATGCCTCAATATTCAAATGTTACTGTGGGACAAATATCACCAGAAAGAAACTCCAAAATCAATGGAAAAAAGTGCTAAATGATCCATAGTTTACTTCTGCCAATTGGATGCTTTCCAATTCTATTACTACTGATTGTTTTAGAGAAAACAAAACAGGCCACTGATTTTTGTCTTCATGGCCCAGAGGTCAGAAAAGCCACTGATTAAGTTCAAGCACACGTACCAATGAGAATCTTTTTCAGTGATTTTCACCTTGGTGGAAACAGCTTTTTTTATGGTTGGGACTATGGTTACAAATATACTCTATATACTGTAGTAATAAAAGCCTGATGGGACAATAATTTCTATTACCAACTCATGCTTGTCAAAGTGTCAACTGTTGATTATGGTAATTAATAAACCATGTGTTGTTTTATAAACAATTGCTGCTCTCTTTGCATTGGGAAGTATTACAAATATGCCGATTTTTACATTCAGCCTACTATACAAGCAATTTTTTATTTATTTATTTATTTTTATTTATAATTTAATTTCTATACCGCCCTTCTCCCGAAGGACTCAGGGCGGTTTACAGCCATATTTAAAACACAAAATACAAACAACAAGTTTAAAATATAATTAAAAACAAATATTTAAATAGGCCGAATCAAAACTAAAACAGTCATAGACCGATTTAAAACCCATATAAAAATTACAATTTAAAATTATGCTTAGGCCAGTCCCGCATGATGAAATAATAAAGTCTTCAGTTCATGTTTGAAGGTCCGGAGGTCAGAGAGTTGGCGTAACCCTGGAGGCAGCTCATTCCAAAGGGCCAGTGCCGCCACAGAGAAGGCTCTCCCCCTGGGGGCCGCCAACCGACATTGTTTGGTCAACGGCACCCTGAGAAGGCCCACTCTCTGGGAGCGCACAGGTCATTGGGAGGCTATCGGTGGCAGAAGGCGGTCTCGTAAATAGCCCAGTCCTAAGCCATGGAGCGCTTTAAAGGTGATAACCAGCACCCTAAATTGCACCCAGAAGGCTACTTGCACCCGGAAGCAATGTTCAGCAAACTTCTTTTAAAGCGCCAAAGATGTAAGGCTGTTTTATATGCCCTGCTTTGGTCACCACTTTTAATGGTATGATTGTCACTGTGGCTTTTATTAGCAATCATCTTAGCTGTTAGCCATTAGCCCCTCACCCCCAAAAGAAGACATTAGTGGCACATTTCATGGTGCTTTTGATAAGGATGGAAAGCTTCATTTGAAATATGGCCTGATGTACTTCTTAAAGAAAGGCAAGAAGATGAATGGAAGAAGCCTGTTATTAGAACACAGCAGCCTGCAATTACTGCAGGTTCAAGCCCGGCCCAAGGTTGACTCAGCCTTCCATCCTTTATAAGGTAGGTAAAATGAGGACCCAGATTGTTGGGGGGGCAATAAGTTGACTTTGTAAATATACAAATAGAATGAGACTATTGCCTTATACACTGTAAGCTGCCCTGAGTCTTCAGAGAAGGGTGGGATATAAATGTAAATAAAAAAAAAAAGAGGTGTTTCCTCTCATCTTCATCTCCCTGAATGAACAGAACCTTTTAATTGCATTTTGTTTTGTTTTTCATTAAGTGTGAAGTATCTAATACTAAGTGTTTGTATTTATTTTAACTACTTTCAAATTCAGATGATTGTGGAGATGCAATATCATTCACTATTACCTCAGGCTTTTCACATCTTGTATCTATCAAATAAGGACAGTCGGAAGAGTCTCAAGGTCCACACAGGCATTGCGTCAGCTGGAAAGCAGAATTTCTCTTCCTTTTCCTCCCCAAAATCTGTATCAATGTTCCCCAAAGATAGGGAAAATATAAAGCTAGTTAGGAGCCTTATCTTCATTGACTATCCAAAGGCTCGTTTTTGCAGGGTTCCTTTTTGCATGTATTCTAGTCAGACAGCAAAGAGACTTTCATAGTAGATAATGGGCCAGAAGATTCTGCTCTGCATTACTATTAATCTTCTCATCGTTCCTATCACCCCTCTCCTCCCACTTAGGACTGTATGACTGTAACCTTGTTGCTGGTATCATTAAGATTTATATTGACTGTTTCCCTATGACTATCATTAAGTATTATACCTTATGATTCTTGATGAATGTATCTTTTCTTTTATGTACTCCGAGAGCATATGCATCAAGACAAATTCCTTGTGGGTCCAATCACACTTGGCCAATAAAGAATTCTCTTCTCTTCTCTTCTCTTCTCTTCTCTTCTCTTCTCTTCTACTCTACTCTGTTCTGTTCTGTTCTATTCTATTCTCTGTGTTGTTGATCAAAAAGCTGAAATATTCACATTTCTACATTCTGTAACTCAGGATTAATACTCCTTTTACTGAATTTTTTTTAGTATTTGCATTAAGCAGTATCCTTATAGCTCAGTTCATGGATATTTTAGTCCTACTTTTTTAAAAAAAAAAAAACACAAACCAAAAACCTAACAAAAGAGAGGTTTAATAAGGAGAATATAAATATGACATTCAGTGATGGCAAACTAGTGCTTGGAGAATTGATTTAAAATCTGATAGCTATTAACAGCTCAATCAATAGTCCTATCCTTCTCACAGTGTACAAAGGAAAATTAGAACTTTTCCACTCTACTTTGCCTGTATCTGTTGCTCATCTAAAATTAATATGATTGCTGGAATTCTTGTGCTATAATTTTCATGTTCTTCTTAATTAATATTAATAAACAAAATTCCAACAGACATGTTCTTGGCATTAATAATTTCTAGTACAGGCTGCTACCAGAGAGATTTGACATTATATGCTTGCAACTACTATAAATGGGTATCCTCTTTAAACTGGGTGAGGGGATGTTCACTGATTTCTATCATCTTTGACCTTGGCCATGGTCTAATGGAGATATACAATAACATCTGAACAATCTTCGAAAGCTATTTGCATGAAATAGTTGTTTGCTAAAATTCAGAATAAAGATAAAATGGCAAAATTTCATAACATTAGCCTCACCATTGGAAAAACTCTTTTTATTTTTATTACATTAAGCTTTCCAGAGTAGTATAAGTAAAAAAACAGAGATTTTTAAGGGGAATTGAACATCCAAGATCATACTCATTTATTTTTTCCTCATTTATTCAAATTAATTGCTTTTTCATTGTTAGCTCAATTAAATGATGTATGTAGGTCTGGCTATTTCTTCCTTGTACTAAACATTATTTTTAAGTGTCCATCCTTCTCATTGGTCTTATAGCTACCAAAGTTGGTTATTCCTTCCAACCATAACCATTGCTTTGATTCATTAGTTTATTTCTTTCAGATTCCTTTAAATATTAATGCTAATCCAGGGATTCCAGGGAGCAGTTCTTGTTTGGATGGCAGTCAGTTATTCATCCACATCTCTATCTCCATTCCAGCTCCTGGTTGCCTCTCTATAGCGGCTGCTGAGGTACCATATGATCTGTCTCTTTATTCATTTGATGCCTATCCCACCTTCTCTACAGTTCCCTTCCTTTCAAAGCCATATTCCTATTTTCCAATTAAACTATTAAGAGGGCAGATAGAAAACAATTTTTCAACATTTCTGCATCACAATTCCTACCCCTCTCAGAGTTTCCATAAGATATGCCACTTTAAGAAAGTAATTTAAACCAATGTCTTGTTTTCCCTTGAAAGCACAAATAGAATCATGGTTTTTTTTTAATCAAACTTGGTTCTTGACATTCTTAAATAGTTACTTTTTTAAAATGGAGATGGTTCTATAATTATTGAAATTAAAAAAGTGGTTTCATTCATTTGTGATCTGAGGAATATTCCAATATCATGACAGTTGTCAAAAGCCAGATACTTTCCTATGAATTTAGTGTTCAGAAAAACTTGGTCAATTAATCAAAGTACACTAGGACCAATTATTTTCATTATGTTCTAGGTTTCTTTTACAACATTTATCTGAAAAGAAAATGTATAGAGATAGAGAAAAGCTAGGCTCTTAACCCTTGACCCTCCATGCTTAGCTCTACAGATTTCCTTACCTCACTTCCAACATGCCCCTACATGACTCTTTATATCTGAATTTGTACATTTTCATCAGCTTGACTTAAGTTCTATATAGTAGTGTATCACCACTCTATAGAGGAATGTACACATGTTCTCATAATTTATATACTAAACCCTTCACATGACTAACATGTGAATAGGACTTAGGAAAACCCATAGTCTAGTCTCCCGTGAGAGCTTTTCTGTGTACCAGGCCATTGTACATAATAATAATTCATAGCATAATCTATGAAATATCTTTCAGAACCAGCTCCTTCCTAACTTATGGTCACTAGCCACAGTCATCCTTATCTTCAAAAAGGGTGACCCCAGCCTAGTTGATAATTACTGACCAATCTCATTATGTTGTGTCACCTGCAAAATCATGGAATCAATCATACACCAATCCATTACCCTCTACTTAGAGACTAACAACCTACTCTCTAACAAGCAATTTGGCTTTAGAAAAAATTGTCCTGCAATCTGCAACTATTACACTGCAAAAACATGGACTTCAAAACTTGACCAGGGTAAATCAATAGATGCAATTTATATAGACTTCTGTAAAGCCTTTGTTTCAGTGGTACACGACAAGCTACTTCTAAAACTAAAATCTTATGGCATTTCCGGATTCCTGTATAAGTGGATGGCTGTGTTCCTATCAAATAGGCAGCAAGTAGTCAAAATAGGGAACACCTTATCTAAACCTGCACCTGTTAACAGCAGTGTCCCACAAGGCAGCGTTTTAGGACCCACACTCTTTATACTTTATATAAATGACCTTTGCAATCATATTATAAGCAACTGTGTTCTGTTTGTAGATGATGTAAAACTATTCAACACCACTGACAATGCTGCTACTCTACAAAAAGACCTTGACTATGTGTCAGAATGGTCAAACAATTGGCAACTCCAAATCTCAACCAACAAATGCTCTGTCTTACACATTAGCAAAAAAAATCAGAACACAAAATACAAGCTGGATGGATATGACCTAACAGACGACCCACACTCTGTCAAAGACCTTGGAGTACTGATCTCAAATGATCTAAGTGCTAGAGCTCACTATAACAGCATTGCTAAAAAAGCATTAAGAGTTGTTAACCTAATCTTGTGTAGCTTCTTCTCTGGTAATATTGAACTGCAAACTAGGGCATACAAAACTTTTGCCAGACCAATTCTTGAATACAGCTCGTCTGCCTGGAACCCATACAGCATATCGGACATTAATACAATTGAACAAGTCCAGAGATATTTCACAAGAAGAGTCCTCCACTCCTTTGCTCACAACAAAATACCTTATGCCACCAAACTTGAAATTTTGGGTTTAGACAACTTAGAACTTTGCTGTCTTTGGTCTGACCTAAACATAGTACATAAAATCATCAGCTACAATGTCCTACCAGCCAATGACTACTTCAGCTTCAACCAAAACAATACAAGAGAACATAATAGATACAAACTCATGGTAAACCGATCCAAACTAGACTGCAGAAAATATGACTTCAGTAGCAGAATTGTCAGTGCCTGGAATGTACTACCTGACTCTGTGGTTTCTTCCCCAAATCCCCAAAATTTTAACCTTAGACTGTCTACTGTAGACCTCACCCCATTCCTAAGAGGTCTGAGAGGGGCGTGTATAAGTGCATCAGCATGCCTATTGAACCTGTCCTAATGTTTTCTTTTATTCATATCCTTTACATGTAGTAATAATTATGTTTACACTTGTATCTGTCATAAAATAAATGCTTGATGAAATAAATAAATAAATAAAATAAAAGAATCTCTTCTAAATAGCGGATTGTGGAAAAGAAACCTTGCATTAGAAAAATGTTATCTAACATGTTAATGTTCTAGGTGAAGAGAAATGAAACACACAGATGGTGGTAAAAAGGGAGAATATATGATTTAGATATTCAGGAGATACCGGAAGTTCTGTGATAACTTAGGACTTTCACATCAGGGTTCAAAAATCTGGTTTCCTACTGGTGGTAATAAGGATTTCTGTATTGTTTGTTGCTATCAATCGGTAATCCAAATTTGTGTAGCTCAATTCCGTGGCTTGGTGGGCGTGACAGGGGAAGGATAGTGCAAAATCCCCATTCCCTCCCCACTCCTTGGAGAAGGATATTGCAAAATCTCCATTACCATCCCACTCTGGGACCAGCCAGAGGTGGTATTTGCTGGTTCTCAGAAGTACTCAAAATTTCCGCTACTGGTTCTTCAAACTGCTCAAAATTTCCACTACCGGTTCTCCAGAACCTGTCAGAACCTGCTGGATTGCACCACTGCTTGTAACCATAAGTAATGCCAGGGCTAGTTTGAGACCTTTTCTGTTTCACTGCACTGAAGTATTAAAACCAGTGCAGTGCTTAAAGCAGAGGTGGGTTTCAGCAAGTTCTGACTAGTTCTGAAGAACCGGTAGCAGAATTTTTGAGTACGGAGAACCAGTAGTAAAAATTCTGACTGGCCCTGCCCCCATCTATTCTCTGCCTCCCAAGTCCCAGCTGATTGGGAGGAAATGTGGATTTTGCACTAACCTTCCCCTGGAGTGGGGAGGAAATGGAGATTTTACAGTATCTTTCCCCTGCCACGCCCACCAAGCCACACCCACAGAACTGATAGTTAAACATTTTTGAAACCCACAACTGGCTTAAAGCCCTGGATTTGGACTGGGAAGAATTAGATTCTAACCCCAATTTTTGTTTTTAGGAACTTAATAAAGGAACTTCAGGAACTTTTTAATATACATAATATAATAATATAATATAATAATAACTTTTTCTTTCCACAATTATTTCCCAAGGCAGTTGTGCAGATTAAAACAGGTAAAATCTAATATTTATTAAGCTTTAATTATTAATTTTGATGTGTATTGTACAATTTTAAATCTATTGGGAAAGTTTTATTATATTGAATAATATTATTGTAAGTCATGTGAGGTTTGAGGATTCTGTGGTGTACACTTCTAATAAATAACCATTGATGTTGGAACCCATAGTTTCTCGGCAACGAGCTGCTATGTTTGACTGATCAAGGAATAGAGGTGGGAGGGAGCAGAAGGCAGGATACATATAGGAGATGGGGGTCGAAATCTCAGGGAGAGAAGGCAGGAGAAAAGACCACTGACAGATGGAGGCATTGCCCAGAGCAGGGGAAATTGTCAGAAGGGACAAGAACTATGCTTTGTCCTTTGAGTGGCAAATAAAGGCAGAGTTAGGAGACAAAAATGGGTGGGCCCAAGGCAAAAATAAGATTTGGTGTAATTGAAATGGAAGCTTAATTAAAGAAGTTAATATGATTACTTCCCATGAAGTTACAAATTTTCTCTTTCTGTCAAATTAAAAATTCTCATGCAAAGGCAATATCTGCAGGATCACGGGCAGTATCATTCCCTGAATTTTTGGGGGGGACGAAGGGTGCAACATATGACCTTCCCTGGAGTTTTGGTTGAACATCTCTCTTTTAGAGGAAAGCATAGCCATTTTAATTTTTAAAGGCTCCATCCACTTCATTCAGTTTTAGGAACAAACTGTGTATCTGTGTAACATTTAAAATTTGTCGGTGTGTTTGTTCCTGGCCATTCATTCATTCGTTTATTATTTATTTATTTATTTTGTCACAACAATATATATAAACATCATGCAAAAAGATTATATAGTATATAAACATATATATGAGTAAATATTAGGAGGTATAAGCATATATATATCTATAGGAAGAAGAAAAGAAAACAATAGGACAGGAACAGTAGGCACATTTGTGCTCTTATGCACGCCCCTTATGGTCTCTTAGGAATGGGGTTAGGTCAATAGTAGAAAGTTTTTGGTTAAAGTTTTTAGGATTAAGGGAAGAGACCACAGAGTCAGGTAAAGTGTTCCAAGCACTGATGATTCTGTTACAGAAGTCATATTTTCTGCAATCTAGATTAAAGCGGTTGACATTAAGTTTAAATCTATTGGTTGCTCTTGTATTATTGCAATTAAAGCTGAAGTAGTCTTTAACAGGAAGGACATTACAATAGATGATTCTATGAGTTAAACTTAGGTGTTGTCGAAGGTGACGGAGTTCCAAGTTTTCTAAGCCTAATTCCTTTGTACAGAAGAGTTGCCTTCAGAAAATGCCCTTACAGCCATCAAGCACCATGGGGTTGATTGGTTGCAACCAGCAAGCGTCTGCTTCACTATTGACATTGTCCAGAAAATGTCCTGAAAAGAAACTATCCCCAGTGGTGGGTTTGTACCGGTTTGCCCCAGTTCGCACAAACCAGTAGCGGTGGTAATGGAAGGCTATGTCCACCCACCCGGATGTCATCACAGATGCTCTGCACATGCGCGCTTACAGTTCCGAACCGGTAGCAAAGGTAAGTGAAAACCACTATTGACTATCCCATGTGCAGAGCATCCGTGATGATGTCCAGGTAGGTGGATGGAGTCTCCCGCCGCCACAGCTACCGGTTCTCCTGAACCGGGGTGAGCCCATAGAAACCCACCACTGGACTATCACCTATAGTTCCTTTCCATGACATGATCATTTGCTTGCAATCGATTCCTTATTGCGGGCAATCTCAGTATTGAGAAAGTTGAGGTGAAAAAAATATTCCACTTGACGACTTTGGAGAAGCTGAGTCTGGCATTGCACAGATGCTGAAAGGTAAACATCATTTGTGCCTGACCTGCTTGACCCTTTGCAGCTGGATCATGTTTGGAATTCCTTTTGGCATTGAAAAGGTTAATTGTATCCTCTGCGAGGTATAAACCTAGGTCAGAATTATAGGAAATAAATATACCCACACCCACACCCACCATTACCCATTCTCAACATGTTGGAAGGGCATTGGCTTACAGTCACTTTTTGTTGGAATTATCAAATCTGCTCAGGAAGCTTCATTAGGATATTAAACAAGACTTAATAAGTGAAAGTGATTTGCATTGCTGATAATCGCAAGCATTAATCAAGGCAGCTTCTGGCTCTTTTTCTTTCTCTCCCTCCCTCCCTCCCTCCCTCCTTCTCTGTGCAATATGCTTCACATTCTATTGTAAAGCCTCTTTACTTCTGTGTGGTGTCTTAAAAAAAATGTTTCATTTCTGAAAGCTGTTTTTATAATGATTCCCTTAGCAAAGATCACTATAAATAAAGTGCAACTCGGGCTTCAGCATCACCCATCAATATAATTAATACTGTGCCGGGTTTGTGGCCAGGATGTGGAGCAGATGTGTTCTCATTTGTCAGATGTAGGTTGCACTTATTTTAATAAATCCAGACAAAGTAACTTTGGGAGTCAATTAATGGTTTCTCCTAGTTGAATCTGAAGTTAAAGGCATTAAAATAAGATGGGTTTTTTTTGCATAGGTTCTAACACAACATTCTTAATTTGCTATATTGTAATCACAGCTGAAACATGAATCTAATTGCTTTGTGGCTATATGTAAATCAAAATCATTAATACTAACATTGCTTGTTTTATTTTTGGGTTGGCTATTCCACACTCATAATCATATTTCATTGTTTCTGTAAAAACATGCTTTTAGCAACCTATGCCACAACCCTGCAAAATATAAATGTTCATGGGTACAATTGGGAAGCTTGTTGTTAAGGAGGGACATTGAATTTTTCTAAGCCAGCCCTTTAGCTCATGCATGAGAATCATTTAATAACTTACTTGTATTCCCCAAAAGAATAAATTACAAAATAGCAACATAAGCTATTTACTTCCAATACTCGAAGTTAATCAGGAAAATAAAAATGATGGTAAACAACTGTAATGTTCTATAACAGCAAGCAATAATATAACATCAATATGCAAACTAAAAATCAACGGAAACAGAGACACCAAATAGAAGCCAAATCCACTTTTATGGAGAACGCAGATATGGAGCCACCGCTGAAAAGACCCTAATTTTCAGTTCGGTAGCTTAATTAAAGTTACTGATAAACACTTATACAGTGAGTGTCTCACTTGCCTGGGAAATTGAACTAGAATCAAAATTGTTAATTCAGACACCTGTGAATATTATTTTTTCATTTTTTCATAAATTCATATTTTAATTTAAATAAAATTAATATGTTATTATGGACACTTCAAGGACAAATGGAAATCTCTAACTGTAGGGAGAGATCAATGGGAACTGAAAGGCAACACATGCAAACATGGTTATAACCCAATATTAATAATTGTTTTGTGTGTTCAGTCCCTTATTTGGGAAGTCATAGGTGTCTATATTTACTAGAAAATAAAACAGCAATTCAAAGGATGGTTCATCAAGTTAAGCTATTTTTCTGAAGCACTCCATTTGGGTTGGTAGACCATATGGCTTGGCAAACTAGGTTACTATAGTTTACTATAGTTTACTATAGTTTACTATAGTTTATTCCAGGGGTCTCCAACCTTGGTCCCTTTAAGACTTGTGGACTTCAACTCCCAGAGTCCCTCAGCCAGCTTTGCTGGCTGAGGGACTCTGGGAGTTGAAGTCCACAAGTTTTAAAGGGACCAAGGTTGGAGAACCCTGGTTTATTCAACCTAGCATGGCCTTAGGGTGCTATGTGAAATGGCTTGCTTCATAGGCATGAGTTATGTGATTGGAAATTATCTACTTGGAAATAAGATGAGCAAATTTGATAAAGAGGTAGAGCAACAAATAAATAATGGCATTTCTTCTAACAAAACGCTTCCTTGTATCAAATGAAGATGGCCAAGTTTTCTCCATATGGCTCTTATGCCCCAAGAAATAAAGCATTTGAGATTCATTCACGCAACTCCTCATAGTTAATTGCCTAACCCTCTGGTTTGAAAGTCTGAAATCGGTTTAAGCAGCATAGAACAAACTTTTATATTACTTGAACCTGTTTTGATTTCAACTATTATATCTCTTTTCAGCAAACATTCAGTGGTTTGAACGTCTTCAACTGCAAAACATCCCCCAAAATGTTTTCAAAATTAGACCTATATAGATAGCTAAAATAGTTTTTTTTTTTAAAAAAAAAGGTGGCAACTTTCCTTATCTATTGTATTGTTTGAATTGTATAGAGTGGGTGATTCATTCTAAGTGAATGGCAGCAGTCTTATTTTAGAAAGTTCAAAAGATATGAAGCAGCATTTACCTAGCTTTTTTGTTTCCAAACAAGCATTCAAAACAATATAGAGGCATGCTTCATTTTGATCTGGTTTTCTGATGAATTATCCCATGCAAACTGTATTAGAAAATATTCATTTAGCTGGTAATTTATATTATTATCATGATTTATGCACTCATGATGCAATATGTTCTTGCTCACCAAGCTGACTTCTCCACTTCTGGTCAAATTCAGTTTTTTTTCTAATTTGTCACTTTCCAGAGATGTGTGGATTATAATGTTCATGCTCTTGGTCTGGCTGATTCAGAATTATCTGAAGGGTACTAGGTTGGAGAGCACAGCTGTATACCTTGAAATCAGGACAAGTTCAAAATCTCAGTGAATTGTCCCTGTCCCATTATCCAGAGAATCTCTTGAAATTATTCTTTTTACAGGAGATTTTTAAACCGACATAGCAGCACACTAAACGCTTGGCTGGAAGCATTCATAGAATGTGCTAGTGTTTACCATGTCATTATGTCATATTACATTTTGTATGAAATCGCCTTTGGAATTACATCCTTCAAAGACCATTATTCCCCTTCCTCCCACCTCTTCTTCCTTAAGTGAGTTTTAATCAGGAGGCAACAAGGCATATATGAGCCTGCCCTCTGGAATAATACCCTCCCCAGATATCTGTATAGCTGCCTCCCTGGTGATGCTATCACTGAAAATATGGTTATTCTCCAAAAAGTTAGGATGGCTGTCAAGCCCTCATATGGATTTTTTTTATTTTCCTATGGATTTTCTTTTCTTTTCTAGACATCTGTGATTTTTGTTCCTTTAGCATTGCTATTTGAAAATTTGTAAGTTCCCAGCATTTGGAGGAGTTGGGTAGTCTTAAAATTGTAAAAGCAAAATTAAATTCAAATTAAATGACCAAGATACGTTTCTTTCATGAAGAGACACCAGTAGTGTATTTGAAAACCCAGGTAAAAATATTATTGAGCCACTAGAATACCATGAGTCATGCTGGATTTCAAGGCACTTCACAGTTATGAACTGATCCTGTTGAGAAATGTGCAGACCTGAATTAAATCTGTACTAACATGTACAATAGTAAAGTTGTGGCTTTGTTCAGATTAAGTTTCAGTTTGTTAACTCATATTCAATCCTTCACTGCATTTGGATCAGATGTTCTTTATTGTATAAAGTTTATACCAAAGACAATAGAATTTGATATCATTGGCAGAATAAGAACTAACGAATAACCTGACGAGTTTTCCTAGTGGAAAAGTAGATACCCAATGACTCCCATGGGACAATAGGATGAGGCATAATTCTTCAATATCTTTCTTCTTGGAACTGTCAATCTTGATCTACAACAACGCTTCATTCTCCAAACCAGGCGTGAGTTCAGATTGTAAAGAATCCAATACCTTTATCAAGGAAGTACTGTGTTCTGTACCTACCATATATTCTAGAATTTTACTCAGAAAGACAGTTATTTAATTAGAAGGCATTCCAGACTTAAAAGCACCATCTGACTGTACAAATGGAAATGGCCACCTAAACTGATTCTGTGCTTGGGAACTTGCAGCAATGATTTTGCATTCGTTTGTTTGAGGTCTTCTGTTCATAACTCCGTTTTCTCACTCTCCCAATAAAATAGAAAAGGATACTCATCTAAAGCACTTCTCTTCCCCTTCCCCTTCCCCCCCTCCCCACACATACACTTTTTTTTTGTTAAAATTCTTAACATACTTTGGTCTTAAATGAATGCATGAGATGACGGCCTTCCACGCTTTCCCTATGAATCAGAACACGGATGCTGAGGGGACATTGTTCTTCCAGCAACATCTGGCTCTTTAGGAGGAGCCATAGGAGCATCTTCAAAGATGCATTTCTCCCTCTCACGTGGTTAGGCTGCTGGTTGCCCGCTTTATCTTCCTGGATGTAATTTTTCTCTTTGATTCACTGATAATTTTGAAGAAAATGGTGCATTTATATCCATTTTGAATACAGCTCTTTACAAATCTTTCATTTGATCTGAAAGTAGATCTTTTTTTATATCCTCTTTATATGATTTCAGTATTAATTTGTCTTTTGGCTCAGTACTGCACACATCTACCTTGGCTGATATTATACATACATTATCATTTCTTTATTCATGCCGAAGATAAGTTCTATAGGTGAGTATGGGCAAAAGCTGGTAAAACACTAGCAAAATCCTACTTCATAAATAATTAAAAGTTCCAGTTCAAATTTTTAATCAAATCAAATGCCAGTTAATCTGGCAAAAAGTCATTTGTGTTATAATTGCAAATCATAATTATTATGCTGCTACTGAATGTTATTATGAATTAGAATGAAGAATGAACAGTCAGTCCTTAACTTCAAGCAATACTGTATTAGTGCTTATTTCCACTGAGTATAATATTGAGTGTAAATAGACAGTTTTAATTCTATCTTTATATGATCATTCATAGTAGACCAAGAGGTATTTAATACAGTTTCTTCTTCTGCATTGAGTTAATGTGACAGATGAATTGAAAAGGAAGTAGTTGTAGGATTATTGGTCCAGCTGCCCAGTATGTCTATTTCCACCTTTCCCAATGTCATGCCATTCAGAAAGGTTGGGATTACAATAATAATTTGTAGAATAGGATGGCCTGTAATTACTGGGACCATCCTATTCTGCTGGAAATTCTGAATTAACTGGTCTGGACACTGGGCACCGACCAGGGCTTTGTTATTTCAATTGGCAATAGCTCATCCAAAGCCCAAAGAGGCATTTGTTATTCTTGATACTACAGATTTACAAATGGTTGAAGAATAAAATATTTTTGACATGCAAAACATAATTATTGGAATACAGACTGCTGCTAAAAGAATGACACTTCATAATACTTCAGATCAATCATGAGGACATTTCCTAGCCCTAATGTGTGAAGTCTTGGAAATGATGAAGTTAATTGTGCTTATATCTCTTAAGTGTATGGCTTCTAATCTTTACAAAGTAACTTCAGAAATGCTGAAGAAGCAGATTTTCCTCCTTCATAGGGGGTTGAAGTAGTTCACAGGTAAATAGCCTGTGACCCTGCAGCTGTATGTGGACCAAACATCTTTTGGTGGCCCTTGGAACACATCTGGATGAACAATGAAAAAGAAGAGGTAGATTTCTAGATCTCTTAGATTAAAAAAAAAGAAGAAGCTAGCAGTGCTTGTATAAATCCTAAAAAAATAAAGACCTCCTTCCCATGAGGACAGTATGGAAAACCTCATGAGTGCAGTATGGACTGACTCCCTTTGTGTCATTGCCCTACACTCTCCACTCCATATCATGCTCCGATCTTGATGCAGCCAAGGGTGAGGGCAAATGGGTGGGTTTGGCTGTAGAATTGACTTTTACCTGTGTTCCAAGTGCCATCTTAACTCTTTTTAGTCATTCCCTGCTTCCAGAGAAAATGGTGATCTATTCTTCCTCCCAATATTAAATAGTTAATGTACCAAAAGACATTTGGCCTCATCTTGATATCTCAATTATCTTTCAAACATGGATTTTAATTTTTCTATAGATTAAAAGAGCTTTTTCTATGTCTGTCTGTCTGTCTGTCTATCATCTATCTATCTATCTATCTATCTATCTATCTATCTATCTATCTATCTATCTATCTATCTATCTATCTCTCTATGATCTCTATCACTATCTATCTATTTATCATCATCTATCTAATCTTTATGTCACTCTTGACTCACAGCAACTGTCTGGAAAAGTCCCTCATTTTCTTGCAGAAGTGGGCTGCTGCCTGTGAACCGATTGTTACAATTCTGTGCAGTTCGGTGAACTGGCAAATCCAACCACTGGCTGGCCCTGCCTATTCCATCCTGCTTCACCCCGCTCCGCTCTGCCCCATCCTGCCCTATTTCACCTTGCCCACCTTGACTGGTGGCTAGAGTCAAGCCCGTGCCCAGCTACTCTCTGGCTGATGTCCGCATCTTGCCCGCTTGCCTGCCTTTGCTGCAGCCTACCATGCCGGCCACACAGCCCAGCTGATCTCCACACCTCGCCCACTTTCCTGCGTTCACCACAGTCTACCACACCAACCATGCAGCCCAGCTGATCTCCATATCTTGCATGCTCTGCTCGCCCAGTGCCCCTGAAGGCAAGGTGCTCAGCTGAAGGGCCACCTCAGGGTGGACATGGCAAGGCTCGGCCGCCTTTCAGGCCTGGCTCTCACCATCCTTCTGCCTGCATGCCACCTGCTCGGCCTTCGCCTCAGGTCGAGGCCTGGGGGACACACCAGTGAATGAGAAAATATCCCTGAAAAGATGACACAATGGGCTACGAGTTGTCTAGTAGTTTTATAATTCCATTGATGCAATCCAAAATTGCGTTTACCTTTTTAGCACCTTTTAGGTTGCAAAAGGTGATCACGTGAGCTTGGGACACAGCAACAGTCGTAAGCATGAACCAGTTACCAAGCATTTGAATTTTGATCACATGATCCTGGGATGATACCAAGGTCGTAACTGTGAAAAAAGGTCATAAATCACATTTTTCAGTGACATTCTAACTTTGAATGGTCACTATATGAACTGTTGTAAATCAAGGACTACCTGTATTATCAAGCCAGGTATCTCTCATGCAGTTGATTTTTTTCTCTTCTTAATTGGAGAACTCTTCACTTATCTGTATTCGATTTCGGTCTGTAATTTTCACTCTTATTTTATAATAAGCCATTTTTCATTCCATACTCCATATCTTATCTAGAAATAAAGCCATAAAACATCATCTTTTCAGTTCTAATGTCAGCAGAAAGCCTGTAAAGTATTGCAGGGGTAATAAAGTATCTTTTAATCTTGATCAAATAAACCAGCTTTATATTTCTTCCTTTTATTTCTAAAAGGAAGAAATATATCCATGTTTCTCTTCATTTCTTCTTTGTCCCATCACAGAGAGTACTTCAAAAGCCTGTTTTGTATCCAGGTCATTTAATCCAAGTCATTTTCTTTGCTTTTCATTTATATTTCCCTTTTATTGTATTTTGTATTTTATTGTATTTCATCTTTGATATCTTGTTGGATAAAATGTGTTCTAATCTGTTGTTTTCGCAATAACATCCTTTAGACATAATCTATATACGCAGAAATCATTACTGGCATTATTTATATAGTGGCTATTTTATGATTCCATTCTTAAATAATTTGAACATCTCTTTCAATATTTTCATTCTTATGTTTTGCAACATTTTACAGATCTGTAAATCTTTCTTTTGCCTAAAAATTTTAGTCTCCTCTAGAACCCAGTTTTGAAATCATAAAATTGCTTGTTTTTGTTTTGTCTTGTAAAAACCAAAACAGAATCTATTTCCCATGACAAGATGTTTTTTCTTTATAATTAGTTCCAAAAGTAACAATATTCCAACTTTATCTGGACACTTAGTCCATTTATAACTTTCTAAGATCAAAATCATATTTAGCTTTTTGCTATTTACTTTATATTTTTATTTTACCATATTTTTCGGAGTATAAGACAGTAAACGTAAAAGGGGGTGAAAATTTGGGTGCATCTTATACATCAAATGTAGCTCCACCCACCCATTGGCCCCCATCCAGTGGTGGGATTCAGCCAGTTCGCACCACTTCGGGAGAACCGGTATTAACTTTCTGAGCAGTTTGGCAAAGTGGTTGTTGGAAGAAGTCATTAGGGCAGAGAACCGGTTGTTAAATTACTTGAATCCCACAACTGCCCCCACCCTTTGGCCTCTGCCTCTCAGCAATTTACCTCCTTGCAGCAAGCAGCAAGAAGAAACAGCCCATTTCAGCTTCAGCACAGCCTAATTAGCACAAGTTGATTGTCCGTTGGATTGGCCTCCTGACTCTCAGCTGATTCAGGCTCCACGGATTGCCATTGCCTATTGCTGCGTGGGCCTCTGCTGCTTGCTGCAAGGAAGTAAATTGCTGGGAGCAGATTTTTTTTTCTTGTACTAATCAAGCTATGCTGAAAACGAAAATGAAAGTAAAGCAAGCTATTTGTTGTTTGCTGCAACGAGGCAAAATTGCTGGGAGGCAGAGGCAAAGGCAGATTTCTTTTTCTTGTTTTCCTGACCAAAAAAGGTAGGTGCATTTTATAATCCAGAGCATGTCATATTCTGAAAAATACGGTATTAAGCTTGTGATTAAAATTTTCTTTAATTTGGGCTTGAAGGCAGACTCACATAACATATTCAAATTTTTCATTCTGAAGGACTCTAATAACTTAGAAGTAGTTAATGAACAATTTCATAAGTAATTAGAAAGTGAGGCTTGGAAACTTAATGTGGTTTGAAAGTTTCCACCACAATTGCAAGCAAGATGGTTAATCCCAACATCTCCCAGTGTTCAACCTGTGGCAGTTCCGTATAGTCTCCTCGCAACAAACATTTATCTACAGCACAGGTGAATAGTTTTTTGTCTTCTCCTTATCCAGAAAAGTTCCAAAGAACTGGTTTGCTCACGGTTCCCTAGTCTTTGTCATGGTCATCAGCTCGGCTATCGCAGAGCCATCTTCAGTTCTCCATACATCCCCAAAAAGTTGATAGTTCACTTCAGTTTGATGAAGAACTATCTGAGCAATCTATGAATATTGTGGTGTACACATAATAGATCCACCAAATTATTCCTGCATAACAAACTGACTATTCCACATGTCCAGGATTACATGTTGAAATCAAGAAAAAGTATGCTGAAAATGTTCTGAAGAAGTTATCCAATCAAAAAAATTGTGTGGGGTTGGGTTGGGGAAGTAAGGCAAAAGTTTCTTATGAATGTCTTTACATAAGAAGAACATTTACTGGTAGAATTGCACACTTTCTTATTCAGTGTGGGTTACCAAGAAAATTCATGCATAGACAATTCTTACACCCACTTTGATGAGACAGGTTAAATTGAAGATACTTTCACATAGTCCCCAAGTTCTAAGAATAATGCCTGCACCATGCTATAAATGTCCTTAGCACCACCAACATTGTTCATGAACCAATCAGTATTTCCCCACCTAACAAATACCAGGGTGCAGTGTTTCAAATTTCCTTCCAAAAAGATGCTTCGATAGCAAGGAGTTGAACGGAATAAGAAGAAATGCTTCTTAAATTGGAAAGTTATTCATGCATCTAACCTGGAAAAGTTTCCCATATTCATTTCTTCAGCTGAAACTTCAACTTCAGCTCAGTTGCACAATGATAAAAGAAGAATGATTGGTGTAGCACCAATCCTAGATCGATGCAAATATCATGGGTTGGCCCCTGAGACAAATTTAACTAGTGCACTTTATAACCAACAGAAACCCTAAGTTCTCTAGATTTTGTCCAAACCTCAACTCAATAACTTATACTACTAGTTTAAAGGTATATTATTTCATACTTAATGCACTGATATCCAAAAAAAAAACCCAGGCACTTTCTGAGATCTTGGTATTTTCAAGGCTATACCTTTCTCTAGGAAAAAAATATCAGTTTCCCTCTTGAATACAGATTTGAATGCTTCTTCCATACACAGAAACACAGTCAAACAGCTTCTGGTTTAGCACTCTTTTTATTCACTGAACATTCTCAAAGTTCAAAATTTTGTCTCTTCCTGTACTTTGCATCATTTTCAAATGACTTTTCTACAGCTTCTTGACAGCCCTACATCCACTGATTCCCGGTGTGCTTCCATAGACAGTGGCAGTTCCCTTTTAGTCAGTCTCAGATGCCACACAAGTGTTTGAATTTAGCAGTGGTATGCTTGTGAAGTCAGAGGACAGTATTCTTTTATTAACTGCTGATAATATTTCCTTTGTCTCCCATGTTCTTTTTCTCAGTAAAATAAAAAAAAAGCACCTGGGATAAGATAACAGCAATTAGAATTCATTTTCTTTTCATTTAACTTGATACCCTATATAATTTTTACCCCTCCCCATTTCGTTTTTCTAAGTAGCTTGAGATTAGAAGGGCTACAGTGACCTATGACACATCTACAGAATACCCAGGAGTAATTCTTGGTGTTAACCTTCAATAAACGGATGGATTATATTACACATAATAAGATGGCTAAATATAGGCACAGCCTATGAATTAAACATGGCCCCAACTTTGCATGATGCTAATTTATTCTGGCACATCTTGATCATTGTGATGCAGCTGTGTCCTTCCCACTCTTTTTTTTTAATTGTCCAGTAGCCATCCTTTATAATCTAGTTGCTTGCCACACACTGTACATCTTTGTTAACTCCTTTGCAACGTGTATGAGCCATTTCAAAGGGTTATCCATCCATTACAACCACTAAAAATAATCAGGAATGTTAGAAACTGTTCACAATTATTATGGTAGTTGATTATGGTGGTCATCCAATATGAGACAAGGCTGCACTCTTAACAGTCCAATTGGTGGACTATACTTAAACAGCAAGAACATTGAGAATTCCTCTGTTATTGACCTCACAAGTGACACAAAACTCCAGCCCCGGTGGCTGCTGTGAGTTTTAACATAAAACATGATGAATATTGTATCAGCTCATGGTCCATCTGATTCTGGTGGACCTTGATTTGGTTGAAGCTATTCAGATTCACAGTGGCTCTCCGAGAAGTCAGGAATGGATGAGAAAAGCCATTCTTAGTCTTTCTAAACCATTTTAACTGGGAAAGTCAAGAGGTGATGTTAGAAGTCTCACACTCTATCCTAAACTATAATCACTTCCCATATATTGTACATGTTTATTGATAGAACAGGTGAATTGTATTTTAAAAAATATTATAAAGGAAACAGGCAACAAACCCATCAGTTGCACTATTGTCAGCCTTTCATCTATCATCAGAGCAATTAGAGAGTGTTAGATTTTCTGTAGGTTTTTTTTTTAGCTAACTAAAATAGTTGAAGATAGTATAAAGCCCCATCCCATGACAGCTATTTTATGAGACATCTTTTCAAGATTCCAAATGTATCTAGTGCCCCCAAAATGCTGCTACTATTGATTCAGGGTAGAAATCAAATATTCAATTAAACTAACCAAGCAAAACAAAGTTGTATTAAATGACGTTCTCCTCTGGGCTTGGCAGCTAATTTGCTTTGTATTGTGTGTCAACTTTTGCTCTGCTTTGTTGCTGTTGAAGATATTGGTCTACTGGGTTACATAAGACAAACATCTATTCTAGGATTATAGAATAGTACTACCGACATACTGCATCAACTCTAATATCCTGCTGATCCAGATTACATCCCAAATCAACAAACCTCAAGGCTTTACTTGTTTTCACACATGCATAACACTGGTGAATAGTGATATTTGACATGGAGGAATGCATTTTCACAGTTCGCAGGCAAAACTTTTATTAATTTAATTTAATTTGATTAAGATAAAATTAATTTATTTAATTTATTTTACATGCTGCTACAATCAAAAGCTCTGGCAATTCACACTTAGAAAAATCTAACAAAGTCCATTAAATTTATAGCAAAATGAAGCTCTGAAACAACTGGAGAGAAACAGCAGCCCCAATATTGTCCTTGCTTTCCAAAAGCTTGGTAAGAGCATTGTCTTACTGAATATAGAATAGAATAGAATAGAATTTTTTTTTTATTGGCCAAGTGTGATTGGACACACAGGGAATTTGTCTTGGTGCAAATGCTCTCAGTGTACATAAAAGAAAAGATACGTTCATCAAGGTACAACATTTACAACACAATTGATGGTCAATATATCAATATAAATCATAAGGATTGCCAGCAACAAAGTTACAGTCATACAGTCATAAGTGGAAAGAGATTGGTGATGGGAACTATGAAACGATTAATAGTAGTGCAGATTCAGTAAATAGTCTGACAGTGTTGAGGGAATTATTTGTTTAGCAGAGTGATGGCCTTCGGGAAAAAACTGTTCTTGTGTCTAGTTGTTCTGGTGTGCAGTGCTCTATAGCGTCGTTTTGAGGGTAGGAGTTGAAACAGTTTATGTCCAGGATGTGAGGGATCTGTAAATATTTTCACGGCCCTCTTCTTGATTCGTGCAGTATACAGGTCCTCAATGGAAGGCAGGTTGGTAGCAATTATTTTTTCTGCAGTTCTAATTATCCTCTGAAGTCTGTGTTTTCTTGTTGGGTTGCAGAACCGAACCAGACAGTTATAGAGGTGCAAATGACAGACTCAATAATTCCTCTGTAGAACTGAATCAGCAGCTCCTTGGGCAGTTTGAGCTTACTGAGTTGGTGCAGAAAGAACATTCTTTGTTGTCCTTCTTTAATGATGTTTTGATGTTAGCTGTCCATTTTAGATCTTGCGATATGATAGAACCTAGAAATTTAAAGGTTTCTACTGTTGATACTGTGTTGTCTAGTATTGTGAGAGGTGGAAGTATGGAAGGGTTTCTCCTAAAGTCTACCACCATTTCTACGGTTTTGAGTGTGTTCAGTTCCAGATTGTTTTGGTTGCACCACAAGGCTAGTCGTTCGACCTCTCGTCTATATGCGGATTCGTCATTGTCTCGAATGAGACCAATCACTGTTGGTCACTGTCTGCAAACTTCAGTAGCTTAACAGATGGATCGTTGGAGATGCAGTCATTGGTATACAGAGAGAAGTGGGGAGAGCACACAGCCTTGGGGGGCTCCTGTGCTAATTGTACAGGTATCTGATGTGATCTTGCTTAGCTTCACCTGCTGCTTCCTGTTTGTTAGGAAGCTTGTGATCCACTTACAAGTCTGTTCCAGTACCTGTAGCTTAGTTAGAAGAATGTCTGGAATGATGGTATTGAATGCTGAACTAAAGGACTCTACAAAAAGGACCCTTGCATAGGTCTTTGGAGACTCAAGATGTTGTAGGATGTAGTGCAGAGCCATATTAACAGCATCATCTGTTGATTTATTTGCTCGGTATGCAAATTGCAAGGGGTATAGAAATAATTAAAGCATTTGGAAAGGAAAGGCATTCCATAGGCCTGGAGCAAGCATTGATAAGACTTGTTTACAAAGTCTCATGTCCTCCTCTGAGGGGTCTTCAGTATAGGATGGGCTGATTCTATATTATTTATTTATTTTTTATTTTGCCGAGTACATATTAGATAATATATATAAGCATAAGCATGAATTGAATACATAAAGTGAATACAGTTAAAGGGAACATTTGGACAGGGATGGTAGGCACGTTGGTGCTCTTATGCACGCCCCTTACATATCTCTTAGGAATGGGGTGAGGTCAACAGAAGCCAGTCTAGGGTTAAAATTTTGGGGGTTTGGGGATGAAACCACAGAGTCAGGTAGTACATTCCAGACATTGAAATACTCTGTTGCTGAAGTCATATTGTCTGCAATTGACTTTGGAGCGGTTCACTTTAAGTTTGTATCTATTGTGTGCTTGTGTATTGTTGTGGAAGCTGAAGTAGTCATTGTAGCAGATGATTTTATGAGCTATGCTCATGAGCTTAGGTCATACCGAAGACGGTGTAATTCTAAATTTTCTAAACCCAGAATTTCGAGTCTGGTGGCATAAGGTATTTTGTTGCGAGCAGAGGAGTGGAGGACTCTTCTTGTGAAATATTTCTGAATACGTTCAATTGTATTAATGTCCGATATGCAGTGTAGGTTCCAGACAGATGAGCTGTATTTGAGAATTGGTCTAGCAAATGTTTTGTATGCTCTGGTTAATAGTATAACATTACCAGAGAAAAAGCTATGCAAGGTGAGGTTTACAACCCTTAATGTCTTTTTGGTGATGTTGTTACAATGGGTTTTGGCACTTAGATTTAATATTAGTACTCCAAGGTCCTTGACAGAGTGAGGGTCATCTACAAGATCATGTCCACTTAGCTTGTATTTTGTGTTCTGATTCCTTTTGCCAATATGTAAGACAGAGCATTTGTTGGTTGAGATTTGGAGTTGCCAATTTTCTGACCATTCTGACACAAAGTCAAGGTCTTTTTGAAGGGTAGCATTGGTAGTGGTAGTTTAACATCATCAACGAAGAGAATGCAATTACTTATAATATGATCACAAAGGTCATTTATGTTATAGTATAAAGAGTGTTGGTCCTAGAACGCTTCCTTTGGGGGACACCGCTATTAACAGGTGCAGGATTTGATAGGACGCTCCCGATTTTGACCACTTCTTGTCTGTTTGACAGGAACGCGGTTATCCAATTATGAGATGCCGTAGGATTTTAGTTTTAGAAGTAGTTTGTCATGTACTACTGAATCAAAGGCTTTACAGAAGTCTATGTACATTGCATCCATTGCTTTGCCCTGATCAAGATTTGTAGTCCATATGTTTTTGCAGTGTAGAAGTTGTAATTAAAGATAATTTTTTTCTGAACCAAATTGTTTATTAGAGAGTAGGTGGTTTGTTTCTAGGTGGAGGGTAATGGATTGGTTGATGATTGATTCCATGACTTTGCAAATGATGCAGCATAAAGAGATTGGTCTGTAATTTTCGACTAGGCTGGGGTCTCCCTTTTTGAAGATAGGGATGACCATGGCTAGTGACAAAATATAATATATAAATAATATAATATAATAATATAATATATAAATATATAAATATTTAATATATAAATAAATAATATAATAAAATAATAATAATAATATGGGAGATAATCCCATAGCTATAAAGACCTTCATATGTAATAACCAGCAACTTGAATTTCAGCTCAATGAAGCTCCTGCAATAGTTGTTATTTTGCTATAATGGGTGTTATCTCTTTGCTTTTAGGAGGCAACTGTATTTTCCATTAGCTGTAATTTCACAGGTGTCTTGAAGGAAAGCCCCTTAAGATGATAAAGCCATGAGTTACTGTTGGCAGTGTCTTCTGTTCCAGAAAAATAAACGGCAAATGCTGAACTACTGGCGAATAGGTTGTAAAAAAATGCTTTTAAAAGTAAAAAAAAGGCTTTGATGATTGTGGGCCACAGCTGTGATCGTCGGAGCCTTTTTTTTTACCTTTTAAAAGCATTTATAATAGGTTGTTATAGGTAATAAAATGCTTTTTATAATAAAATAAAATGTTACAGGTAATAAAATGTTTTTAAAAGTAAAAAAAAGGTTCTGACGATTACGTGCCATAGCTGTGATTGTCGGAACCTTCTTTTTAACCTTTTAAAAACATTTTTAATAGGTTGTTAAAAAATGCTTTTAAAAGGTAAAAAAAGGCTCCAACGCTGTGGCGCGCAATTGTCAGAGCCTTTTTTTTTTACCTTTTAAAAGCAGGAAGAAATGACACACAGGCGGGAGGGTGGAGCCTCATGCCACATCACTACTGGTTCTCCGAACCATCTGCCACAATCACTACCGGATCACTCGATCCGGTCCAAACCGGGAGCATTTCACCCCTGTGTTGGAGGTACAAACTACTCGTATTTGGTTATATTTGCCAAATCTTGTCAAAACCAAGGGAACCTCTGGATTGATGAACAGGAGGATGCATCTCAAAGGTAATTTTACAGAATGTCACCATCATCTTTGCCTTCCAGAAATCAACTAGAGGTGTAATCAAAATACTTCCCATATCATTCCCAAGCACCTCCTAAAGGCTTCCATGATCCATAAGCAAGCAGGGTAGACTATCTCAATAGTCTTACCCCCTGCAGACATTGGTGGCGCTGAGGAATATCATAATCGCCAGAAATTGACCTGTCCATGATAATATATATTGAAGGTAATGTCCTCTAGAGAGTAACCCGTCGGGGAGGGGTCCAGTTCCTGCACCTGCTCGCGGCATTATTTCAACTGGTCCGAAGGTAAGGGGGGAGGGTTATGTTCCTGGTTGTGAGGGTGGCTCCATTTGTACGGTAAGTGGGAGGGGCAGATATGGCGGAAGTGGGGGGCCGTATCAATCCCCGGGGGCGCATGCTCGTTGGCTAAAAGTGATCGCGCGCTCCGGCCCCTCAGACTTCTCCCATTCCCCGGGCAGCCAAGATCCTCAGAGCTTGGGCCTTCGGTTGATGCTGTGCAATGCACGGTCCATGGTTAACAAAGCCCCCCTAATTTGTGATCTTATACAGGGGGGGTCCGCGGGCCTTATGGGCATTACAGAGACCTGGCTGGGCACGGAAGGGGGAGTTCCCCTTGTCGAAATGTGTCCACCGGGTTTCCGAGCATTCCATCAACCGAGGACCCAAGGTAGGGGTGGGGGGGTGGCGGTTGTTATTAGGGAAAGTCTAGAACCGAGGGAGACCACTGTGCCTCAGATAGCCGGTTGTGAATCCCTCTTTGTGAGGTGGGGTCATAGGGGTCAGATGGGCTTGTTGGTCACGTACCTGGCTCCTTGCTGCGTGACTACAGCCCTGCCCAAGCTGTTGGAGGTGCTTGCCGGGGTGGCAGTTGAGACCCCCAGATTATGGTCATGGGGGATTTCAATTTACCATCGACCGGCTTGTCATCGATGGCGGCCCGGGAGTTCAAGGCCTCCATGACGGCCTTGGACTTGATACAAGTAGTTGATGGCCCTACTCACATTGGGGGAGGCACACTGGATTTGATTTTTATCTCTGGACAGTGGTTAAATGATCTGGATTTAGGAGATTTAGCGACAGAGCCTTTGCCATGGTCAGATCATTTTCTCCTTCATCTGGATTTTCGGACCGCCACTCAACATGGCAGGGAGACAGGACCAATACGTTGGTTCCGTCCCAGGCGCCTGATGGACCCGGAGAGGTTCCTGACGGAGCTTGGGCCGTTCCCTGAGGATCTAGCACACGGCACGCTAAAGAACTAGTTGCAGCCTGGGAACTGGCCGCGGCTGGGGCTTTAGACCGGGTCATGCCTTTGCGGCCTCTGACCCGGTGTAGATCTCAACCAGCCCCTTGGTTCTTCGAGGAGCTGAGGGAGATGAAACGCCGGAGAAGACGCCTAGAGAGTACCTGGAGATCCAGCCGTTTCGAAGCTGACCGGACACTAGTTAGGTCTTATAGTAAGACCTACCTAGTGGCATTGAGGGAAGCGAAGCATTCCTACATTTCTGTTCTGTTTCCCTCCCCCCAATACTCCCAGCAAAGAGTCAGTCAGAGGCCTCCTTTTCTCCTTTTATTTACATAGATATATGTCCTGGCCACGTCTACCCACGGGCCTGCCAAGTTTCTGGAGATAACGAGGAAATTATAGATAAGGCCAGAATTACTCACGAATATATTCTTCCCTCCATTGATACAGTTTGCCCGCGCAAATTCATTGCTTTGTCCAAGACAAAAAACCAGGAAGTCCCGCCTCCTATTTATAGTCTCTGCAGATGTCACTGCATGACAATTATGACTTGGCTTTATCCCAACACTGCTTCTGCTGCGCGCGCTGGTCACGCATGCGCAGTCTTGCATCACTCCAAAACTGTTCTTGGGGCGTTGCCAAATCAGAAGAAGGCTCCAGAGAATCAGGTCTTGCCGGCCCCTCCGGTCCATCAGGCGCCTGGGGCGGAACCAACGTGTCGGCTCCGCCTCCCTGCAGTGGTGAATGGCGGTCAGAAAGTCCAGGCGAAGAAGAGAGTGATCTGACCATGACAAAGGTTCAATGACTATTTCCTTTAAGTCCAGATCTCTCAACCACTGACCAGAGAGAAAAATCAAGTCCAGAGTGCCACCCCCAATGTGAGTAGGGCCATCAACTACTTGGGTCAGGTCCAAGGCCGTCATGGAAGCGATGAACTCCCGAGCTGCCGTCGATGACGAGCCGGAAGATGGCAAGTTAAAGTCCCCCATGACTAAAAGTCTGGGGGTCTCAACTGCCACCCCAGCCAGCACCTCCAGGAGCTCGGGCAGGGCAGCTGTCACGCAGCAAGGAGCCAGGTACGTTGTCGTGTCCCACTCCTCCGCTGACGGCTGGGTCCGGGAAATCCGAATCAGGCGTGCCTCTGCAGCTCTGCCCAAAGTCCTAGCAAAGTCCTCAGAGCAGGCAGGAGACCAGTAAGTGACTTCAGCAAGATAAGTTTGACTTTTGCCTGACTCAGAGACTGCCAGAAAGTAGATCCTTTATATAGGCCATGGGGTGTGGCTCCATGACTTAGCACTCATTAAGGCCTGCCCCTCCCTTCCCTCTGTAGCCTCCGCCTCTCCAATCTTCTGATGCGAGGGTCACACCAATCAGCTGTTGGTAATAAACCCTCCTCAGGCTCACCTGCTGTGGAGGAGGGGAGGGGTCTAGCTGTCTGCTTGCCTGGGCATGGAGTCAGGGCTGGGGCAGGGAGATTCTCCTTCTGCAGTTTGTGTGGGCATGGAGCCAGGACTGGGACCGGGAGGCATACATTCCTCAGTGTGCGGGAGCAGGTAAGAAGGCCCCGGCTGCTCTGAGGGCGGGCAAGACACAACATACGTGATCAGCAAACCCACATGGACAAGTTGTTGGGGAGGTTGCATGCCACCACATGTTTACTGGACCCGTGCCCCTCCTGGCTGGTGCTGGCCACACAGGAGGTGACATGAGACTGGCTCCGGGGGATTATCAATGCTTCTTTGTTGGAAGGGGTTTTCCCTGCCGCCTTGAAAGAGGCAGTGGTGAGACCCTCCTCAAAAAGCCTTCCCTGGACCCAGCTGTTTTAGGAAATTATCATCCGGTCTCCAACCTTCGCTTTGTGGCGAAGGTTGTAGAGAGTGTGGTGGCACGACAATTACCCCAATACCTGGATGAAACTGTCTATCTAGACCCGTTCCAGTCAGGCTTTTGGCCCGGATATAATACGGAGACGGCTTTGGTCGCGTTGATTGATGATCTCTGGAGGGCAAGGGACAGGGGTTGTTCCTCTGCCCTGGTCCTATTAGACCTTTCAGCGGCTTTTGATACCATTGACCATGGTATCCTGCTGCACCGGCTGGGGAGTTTGGGAGTGGGAGGCACTGTTTATCGGTGGTTCTCCTCCTATCTCTCTGACCGGTCGCAGACGGTGTTGGCAGGGGGGCAGAGATCGACCGCGAGGCGCCTCACGTGTGGGGTGCCGCAGGGGTCGATCCTCTCGCCTCTCCTGTTCAACATCTATATGAAGCCGCTGGGTGAGATCATCAGTGGCTTTGGGGTGAAGTACCAACTGTACGCTGACGATACGCAGCTGTACTTTTCCACCCCAGGCCACCCCAACGAAGCTATCGAGGTACTGTCCCAGTGCCTGGAAGCCGTACGGGTCTGAATGGGGAGAAACAGGCTCAAGCTCAATCCCTCCAAGACGGAGTGGCTGTGGATGCCGGCACCCCGGTACAGTCAGCTGCAGCCGCGGCTGACTGTTGGGGCGAATCATTGGCCCCAGTGGAGAGGGTGCATAACTTGGGCGTTCTCCTGGATGGATGGTTGTCGTTTGAAGATCACTTGACGACTGTCTCCAGGAGAGCTTTTTATCAGGTTCGCCTGATTCACCAGTTGCGCCCCTTCCTTGACCGGGATGCCCTGTGCACGGTCACTCATGCTCTTGTTACCTCTCACTTGGATTACTGCAATGCTCTCTACATGGGGCTCCCCTTGAAGAGCACCCGGATGCTCCAGTTGGTTCAGAATGCAGCTGCGCGGGTGATAGAGGGAGCCGTACGTGGCTCCCATGTGACACCACTCCTGCGCAGGCTGCACTACTACATGTGGTCTTTCGGGTGCACTTCAAAGTTTTGGTTACTACCTTTAAAGCGCTCCATGGCTTAGGGCCAGGGTACTTATGGGACCGCCTGCTGTTACCGAATGCCGCCCACCGACCCGTACGCTCGCACAGAGAGGGACTTCTCAGGGTGCCGTCCGCCAAGCAATGTCGGCTGGCGGCCCCCAGGGGAAGGGCCTTCTCTGTGGGGGCTCCCACCCTCTGGAATGAACTTCCCCCTGGACTTCGTCAACTGCCTGACCTTCGGACCTTCCGCCGCGAGCTGAAGACGTATCTGTTTATTCGCGCAGGACTGGCATAGGAATTTTAAATAGTTTTTTAATATTTTTAATATTTGATACAAATTTTATGGGGTTTTAAGGTTTTAAATGTTTTAATTTTATTTATTTATTTATTTATTATTCGTACTTTTATACCGCCCTATCTCCCTAGGGACTCAGATGTATTAGATGTAGATGTATTTGGCCATACATCTAATAAGTTTTTTAATTTTCGTTTTATCTGTAAATTATTGTTGTTTTTATTTTGGCTGTGAACCGCCCTGAGTCCTTCGGGAGAAGGGCGGTATAAAAATTCAATAAATACTAATACTAATACATTCCAGCTGCTTTGAAGTAAAAGCTGACAGACTGTTTTAAAATCCAGAGTTTAGGCAAACTCTGCCATTCAAGTACAGAGTCTGTATGGATCACCAGCCTGGCAATATGGTTAAACAGTTCAAATAGGAGGTTGGATAGTACCTAGGATTATCTCCAGAAGTTTCTCCAGCTTGTGACTGGAGCCAAATTTCCATCAAATTAGAAAATATAGCATCTGATCACCATCGAGCCCTCCAGGAGAATCTTCACCAGCTCCCTTTCCTAACCTTGAAGTCACAGTTTCTGGACACTAAAATCTAGTTTGAGAGATATTGGGCAGGGCAACCCTCCCTTCCGCAGCCAAATCTCAGAAATATTTATTTTTTATTTTTTATTTATTTATTTAGTTTGTCAAACATGTACAAGATAACAGGTATAAGTATAGACATGGAAATGAGTACAAATAAATGGGGCAGTAGGACAGGGACGGCAGGCACGCTGGCACATTTATGCATGCCCCCTTACAGACCTCTTAGGAATGGTGTGAGGTCTACAGTAGACAGTTTAAGGTTGAAGCTATGGGGGTTTGAGGATGTAACAACAAAGTCAGGTAGAGCATTCCAGGCATTGACCACTCTATTGCTGAAGTCGTATTTTCTGCAATCAAGTTTGGAGTGCTTTACCTTGAGTTTGTATCTATTGTTTGATTTTTTTAATATGCAGTTTGATATTTAAAATATGTAAATGTTTAATATTTAATAATTTTAATATTTTAATATCTTTATATACATATTTTTTGCTTCTCCATAATTAAATCATGAGGAGAAAAGTCTTAATACAAATACACCTGACATTAATAAAAGCAGGTTGAAGGGATTCAGGATCACAGGAAAAGACCATCTTCTTTTTCTCTTTCCAGAAAGCAAAAAAGTCGTCCTTTATCGGAGTCCTATTGGCAGGAATGCTATCAAAAGACTCCATAGAGCCACAAATATTTAGCCAACTAAAAGTTCTATCCAATCTAGTCAGATACAGTTTAAAGGTGCGTAATAGTTAATAATTGAGCGATTAAGTGACCTTCATACATGGTTGAAATGTTAGCCCCTTCCCCACCCCCATCAGCTAAGATTTTTTTTAGAAGAGAAATTTGTCATTTAAAAAAAATTAGGAAGAATGTTAACATGCTGCCTAATGGAAACAATATATTGTTCTTTAAAATCCAGTCAAGCTGCAGCCACTTTATATTTATTTAGTCAAACTGATGATTTCTACCAACTTTCCCGTTTTATTAAAAATAAAACAGTGAAACCTAAAATTTATGAAAGAATGGCTGCCACCAATTTGTATATTTAGTGGATAAAGGAAATAATCAGACATTACTTGTTCAAATCATTAATTGTGCATTGAATGGTGAAATGTAATTACAGAGATTACTTGTTCAAGTAGCTCCAATGTCCTTAAAAAAATCTTTAACTCGAGAAAACTTTTCTGACCTCTGGAGGGAATACTTGCTTCTAGCTAAATGTAGAAAGAGATTTCCTTCTTTCTCTCTTGTGTTAAGGCTCTTTTCTTCCTATAAAGGAGGCACCACCAGTGGTTTGTAACTGTCATGAAAGCCTGAGAGCTGTTTGAGGTTAAGCTACTCAGCAATTCAACTTTTACTACAGAAACTTTGAAATTCAAAAAATGAAAAAAATAATGTAAGTTTTTGAAGGACATGTGTTGCTGTAGGTGATCCTCTTAATTAAAAGTGATTGCCTGCTAGGAAATCATGCTTTTAAAAGTTTCATGAATTTATTAGAACCCTGAAGGTATCTTTGTATGCACAGGACATTACATGCCGTTTATGCAATTTTTTTGTTTCAGATCTGCTTAAAGCCTCACCAACACTCCCTGAGTAGGAACAGCACTGCTGGCATTTGTATGTATTTTGCCTAATTGAATTATGTGAAAATACATACTAATGAAGCTTTACCAGTGATATTTTCAGAGAAGAACGTACAACTAATTCCTTCAAAATTAGATGAACATTTGTCCTGCCCCTTACCTCCTTTAGTAGGGAATTAACATGCTTGATAGACAGATTTCTCCTGAATTTCGGTATAATGAATTAAATGCACATACACACATGCAAGCACTCATACTAATGTGTGCATCTACTTAAACAACAAATAAACTATATTCTACAAGGCAATTGGGACCACATGTATTTATTGAGATCTAAGGACCACATAAATAAGTGGAGCTCTTAAATAAGTATACAGGGGATTATTAATATTATTCACATTTAATCAAAAAAGATGCTGGGGCCCAAGAAAGCGTGCAGAGAAGAGCAACAAAGATGATAAGGGGCCTGGAGGCTAAATCCTATGAAGCAGGGGTCTCCAACCTTGGTCCCTTTAAGACTTGTGGATTTCAACTCCCAGAGTCCCTCAGCCAGCAAAGCGTTGCTGGCTGAGGGACTCTGGGAGTTGAAGTCCACAAGTCTTAAAGGGACCAAGGTTGGAGACCCCTGGACTAGAAAACCAAGGTTGCTTCCTGTCCTATGATCTCCTATTTAAATAAAAGGGCTAGGTAGCTGCATGTGTTATGTGTTTGTGTGGTTGAAAATATATTGTCCCTTTAAGGAAACTGATGGGATGGGTGGAAAAAAAATGCCACACAAGCCTGCAGATACTATGATTCAAACAGGACACAACCAGATTTAAACATATTCAATGATTGAATTCAATCATTATTGTAAAGATATTGAATCTGTGTAAATCTGGTTGTAGACCTTTATTATTGTTTTTAAAAAAGAAGTAAAATAGAGCTGTTCTTAACTTTGTATCAAATGCAAATAACCCAGTAAATGTATGTTGTCTGATACTGGAAGAATATTGCAATTTATTGAGTCTAGAGGGGAATGGCCCTTAGAGCCCCCTGTTGATTGGATTAGCAGCAGTCTTGGTTGAACGTGGTTGGATAGGAATTAAATGTAATTGCTGGAATCTGCAACGGGGAGGTTTTTTCCCTTGTAATGTTTCTTGAAATCACAACCAGCCATTGTTGGGGGGAAATAGGGCTACCAAAAAGAGCTACAGTAATATTTTCGTTCTATGTATGGTGCAAATCCAGAAAAAGGCTTAGTGAACTAATTATTATTTTTTTTGTCACAACAATATACACAAGCATCAACATAAAATAACTACATATCATATAAGCATATATGTGAGCAAAAGTATGCAATAACTATATTAATTTGATATAATGAAAGGGAACAATAGGACAGGAACGGTAGGCACTTTTGTGCTCTTATGCACGCCCCTTATAGTCCTTTTAGGAATGGGGTGAGGTCATTAGTAGACAGTTTTTGGTTAAAGCTTTTGGGATTTTGAGAAGAGACCACAGAGTCAGGTTGTGTGTTCCAAGTGTTAATAACTCTGTTGCAGAAGTCATATTTTCTCCAATCAAGATTAAAGCGGTTAACATTAAGTTTAAATCTATTGTTTGCTCTTATATTATTGCGATTGAATTAATTAATTAAATAATAAATTAATTAACCCAGGTTAAGCATGTTTCAAGATTACAATCAGAGTAGACAAGGCACAATCAGCAGTCTAATTCTCTGTAGACAACACTCTTGAGTTGTTTAGAATTGCTTGAAACAGCCGGGATATAAAATCTTGATTTTTCTGAGTAAAAAGTTGAAAAGCTAATTTCATGCAAATTCCTGGAAGAGAAATTGAAGAACTACCCATTAAATTAAGCCCCATTTCTTTTTGCATGTAATTAAAAAATAGAAATATAAAACTATGCCATGCAGCTATTTCACCATGAGATTATACTTCAATGGAAATTTGAACAGGAACATAAATTGCTTTAAGAAGAGGAGAAAGAAAAACAGCAGCAGCTTGGACTTGAATATACTGAAGTAGAAACACATTAAGGTCTTCATATTGGGAACATACTGAATTTGAATCCTTCTAGGCCCCAAATCACAAAATCCATTTGTTATACATTAGCATAACAAGAGCAGCCTCTAAATTCAGATATAAAGATAAATAGATGGATATGTCTTTTAAAATTCCAGCTCATAGATATGGGATAAACCTTTCTGCTTTTCTATTTTAATGCTTGGCACTTATATTATAGGACCAGTGTGGTATATGAAGAAGATGAGCAAGGAATGGTGTCTTGCCCTATAGACATTATCCACAGAATTACAGAATCAGTTTGTACAGACCTAAAAAAATAGCTTGAGTCAACAGTGCTTATGCTATTGGTTTGACTTTTAGCATAATCCATATCCAAATACCCATTTTGGGACTAGATGACAAATAGGAAAATACAGACACGGACAGTGCTGTAGCAAAACTGGTACTGCAAGAATGTTGACAGGCCTATGATCTCACAATCAGCACAATGAACTGATCAAGTGGTTCAGATGCAGCAACTGTCAGATATGTAAAAATGGGGCTTAAAAGGCAGTAAAATGATTCTGATAGGTTCTAACTGTTTTGTGGTCCTCTCTTTGAGACATCAGAACCCACTAGGCCAGTGGTTCTCAACCTTTATAGTGCTGCGACCCCTTTAATACAATTCCCCACGATGTGGTGACCCCTTTAATACAGTTCCCCACGATGTGGCGACCCCAACCGTAAAATTATTTTCATTTTGAATTTATCGTGCCTGAAGCCGTATTGGCTAGCGATCTGAACTGCTTGAGATTGCCTTGAGGACGGAGGCATTAAAGCGGAGACTCCTCCCCTATTAAGTTTATCACGCTTGAAGCCAGATTAGGCTAGCAATTTGAAGAGCTTGCAGCTGGCTTGTGGAGTCAACCATTGGAGCGTGATTCTTCGACTCACAAGTATACTTCCCATATTTCCGATGGTCTTAGGCAACCCCTGGCAAATCGCCATTCGACCCCCAACGGGGTCCCGACCCACAGGTTGAGAACCGCTGCACTAGGCCTTTCCTTAAGCCACCAGGTTTCTAGCCCTGATCCCCGTTGTTCTCTGAGTCTTGGTTGACTCCACATCTCTTGGTTTCAGTCTGCTTTGTCTCACATCCTGGCCCAGCTTTAGGACATCTACTTTTCCCAGCAGACACAACTCTTCAAAGCTGTAGCAAGGCTGTCCCTCTCTTATCTCATTGGCCTTTCAACTATCATTTTCAATTCCAGGATTTCCTGGGGAATGCTACATTGGTGGTTTGAGAAGACTGTGAAGATTTTAAAATGGGCAGTAGTTCCCAAAGCCTGTTATCCACAGTATGGGATATATGGTAGCTCATGGTATGCAGGAAAGAATTTGGGAGACTGAATGAAGAGATGCTGCCTAGGTCATACAATTTCTTATAATATTCTTTTATAATAGCTTTTTTCTCCTCATTCCCTTCCTCATCAGTCGGTGGATGTATCAACTTTCTCTCTCTCTCTCTCTTTTTGCCATTTGTATGCCAGCCATCTTCCAGGCTTATTCGCATTTTCAAAAAAGTTTTGTTTTGCACTTTTAATTTTATATGCCAGTTCTTCTTTTTCTAATAAGTTCATTTTGTGTTTTATTATATTTATTTGGTTTTTCAATTCCTTTTTTTTTTTTTTTTGGTTCTCTCTGTAATTCTGGTTCCAATCTTTTATATTCTTCTTCTAGACTTGACATATTTTGTTTCGTTCTCTTGTTTTTCTTTCCCATATATGTTATTGCTAATCCCCGCCTATATGCTTTAACAGTATCCCATATAGTTTGTAGGGAGGTCTCCTCCTTTCTGTTCTCTTTAAAGAAAAAGTCCAATTCTTTTTCCATTTTTTGTATACATTCTTTTTCTTGCAATATTGCTTGGTTTAATGTCCATCTCCATTTTTTTTTTGTCCTTTCCACACAATTATCATCGAGTTATGATCTGCCGAAACATTGGGTTCTATTTCTACCTCTTGCATACATGCTTTCAATTCTGATGTCATCCACATCATACTTATTCTGGACAAAGATTTACGCATACTGGAATAAAACGAATATTGCTTCTCCTTACGGTGTGTTTCTCGCCATATATCCTGCATTCCTAATTCTTCTATTTTTTTACCTATTTATTATAAGAAATTGTATCACAAAGAAGAAATCTTGGAAAATAGAATACAACAATATCTGGAACAATCTGGCCTCCCCAAGGTACCAGATACAGTTAGAGATACTGTATGTTGAATGAAAGGATAACTACAACGGAAGTGACAGAAGCGATTAAGAGACATAAAAGCAATAAAACCCTGGGTCCTGATGGGCTATAGGCAGAATTTTATAAACAATTAGAAGGGGTGTTAAGCCCAATGATGGTGGAAGTTTATAATGAAGTACGATTAGAAGCAAAAATACCAAACACATGGAAGGAAGCAAATATTAAACTCATACCGAAAGATGATTCAGATTTAACAATGATAAAAAAAACTACAGGCCAATATCATTATTGAATATGGATTATAAAATAATATGCCTCTATAATAGCAGAGAGATTAAAAAGGTATTTGAATGAATTTATACATTCAGATCAGAATGGATTTTTACCCAAAAGTCAATCAAAAGCAATGCAAGAATGATTTTAAATACATTGGAGTACTATGAGATGCATCCAGGAAAACAAATGGCGCTGATGTTTTTAGATGCGCAGAAAGCATTTGATAATGTTAACTGGCAATTTATGATAGCGCAATTAAAATATATGGACTTTAGGGAGATATTTATTAACATGATAAAAGCAATATACTGCAAACAACTAGCTAAAGTGATAGTAAATGGAGAAATGACAGAGAATTTTGAGATTAAAAAAGGCACAAGACAGGGATGTCCACTGAATGAATAAAATAACAGTCTCCACTGTTATTCATATTGACTTTGGAAGTTTTGACCAGGAAAATTCGACAAGATGAAGAAATAAAAGGAATGGAAATAAAAAAGGAGAAATATAAACTACAGGCTTTTGCAGATGATCTGGTCTTCATATTAAAAGATTCTATGGAAACTGGACCAAAATTTATTAAAAAAATAGAAGAATATGGGGAAGTAGCTTTTTTGTAGACTTACAAAAAAGAGGACTTATGGAAAAAACCAACATACAGATAGTTTAAAAAGTGAAGTATTTAGGAATACAATTAACAGCAAAATCTGCAACGATCAAAGATGATACATGAAATTAATGAGGCAAATCAAGATAGATTTGGAGAAATGGAAAGATTTACAACTGTCACTATCGGGAAGAATAGCTACTATAAAAATGAATATTCTGCCAAGACTGCTATATTTATCTCAAACAAAATCATTAAAATTGGAGAAAAAATACTTTGAGGAATTAAATAAAATAATATCAAGATATATATGGCTAGGGGAAAAAAGCAAGAATAGGTTTGAAAATGTTGCAGGAATCAAAGAAAAGAAGGGTTTTGGACTAGCAGATTGGGAATTGTATTATCAGGCCTCGGTATTTACATGGGTGAAAGAATGGATAAGCTTGAGACATGTAAGATTATTAACATTAGAAGGGCCTGATCTCCAACTAGGTTGACACGCTTTCTTATGGTATGGAAAGAATAAAATACATAGTTACTTTCAGAGACATTACATAAGAAATGCATTATTATCAGTCTGGACCAAGATAAAAGAACAACATTGTAAATACCAATCTGACTTTCTACTATGGAGGCATTAGTACATCCTAATGTTATTAACATGAAAGAATTGTAAGATATAAGGACATATTAAATGATGAAGGAGAGTTAAAAACAAGATAGGAACTTAGAAGTCAAGGGATAGATGTAGCATGGTGGCTTTATATGCAGATACAATCTTGTTATGAGAAAGATGCTAAACTGTATAGTTTCAACAAAGAGCTAACAGAACTAGATCAGATATTGACTGGAACAGATGAGAAATTGATAATGAAATTATATTGTTAAGTATTAAACTTGAAAGTGAGCAAGTAAAGGAGACAATGATTGCTTGGGCTAAAAACTTTGGATACGCAATAGAATTAGACAAGTGGCAGAAATTGTGGGATAGAAATATTAAATTGATGGTGTCAACTGCATATAAGAAAAACTTGTATAAAATGCTTTACAGGTGGCACTTTGCACAGGCAAGATTGGCAAAAATGTTTAAAGATAAATCAGATAAATGTTGGAAATGTAATCAAACAGCTGGTTCAAATTATCACATGTGGTGGACATGCCCAAGAGCGAGAAAATATTGGTCAAAAATACACACATCTGTATATAAAAGTCAGCAAGGTACATTTGAAGAATGAGAGCTTTTCTTTTTTGTAGTTTTGTGTGGCTTTTCTCCTGGGGGCATGTTTTTTGAGAACAAGTAGGGATGGAAATGGCAAGTTTTATTTTACAGTTTTTCCAGTCATTTGGGCTAGAAGGGAAACTGGCAAATGCCTTTTCAATTTCACCCATTAAAAAAAAAAGAAATAGCAAAGAAATGGCCCTTCCACTACTGAAACTCTTAAACAAATACATAAATAAGGAAGGTCCAGTCATTCATGACAGACAGTCCAGCAGCCTTGTGGAAAATGGCCATCACAGGCAAAGACCAATTAGAACAAAAGCATTTATATAAGAAGGGATGAAGCATAGCAGATGAATTGCACTATTTTCCCCCAAAACATTAATTTTTATCTGGATCCAGAAAATCTGGGCAGTAGGCCACTGAAGATGATGTCATCCATTCCAGCTCTCCTGAAACATAAGCACCCTGTCCTTGTCCTAGGGCAAGTAGGAAATGCAGATCAGCCTGAAGTGCTGGAATTATTAAGCAAGTATCAATTCTCAACAAAGCTGGAAGAGCCCAAAGGATAATAGGTACCCAGCACAAACACGTTAAAGCAAACCTTGAAATCAAAACAAAGATTCACTTCCAGCTAAAAGGAAGTTAATTGAGATTATTTAACCTCTTATGTTTCATTTCGTTTCCTTTGTTGTAGTATTTGCACCTCAACTCGCTACTGTCTTGAAGCTTTCAAGGAGAGTTAAAGCCACCTCAACAATAGGATCCCTAGCACTATTATTTGCTCAGACATTCTCAAGTGCTTTGTCTGCTCTATCAAATGCCCTGACCATCTTTTGAGACGCTGGCAATGCCTCCTAGCTTGTATTATGAGGTGACAGTTATATTATTTTGTTTTTCATTATCAGTATTGAAAAGTAGCAAGCAAGCAAGAAAGAAAGAAACTGTAGGATTCGTGCTGCATATTAATAGGCTGACAAGTTCTTTATTCACGAAGTACCAAAAAAATGCAGAAACTTATTTGTAGAAAGCACAAAATAAACTGTGGACTTTATCTTGACCTTGATAGTTTGATAGGGCTTTTTATTATCTTGCTGGAAAACAAAAATGGTAAATAGTTAACAGAGAACCAGTGTAATGGTTAAGGCATCAGGATAGAAACTAAAAAATGGTGATAAGATTGACTGACCATAGGGCAGTTTCTGACCAGTTTCTTTCAACCCTAGGAAGGAAGGAATGGCAAACCAGTTCCAAAAATGTGCCAAGGAAACTGATGTTCAGGCAGTTGCAGGAGTCTATATTGACTTGAAGACACATAATTAAAAATAATAATAATTAGTATCTCATCTTTCACACAATAGATGAAATAAACAGTACTTCCTCCTATTTTCCACCACTGCAAACCTGGGAGATAGATTGTGCTGAAAGTGTCATACCTGAGTACCCATAACTGAGTTCCCTTGGTCTCCCTAGTCCTAGTTCAATATTTAATCACTAACTGGAATGCTTATATGATATACATTCCTCTTCCATCCTCACTACCACCATTAACACCACTACAATCTCATTATCATTTCTACTGTATTTTTTGTATGCATTAGTAGTTTTATTCTATAGTTCAATGGTCCCAAGGACGCTTTTCAAAAGGCAACTAGGCATTCTTGATTTTTTTCCTGAACAAATTTGTAATTGGATCACAAGCTTCCTAAGAAAGAGGAAGCAACAGGTGAAGCTAAGCAGAATCACATCAGATACCTGTACAATTAGCACAGAGGCCCCCCAAGGATGTGTGCTCTCCCCACTTCTCTTCTCTCTGTATACGAATGACTGCATCTCTAACAATCCATCTATTAAACTACTGAAGTTTGCAGATGACACAACAGTAATCAGTCTCATTCGAGACAATGATGAATCTGCAAACAGACGGGAGGTTGAATGATTAGCCTCGTGGTGAGAGTGGAACAATCTGGAACTGAACACACTCAAAACCATAGAAATGGTGGTAGACTTTAGGAGAAACCCTTCCATACTTCCACCTCTCATAATACTAGACAACACAGTATCGACAGTAGAAACCTTCACATTTCTAGGTTCTACCATATCACAAGATCTAAAATAGACAGCTAACATCAAAAACATCATCAAAAAAGGACAACAAAGAATGTTCTTTCTGCGCCAACTCAGTAAGCTCAAACTGCCCAAGGAGATGCTGATCCAGTTCTACAGAGGAATTATTGAGTCTGTCATCTGCATCTCTATAACTGTCTGATTTGGTTCTGCAATCCAACAAGAAAAACACAGACTTCAGAGGATAATTAGAACTGCAGAAAAAACAATTGCTGCCAACCTGCCTTCCATTGAGGACCTGTATACTGCGCGAATCAAAAAGAGGACTGTGAAAATATTTACAGATCCCTCACATCCTGGACATAAAGTGTTTCAACTCCTATCCTCAAAACAATGCTATAGAGCACTGCACACCAGAACAACTAGACACAAGAACAGTTTTTTCCCGAAGGCCATCACTCTGCTAAAGAAATAATTCCCTCAACTCTGTCAAACTATTTCTAAATCTGCACTACTATTAATCTTCTCATTGTTCCCATCACTCATCTCCTTCCACTTATGACTGTATGACTGTAACTTTGTTGCTTGTATCCTTACGATTTATACTCTAATTGATTGTTTCCTGATTGCTTAACTGTAGCCTATGACTATCATTAAGTGTTGTATCATTAAGTGTTAAATTTGTACCCTATGACTATCATTAAGTTTTGTAAGTGTTGTACCTTGATGAAGGTATCTTTTCTTTTATGTACACTGAGAGCATATGCACCAAGACAAATTCTGTTGTGCCTCGTCCGCCCCCCTCTCCGCAGCTGGGCCTCTCTCATCTCCTGTTATCTCAGCCAGGGACTGATAGTGCAGATGAACAGCCTGGCATGCCTCCAGCCCCCAGTCCTGGCACCATGCCCGGACAAACCGAGCAAATAAACCCCTTCCCCACAGCATGTGAACATGAGGAACCTGAAGCCAGTCACGAGCTGGAATTGCCAGCAGCTGGAGGGTGGACGGATCCATGCTTCCGGAGAATGGAGAGGCGACGTCAGCAAAAGGAAGGGAGGGGCAGGCCTGGATAAGTGCTGAGTCATGGAGCCACACCCCATGGCTTATATAAAGGATCTGCTTTCTGGCATTCTTTGAGTCAGGCAAAGTCTAATTTGGATTGCTGAAGTCACATCTTGGACTCCTGCCTGCCCTGAGAACTTTGACAGAACTTTGGCAAAGCTGCAGAGGCTTTGTGGCCACGCTTGATATAGACTTCCCCGATCCGGCCGTCAGAGGAGGAGTGGGACACGACAAATTCCTTGTGTGTCCAACCACATGTGGCCAATAAAAAATTCTATTCTATTTTATTCTTTGAAAACATTTCGCTTCTCACCCAAGAAGCTTTTGCAGTTCTGACTGAATGGTAGGGAGTAGAAGGATTTTTATTCCCCACCATTTAATCAGAACTGAAGAAGCTTTTTGGATGAGAAGCAAAATATTTTCAAGGAAAAATTCAAGAAAGTCCAATTAATTTTGAAAAGCATCTTTGGGACAACCACAACCTGGATGATTGAGAATCTCCATAGATGTCTTTCTTTTCTTACCTGAAACAAAGATGTTGAAGGTAAAAGGAGGAGCAAAAACTAAACAAAACCCTGCAACCCAAATCATTCAGGTTTTGAAAAGGCAAAAGCATTATCAGTAACATTGATCTTAGAGTTGATTAGAGTGGTTAGAGTGCTAGAGTGTTAGATGGTTAGAGTGCAGTACTGCAGGCTACTTCTGCTGACGTCTGGCTGCCTGCAATTTGGCAGTTGAAATCTCACCAGACTCAGTCTTCCATCCTTCTGAGGTGGATAAAATGAGGACCCAAATTGTTGGGAGCAATATGCTGACTCTGTAAACCGCTTTCAGGGGGCTGTAAAGCACTGTAAGGTGGTATATAAGTCAAAGTGCTATCACTATTGCTATCTTAATTGGAGCAACAGTAGTCTTTATGCCTTTGCTACCTCTCTATTGCTTACAAGCACTGCTAATAAAAGAAGTTTCCCTTATTCCAAATTTAAAGTAGACGTTTCCCTTTTTCCAAATTTATATTTGGAGAATGAAGAGACTTCACACAGCAGGAATTTATTCCAAAGGGGTAATTAATTGGGTTAAATAAAAAAATAGTCCAACATTTGAAAATATTTGTTCATTCATTTATTTATGCAGTGCATTAAAAACAACACCAAAGTTGTAGTGGCCAATACTCAGACCTCTGTGCAATATGATTGGAAGAGCCATAATGAAAACCACGATTATGTATCTAATTGCAAATAAGATTCTGCTGATCTAAATGAAAGCTGGCAAAGAGCTAAACATGACCGTGGCCTCAGTGCTGCCACCACTAAAATGGCAGCTGAGTTTCTCTTCTTCTCCAGTGCAGCATGCACTGCATGCTGTTATTGTGCTTTCACTTCTCTGCCATTTATCATCCAGCAGCTAAAAGTGTACAGTATTGAAAGAATAGAAAAATATCTTACTGATGTCCTATAACAAGATGCCAAAAATAGTTAAAATAGTTCCCATGTTTTTAGGGTAAGCTTTCCCCCCCCCTTAGAGTCCAGTTGAGCTTTTCAAGTAAAAGCAATAAAAATACCAAGTTTGTTGACTATGGATTCAAATCCACATCCGAACATTTTTGAAGAGTTCAAACTTTTTCCCAAAGCAAACAGCGACCACATTCTGTCCCTTATTTTCTTCAGTCATATAGCTTAAGATCTTTAAGGCCTTAGGTGTTCTTCTTTCCCCAGCAAGCATGATTAGAGATACCTCATACCAAATATGAATGAGGAAATCAATTCAGTATTTCCATTATCCATCATGTCTTGAAGGTAGATCTTCAGAAAACTGAAGATTCTTCACTTTTTGTTCATAATTTATCTAATCCTACAATTTATCTACAGATAGTCCTTGAGTTACCATTGGTTCATGAAAGGAGTGTCCATGGGCATCCCTCAGGCAAAGGTGATGTCACCAATTAATCCTTTCAACTCAAAAGCACCTTAAACTATGTCTCTGACATAAACAGATTACCATTCATTTAGCTACTGTTCAAGATTACAGTGGCACTGAAAAAGTGGGTTACAGCCAGTCCTTGCACTTAAACCTGTCACAGCATCCAAACAATCATGTGATCCAAATTTGGGAACCAGAAATTCTGATCCTAATCGCAGTTGTAAGTCGACAACTGTAGATACTGATTTATACTGTAGCATAAAACATCGAATATCAAAGTAGTTTACAGTACATTAAAATAATTACAATTGCAAGGATAAAACAATAACTTAAAATCCACAAAATTAAAAATAATATAGTTGACAGCTTTTTTAGGACAGCTAACAAATCAGATAAGACTGAGAAATCAAAGAAATGCCTAGTTAAACTCTCCCCACCTTAAAAGGCCAGAAACTATATAAAAGCATAAATATTCCATACAAGGAATATTTCTCCTGAACTGGCTTCACAATTATCATTGTTCTCATCCTCTATTCTGTTACTCTGTATCAACAGACTTTGATGCAATCAACAAGACATCCTCTCAAAATGCAAGGACCAGGTTGGCTCATAAAGAAACAGAGAGTTTCATCGATACAACAAGTTATCCATAGCAAGAATATAATTCAGACTTCTCCAGTATATGGAGATGGAAGTTGAAGTCTTAGAATATCTAGAAATATCACTGTTAGGCATATGATGGAAATCAGAAAACTGCACTCCCTTTCATTAGAATTATTATAAGTAGAGATGATTATTGTAGACCACACCATTATAAGTAGAGATGAAGATTGGAAGATTCAGTATTGCCCCAAATCATCTTCAGTCTGACTATAACAGTAGCAGAGTTGGAAGGGACCTTGGAGGTCATCTAGTCCAACCCCTTGCTCACGCAGAAGACTATGTCAGACTGTAACTTGGTGGAGTCTCCAAGCTTTAGAAGCAATGTTACAACCTTTTTCACACTGTGAGACATTAATTGCTTTTTTAAAAATTAAGTCTTCACCAATTTCTTTTGGGGGGGGGAATGGCATGCCTCTACAATCATCATGGTGAGAACATTGTGCTAAAGAACCAAAGTTGTCCTAAATGAACCCTGATTTTTATACCCTCTATAACATTCAGTGGAAAATATATGCCCAAACTTCAGAAAATCCAAAGGGAAGAAAGATTGCAGCTTAAAAACTGTTGCTGAAAACACAAGAAACCTGAATGAATATAAAATTCAGTTGGACATGGTCTGGGATTCTTAAAATCAAGCTTTTGGAACACCTATTAAAGGCTACTACTCTAATAATGCAGTAAGTAGCCAGTAGATGTCAGTACGTGATAATGAAAAACATAATACATGAACCGTAGCCAAAATAAGTTTCATTTTCAGTTGCACCCAGCTGCTACCCATAATTATATTTTGTCATGTTTGCTCAAAGGGTCCTCAAAATGCACCTTTCCTATATGGAATCAATGTTAAAATTTCATCCATGGGAAAAGGACATGCTGACAATAGCACAAGATTAGCTGGTAATGCTCACTCAGTTTTCAGGAAAAAAAATTGCCAGAAGTATGAATGACTTCATCCTGTATTTCCAGGTTTCTTACACACACACACACACACACACACACACAGGTTCTGATTAAAAACTGTTTTTAAGAAAGACATTGCAGTTGAACTACCTGAATATATTGTGCTTCAGGGGCATCCTGGAATGTCCCTTTCTGAAGCACGACTTCAGAATTGGTTCAGCAGGTATAATGTCTGTGACAGAATAGGTAATCCAAATAGGGAATTTCAGGTCTTTCTAAACTGCAACTTCTATTAATAATCCTGGCTTGGTTGTTGCAGTTGTAGCACATTCTCTGCTCTGTTTTAAGAATTAAATATCCTGTCTGTATAGTCTGATTTAATGAATGTTCAGCAAACAAGGTATCATTTTATCTGTCTTACCCAGTTTCGCTTCTCATTTTTCTACTTTCTCCTAACTCTCCTGATCCTTTTGTGGCTCTTTCTCTATGTTAGACACACATATGACTGACAAATGGCAGTCCAATCTCTTCTTGAAAGCCTCCAGTAATGAAGCTCCCACAATTTTTGAAGGAAAGCTGTTCCATTGGTTGATTGTTCTCACTGTCAGAAAATTTATCCTTATTTCTAGGTTGAATATCTCTCCTTGATCAGTTTCCATCCATTATTCCATGCCTGGCCTTCAGATAGTTTGCCCCCTTCCTCCCTGTGACAGCCCCTCAAATATTGGAACACTGCTATCATGGCTCCCCTGGTCCTTCTCTTCACTTCTTGATGTACATCATTGTTGGAGGATAGGAAATGTTATTCAAGATCAGTATCCATTGAAAATGGAATGTAAGATCTTCTGTCCTTCCTACCTGCTAATAGCAAAAATTGAGTGTGGGCCCTCAGACAGGAAGTTAGTGTTAGCACTCAGGGAAATTCAATAGTTTCAAAAATATCAAACAATTTTAGGGATAAAAACAGCTAAGCAATTAGAACTACTACTTTCACTCTGGTGAAAATTGATCAGTTGGGTAGTATAATATACAGTACTTATTTAAAGATGGGTTTTGATTGATCCCTTCTTGACTATATACTTGATAACAAACATTGGTTTTATTATTAAGTAATATTGTGTGAAATTTTCCTTCCCCTCTTAACTGAACAATATCTGTGGGAATTTGATAAGAAATAAGAAAAAAAAATTACCACGCCTTTGGATTAAAAAAAAATAGAATGTTAATATATACAATTTATTTTGTGTTTCTCAATAGAAAGTCCCTGTATGCCTTCATCCCTCAATACGCAACAATAAAAGTATGTATTTTTTAAACTTAAAAAAAAAAAGAACTACCACTTAACTTAGTAAAGTCTAAGCACACTACAGACTTAACAGCCACAAGATTTTGAATGTGTGGTGGTTAGCTGGTTCAAATCCTAACATTCTATAAAATAGGTTTACTAAATTGCATTGTTCCTATATGTCAGATTACAATAACTATCATTCCTGATCAGTAGGGCAATGCACTGGAATGATGAGGGTAGTAACTTAACACATCTGAAAAGAATCAAATTTGGGAAGAGAAGCAGGGGGGGGGATCAATCATAACCTTAGTAATTTCCTGACAGTTAGAACAATCAATAAGTGGAACAACTTGCTGCAGAAGTTGTAAATGCTCCAACACTGGAAATTTTTAAGAAAATGTTGGATAGCCATTTGTCTGAAATGGTGTAGGGTTTCCTGCCTGGGCAGGGGGTTGGACTAGAAGATCTCCAAGGTTCCTTCCAACTCTGTTATTATGTTATGTTAATATATGAGGGACCTATTCATTTTTAAAATTGTTTTGACTTTGGCCACCTTGATAATAAATGAAAGGAGCATGAATGAAATTGGACTGAAATAAAAGACAGTATTAAACTAGAATAGTCAGTAACTTTCACTGGAGTTTCCAGATCTTTTACAATATATTGCCAAATGAATCATAGAATGAATTAATCCAGAGTTTCCAGTCAAAACACACATGACTAGGATCAAATTATATTTTGGACATATTATGTGAAGACCAGCTTCCTTGAGAAGTCCATTATTCTGAGAAAATTAAAAGGAAAACTAAAGGAACGACCAGCAGCAAGGTGGATGGATTTAATTAGAGCAGTATGTGTGTGTGGGGGCTTTTGGATAACTGAAGGAGCAGATTAAGGTCAGATCATCCTGGAGGAAAATTATCTACAGTGCGTGGCTGCTAAGAGTCAACACCGACTATGGCATGAAATCAATTAATCAATCAATCAATCAATCAATCATAATTGCATAATTCCCCTGCTCTGCCTTGTATGTCCCTCAAAATTCCATTTTGGAAACTAAACTCATAACAAACATGTGGAAAAGTGTCTTGATTTATACTAAGAGTCCTGAATGAAATATTTACGGCAAAGCTTTAAGCCAGGGGTCTCCAACCTTGGTCCCTTTAAGACTTGTGGACTTCAACTCCCAGAGTCCCTCAGCCAGCAAAGCTGGCTGAGGAACTCTGGGAGTTGAAGTCCACAAGTCTTAAAGGGACCAAGGTTGGAGACCCCTGCTTTGAGCCATCTGTTGTTAAATTGTCCTCAATGAGCTTTCAGCTAGGCAGAACACATTTTGTGGCAGCGAGCCCACAGCTGAACTTTCAAAGCAACCTCTGTACTGAAGCTTCCTGGAGGAAAGCAGGTCAATGAACACAAAAGAACAAGCATCTGTGTCAGTATGAGTGTGTCACTTCAGTCCACTGGAAAGATGTTGACATTATTTCACTTGGACCCGGAGGAAATACTGTAATTGTGACCGATTTCCAATACAGAAGATGAACAAAGTGTTGCATTATGGATTTAAACCATTGTGAATGAGAAAGTGCAGGGACGAGAGGAAAGACTAATTAAAAGAAAAGGAGAAAAAAGTGAGAGACAGCAAAGATAGTTCTGAGAGAAGGGAGGAGAATAATACAATTGGGGTATGTATGGGGGGGCAAGGGATGCGGTGGCTCAGGGGCTAGAACGTTGAGCTTGTCAATCGAAAGGTCGGCAGCTCAGCGGTTCAAATTCCTTGTGCTGCCGTGTAACGGTGTGAGCTCCCGTTACTTGCCCCAGCTTCTGCCAACCTAGCAGTTTCGAAAGCACGTAAAAATGCAAGTAGAAAAAATAGGGACCACCTTTGGTGGGAAGGTAACAGCGTTCCGTGCGCCTTTGGCATTGAATCATTCCGGCCACATGACCACGGAGACGTCTTCGGACAGCGCTGGCTCTTTGGCTTTGAAACGGAGATGAGCACCTCTCCCTAGAGTCGGTAACGACTAGCACGTATGTGCGAGGGGAACCTTTACCTTTACCTTTTTATGGGGGTGGGCAATGCAGCCAAATACTAAAATCAGACTTGCCACCCAGTGACTTCTTTTGAAGACTGAATTTGTATGAATAATGTTTTCCAAATAATAGTTTCTCTTTAGTTTGGAAACATTGAAAAGAATTACATTGGAAAAGTGCTGAATAAAATGAGGAAAATGAAGGAGAGTGAGACCACAAAGGAAACAGTCAAAGGGTTTCCTCAACCTGGTATCCTCCAGAGATCTTGGAACTGCAACTCCTAGAATCCCATCCATGGTCTTTCCAGCACAGCTGAAGGGCATCAGACTGGAGATGCCTATTAGCAAGTAAAAAACAAGTAAACATTCAAAATTGGATGGAAGTCACTCCTGAGAGGTTTCACTTACCCGTCTTGGCCTATCACCACAATGTGAACATTTACAACAGCCTACAGAAATTTAATATGCCAGCGGTTTAGGTTTTAAAATGTTTAGTTTAGAATCCTTTCGGTTTGATTTAAATGTACATTTCCTAAAGCTTTATTATTATTTTTAATTGCAATTCTCATTTGTATTTTCATATTTTGAATCATTTTATTTTTATAAGCCTTTAATGGAAAGATAGGAAAGCATATATTTAAAATTCAATGGGGCTTAGTTACTTAATGCTGTCCCACTATCTAGCGCTATCTAGCTGTCCCACTATCCCCGCTATCTAGCTGCTTCATGTTCCCCTGGCTCTGGAAAGCAGTGTCAAACTCAATCATGTGATGTGTTGTAGTGCAACATTTTTTGCCTTTGCGGAGCCAGGGTGGGCGTGGCCTGCACGTGATGCAATCCAGCCCATGGGTTGCCAGTTTGATGCCCCTGATCTAGAAGAAGTTGGGTTTAGGGAAAGCTGTGCTAGAAATCTGTGCTTCTCTACCTTGTTGCTCCACTACCTTAGTTTTGTGCATAATGTTTACAGTTTGAAATGTTCTGAGTTCAAAAATCCAATTTTTTAATATATATGTTGTTGTTGTTAGTTGCGAAGTCGTGTCCGACCCATCGCGACCCCATGGACAACATTCCTCCAGGCCTTCCTGTCCTCTACCATCCTCTGGAGTCCATTTAAACTCATGCCTACTGCTTCAGTGACTCCATCGAGCCACCTCGTTCTCTGTCGTCCCGTTCTTCTTTTGCCCTCAATCTTTCCCAGCATTAGGCTCTTCTCCAGTGAGTCCTTCTTTCTCATTAGGTGGCCAAAGTATTTCAGTTTCATCTTCAGGATCTGGCCTTCTAAAGAGCAGTCAGGGTTGATCTCCTCTAGAACTGACTTGTTTGTTCACCTTGCAGTCCAAGGGACTCGCAGGAGTCTTCTCCAGCACCAGAGTTCAAAGGCCTCAATTCTTTGGCGCTCAGCCTTTCTTATGGTCCAACCTTCACAGCCATACATTGCAACTGGGAAAACCATAGCTTTGACTATACACACTTTTGTTGGCAGGGTGATGTCTCTGCTTTTTAGTACGCTGTCTAGATTTCCATAGCTTTCCTCCCAAGGAGCAAGCGTCTTTTAATTTCTTGGCTGCAGTCCCCATCTGCGGTGATCTTGGAGCCCAGGAAAATAAAATCTGTCACTACCTCCATTTCTTCACCATCTATCTGCCAGGAATTGAAAGGGACGGATGCCATGATTTTAGTTTTCTTAATGTTGAGTTTCAAGCCAACTTTTGCACTCTCCTCCTTCACCCGCATCAAGAGACTCTTTAGTTCCTTTTCACTTTCTGCCATTAGAGTGGTATCATCTGCATATCTGAGGTTGTTGATATTTCTTCCGGCAATCTTAATTCCAATTTTTGATTCATCTAGCCCCACCTTTTTCATGATGTGTTCTGCATATAAGTTAAATAGGCAGGGTGATAGTATACAGCCTTGCCGGATTCCTTTCCCAATTTTGAACCAATCAGTGGTTCCGTGTCCAGTTCTCACTGTGGCTTCTTGACCTGCATACAGGTTTCTCAAGAGACAAATAAGATGGTCTGGTACTCCCATTTCTTTAAGAACTTGCCACAATTTGTTGTGATCCACACAATCAAAGCCTTTAGCATAGTCAATGAAGAAGTAGATGTTTTTCTGGAACTCCCTAGCTTTCTCCATGATCCAGCGTATGTTGGCAATTTGATCTCTAGTTCCTCTGCCTCTACGAAATCCTGCCTATATATATATATTCTAAAGTCAGAACAAAATACCCCATGTTTCAAAGTTTTATCTCAAGCTCAGAATTATACATTCTGTACTTGTCTCAACTTTAGAAGAAAAATAAGTCACATTCTTTCCATACTGTTTTGAGTGCTCCAATATTCTATGATTGGTTTTTTAATTGTTTTTTTAAGTTAAGGCCAAGCCAAAGAGACACATTATTCAGTATAGCAGCAAACACAGCTATCATTCCTGTTATCATTTGCTGGTGCTAATTAAAGGAGATGGGATGAAAAAGTGGTAGTTTAAAACATATTAAGAGACTGTGAACATTTCAGGCCCAGCAAAATTACTTCCCATCTGGTAGTTAAGGTTATAGGCAATTCTCAACTTACAACCACAATTGAGCCCAAAATTTGTGTTGTTAAATGGAAAAAAAATTTAAGTGAGTTTTGCCCTGTTTTATTACTTTTCTCGCCACATTTGTTAACCAAATCACGGCAGTTCTTAAATTAGTAACACAATCGTTAAGTGAATCTGGTTTCTCCATTGACCTTTGCTTGTTAGAAGATTGCAAAAGGGGATCACATGACCCCAGGACACTGCAACTGTCATAAATGTGAGTCAGTTGTCAAGCTTCTGAATGTAAATCACATGACCATGGAGATGCTGTAATGGTCGTAAGTGAGAAAAATGGTCATAAGTCACTTTTTTCAGTGCCATTGTAAGTTCGAATGGTCATTAAGACAACCGTTGTAAGTCGAGGACTACCTGTACTGTATTTAAATGCTTTGCCATGCAGGCATTGGAATTCATGGGTTGTATTACATCACAGTGTGGTTATTTTGTGAGCTCTTTTATTGAGCTTGGTTTGTATGTGTGTCAGGCAGAATGCCAAATGTAAAAGAATGCATTGAACAATGTGTGGCATTTCAGGTATCTGTACTCTAAAATATTACTATTGAATTTTCAAACTGTAAATGCCAAAATTAAGTTGTTTTCTGAACTGAGCCATCAGAGAAGTGCCTTTTTGTTGTTACATTGTCCATTCTTTATTTATTTATTTTGTTGAGCACTTACTAGGTAATATATATAAGCATGAATTGAATCATAAAATGAATACAATTAAAGGGAACATTAGCACAGGGACGGTAAGCACGCTGGTGCTCTAATGCTTATTCTAATTTAAATGAATCAAATTGCTATGACTTGCTTCTTTGCTGTGCTTCTACAACTGTTTTAGGGCAAGCTAGGTTACTTTTGTTTGCTATGAGAATGTTATAAAAAATAATTAAAGCCCTTCGCTCACTTCTTCTGATGGCCGGGTTTAGATATAATTCTGAATGAGCTACAATCCTATCTACTTTTGTAGCACTGACCTGAAACCGAAGGAACTAAGGGTTTTGTATTAATTTTCCCTGTGCCATTTAAGACACTCTGGGGGAACATAGGAAACCTGAAAAGTTCAGATAGCATGGGTGTTTTATTCTGAGCTCAGAGAAAAACATGAGGGTGACACGTCCACAGTAGCATCATTTGCACCAAGGCCCTGGCTGAGGTACTTACATCAGACATTGTCACACAATGACAATGTGTGCCCCTTACAGACCTACCGCACGCCCCTTACAGACCTAAGAGGTCTGTAAGGGGCATGCATAAAAGCACCAGTGTGCTTACCATTCCTGTCCTAATGTTCCCTTTAATTGTATTAAAATATTAAAATACCTTATCCCACCAGACTTGAAATCCTAGGCTTAGAAAACTTGGAACTCCATCGCCTTCGACAAGACCTAAGTTTAACTCATAGAATCATCTACTGTAATGTCCTTCCTGTTAAAGACTACTTCAGCTTTAATTGCAATAATACAAGAGCAACCAATAGATTTAAACTTATTGTTAACCGCTTTAATCTAGATTGCAGAAAATACGACTTCTGTAACAGAATCATCAGTGCTTGGAATACTTTACCTGACTCTGTGGTCTCTTCCCATAATCCCAAAAGCTTTAACCAAAAACTTTCTAATATTGACCTCACCCCATTCCTAAGAGGACCATAAGGGGCGTGCATAAGAGCACAAACGTGCCTACCGTTCCTGTCTTATTGTTTTTCTTTTCTTCTTCTTATATATATATATATGCTTATTCCTCCTATTATTTACTCATATATATGTTTATACACTATATAATCTTTTCTGTATAATACTTATATATATTGTTGTGACAAAATAAATAAATAAATAAATAAATAAGTATTCATTTTATGTATTCAATTCATGGTTATACTGATATATAAGTATCTGTGCATCTGTGCAGGACTGGCTTAGATTTTAAATTTAGAGGGGTTTTAAATTGATTTTAATATTTATATTTTATATTTATATTTTTATTTTTAATAATTTGGGCGTTAGAATAAGTTTTTTAAGGATTATTTTAATTTGTATATTGATGCCTGTATATGCCTGTGAACCGCCCTGAGTCCTTTGGGAGATAGGGCGGTATATAAATTCGAATAATAAATAAATAAAATAAATAAATATATATATGTTATCTAATACGTACTCAACAAATATATAAATAAAATTAATAAGTACATTAGGATGGCTTTTGAGTGGTTACATTATCACACACATCATAATTTATCTTCTCCTCATCTTCTCTGTAGACTCCTGCATTCTATGGTATGGTGCCCTGTTGGTTGCTAACGCTGTATGTTTGTGGACTGGTTATGACACTACCTTACACAGTCCAGCTGAATTTGATTTTGCTAACCCTAGGATAAATCTGAAGAAAACATTTTCTTCTAATAGTTATTTTCCAGATGACCCGCCTGTCTATTTTTCCACCACGTTTAATAAACATCTCCTGCAGCTCTTACTAGCACATCCCTATGTCACATGCCACCTTCTTCTCAAAGCAGGAAATGACCTCTGTTCCTCAGCAGGAATCTGTTCACACCATTCTGCTTCCCTTTCCACAGAGACCCAGCAGAATTATAAGAATTGCATTTAAGTGGAGAAAGCACTTTTCCTTTTTTCATTCTTGTCTCCCCCACCCTTTCATCACAGATAGAAGCGGGTTTTTCTTGTTCTGGTTATAGGCTATATCTATAGTAATTTTAAGACTTTTTCTTTAGGTAGTCAAAATAAGGTACTCAAGATAGTTATCATCTACTGTGAAAAGAGACAATTTGCACTGTCAGGTCTATTAGAAAGCACACTAGAAATCTTTCAATATACTCAATCCAAACAGACCTGGGAATGTGAGGAAGGAAAATAGACTGTCTAGAGCAGGTGTCAAACTCAAGGCCCAGAGGCCGGATCTGGCCTGCGGGATGCTTAGATCTGGCCCATGGGGCCACCATAGGAACAGCAAAGGACCAGCCTGCAATGCATCTGCCAGCAAAAATAGGCTCTTGAGCTCCGTTTTTGGCTGCGACGGCTTCCTGCAACCCTCTACCAGAGAAAATGGAGCTCAAGAGGGCCCAAGCTCTGTTTTCTCTGGCAGAAGGTTGCAGGAAGCTGTCGCAGCTGGAAACAGAGCTCAGGAGATCATTTTCGCTGGTAGAGTGCTTGGGCCATCAAAGGCACCCCGACACAAATGATGTCAAGCTGCCCATACCCACCATGGCCCCCCAAAGTAAACACAACCATGATGTGGCCCTCAATGAAATCGAGTTTGACACCCCGGGTCTAGAGCTTCCCTTCTACTGTTTAGGATATAAGAATGTAAAATCTAAGGTACACAGCCAACTTTGCAGATTTGTTTCCTTTATGGAATGACTCCTGGGGAAGGAGGTATCAAAATCCCTAGAATTCAGGATATTTGACCTGTAATCTTTGCAACAAAAGGCACTCCTACTTTCTGCTTCCCATCATTGCCACCAGCTAGATTACTTCATCTTCAAACCATATTGAAAAGGAAGAGGAAAGACATTTTGTGCACTGCATGATTCTAAACTCCAAAATGCCACATGCAGTAGGCAGAAGTCCTGGACAAAATAGGCTAAAGTAGCATCCCCTTCATTTACAATTGTTTATTTCTTTGAATTGGACCAATGTGAATGAGCCAGTCTGATGCAGTTGTTTTCTTATTCTTATCATTATTCATTTATCTAGACAGGCTCAGTGGACAAACAGAAGTAAGGAAAGAGGCCACACCCAAAGAGTACTGTGTCCCTGATGGACCTTGTTTAATGGTGTCAGTTTTTGATACTACATTAAAACAGCCAGAATGACTTTTCTTTCTATTGATGAAAGCTGGGATCCATAAATATGATTTATGGTTTGGGTGTGAATAATGCAGGAGTTCAAAGTTTACTTTTGCAATGGTTCTGGTTTCTACTTTTTTTTTTTTTTTTGCATTTATATCCCACCCTTCTCCGAAGACTCAGGGCGGCTTACACTATGTCAAGCAATAGTCTTCATCCATTTGTATATTATATACAAAGTCAACTTATTGCCCCCAACAATCTGGGTCCTCATTTTACCTACCTTATAAAGGATGGAAGGCTGAGTCAACCTTGGGCCTGGTGGGACTTGAACCTGCAGTAATTGCAAGCAGCTGCTGTTAATAACAGACTGCATTAGTCTGTTGAGCCACCAGAGGCCCTTCTGTAAGAATATCTAGAGTTCAAAAGATATCCATCACGATTTGTTTTTTAAAAAAAATTAAAGGCATTTGGATCTCTCCTTTCTAATGCAAACATGATACTCGGGGCATCCTCCTTTCTCCAGGATCAATTCCAGTCATACTCTATCCTACTCTGCTGTGTGGGCTGCTGTAGGGGTCAGTGCTCTCTTCTCTTCTATTTAACATTTGCATTTCTCTAGGTCAGGGGTCAGCAACCTTAAACACTCAAAGAGCCACAACTATCTTAACCAGAAGCCCACCTATTCAATTCTGGAGCTGACTGGAAGTCCAGTTCTCCCATCAAAGAGTCTCCTCCTAGCGTGGCATCCTTTTTCCTCTACCTGTCCTAACTGAAAGCCCTATCAACTTTGGAGCTGACTGGTGACAGGGAGCCACAGCTGAACGAGCCACATGCAGCTCCAGAGCTGCAGGTTGCTGACCCCTGGTCTAGGAGCACATTCATTACCATAGGGTGAAATATTATCAATATACCGATGATACCCAACTGTACATGTCAGTTCCTGCAAATTCAACAATGCTGTGAACAAATGTGAACAATTAACCAATGGAACAGCTAGCCTTCAGATGTTGTGGGTGCTTCATCATTGGAGGTTTTTAAGAAGACTGGACAATCCCTTGTCTGAAATGGTATAGGATCTCCTGCTTGAGCAGGGAGCTGGACTAGAAGACCTCCAAGGTCCCTTTCAGTTCTATTCTGATTCTGATCCTATCCCAGTGTCTGGAGGTTATGGATATCTAGATGGAGAACAATAGGCTTCAGCTGAACTCTGGCAAGACTGAGAGGCTTTGGGTTTGGAGGCTCTCTTGCTTCAGGACTAGACTAGCTCTGGTGCTTGAGGGGGCTGCACTGCCCCACATAAACCCTGGGAGTCCTTGTGGACTCACAACTCCTGCTTTAGGAGCAGGTGGCCATTGTTGTTATAGGAGGGTCTTTGCCTAACTTCATAATGTTTGCCAGTTGTGCCTGCTTCTAGACCAAGGGGCTCTCCTCATAGTTACACATGTACTGGTCACCTCCGGTTTGGACTTTATAAGTAAGATGCTTTACATGAGGCTGCCCTTGAAGAATAGCTGGAAACTTCAGCTGGTTCAAAATGCAGTAGCACTAGCAGTAATGTGTGTTACTGATTCAGGTCTGCTGCAAGAACTGCATTGTTATGGTTCAGAGTCTAATTCAAGGGCCTACATGGAACAGGAGGGGATTATTTGAAGAACCACCTTTCCCCAATTTCATCTGCCTCACTGGATCCAAAAGAATGGGGATGTTACAGGTTTCATCATCTATGAAGTTACATCTGGTGGGTCCCAAGTGGCGGACCATCTCTGCTGTGGCACCCACATCTGGGGAATCTTTCCCTCGAGGTGAGATTGGCTTCATTTCTGAAGGTCCCTCAAGACCTAGTAATTCCAGAAGGCTTAGGGATTCTAGGTAATGGGTGAACTAGTATAGTAACTCTCTTAATATTAACATTCCTTCATCTATTATTCTTACTTTAGCTATATTTAGTATATATTTTTAAATGTTTTTTAATAATGTTAACTATTATGGTTTTAGATATTTATTGTTTTAGATTTGCTGTATGCCACCCAAAGTCACTTGCTTGTGAGATGGATAAAGCTTGTGAGCTTTATAAAATAGATAAATTAATAATTAAAACAAAACAATAAAAGCCTGCTAAAAGAAGATGATTTGTAATGAGGTAAAATCTCATTTTGTAAGATGAACCATTCCATAATCAAGGTACTGCCACTCTTCTCTGATCCCAGTTAAATGCGCTTCCACGCAGATTTCATTCAAGTTTAGGTCAAAATAAGGTTACCATTAGAAGACAAGAGACTGCTCTCTAATCCACAGCAACAAATTTTTGAAAAGCAAAATAAATATATGATGGGGTAGAAAATGACATATGCCAATGCTAGGCATAAATATCCTAGCCAACTGGAGTTTATGGGTTCTAAAAAAGAGAGCAACAGTATGATTCCAGCTGACAAAATGATCTCTCTTGCATAACAGGGAAGTTATCGTCTTCCTGTCCTTAAAGGAGTTTCTTTATTTTTCTTCTGAAGTTTGAGTTTCCATGTGAAAAGTGTGTTTGCTTAATTCATTTGGCTGGATAAAGAATGAAGAATCATTATTTCATGATCAAGAGGAAGAGAAACATTCTTGCCATTCTGATATTATCTGAAAGTGTTATTGTTTCTGCCTCAAATAATGGGATTCTGGAAGGACAGCTATAAATCTTCAATGCTTACCATTGCCTTATACTCAGATAAAGGTCGCTATTGCTGACGATGTCATGCATTTTTTGTTTGCCTGGCCAACCAACATACTTCAAGTGAAACAGGCAGAACTCCAGCCAATCTTCTCCCTTCCTTTAACAGAACTTGGGCTTTGAACTGTGAGATTACTCATACCATAGGAAATACTGTTGATTGAAAGCCATAGTCATTATTTGGTTCAAGAATCATTTCCCTTTTCAGCAAATGGAAAGGTGTTGAGTGTGCTCCAGCTGGAAGGCTAGCTCACACAAAGAAATGTCTTGTGCTGTTGAAAGAAACAGAAAAAAAGAGCATGGTAAAATTAGAATTAAGTTCTTACTTATATGCTTCACCCAGTATTAGATTTTTGTGTTCTTCTGAAGACCTCCTAAACCGCTATCAAAAGACCATTGTGCTCAAGAGCATCATGCCACCTCACGGCGAAAGTTGTAAATTAATTTTCACCTACTGTGCTGGATTCATTCTTCACCTCACCACCTACAAGCAGAGTCTTCTTCATTGCTGTTTGTTAGTTTGGAAAAGGTTGTTTTTTTTTAATTTGCAATGGGAGTTTCTCCACCAAGTGCATTTTTTTTCAACAAGAGAGACAAACATTGGTTCTCTGAAACTCAGATTTTCCCACAAAGATTCGACAGCTGTCTACATTACCATTTTTTTTTTTTTTTTTTTTTTTTTATAAATTTGAATTTATATCCCGCCCTTCTCCAAAGACTCAGGGCGGCTTACATTGTGAAAGGCAATAGTCTCATCCTATTTGTATATTTATATACAAAATCAACTTATTGCCCCCCCAACAATCTGGGTCCTCATTTTACCTACCTTATAAAGGATGGAAGGCTGAGTCAACCTTGGGCCTGGTGGGACTCGAGCCTGCAGTAATTGTAATTGCAGACAGCTGTGTGTTAATAACAGGCTGCATTAGCCTGGTGAGCCACTTCCCAGCCCGGTTGGGAAGGTTACTTACGGTTTCTTTAGCTTTCTTCTTCTTTACTGCTGGCAAGTCTTCAGAATACTGCTGCGGATGTGCACGTGCCGATCAGCTGGCACATGCTCACGCTGGAAAATGGAAGACCAGCTCTGACGCAAGCACAAAGGTCAGCTGATCGTCGCGCACACATGTGCACCAAAAACCCAGAAGAGGAACAGGTGCCGCCGCGGGTGCTAGGCGACATGGCTCCGCCTGCCAATCTGGGCACACGTGCCATAGGGTCATCATCACGGCCATATACTAACATCAAGACCCTATGTACATTTTTTGCCCTGTTAAATCCCTAAAAGCAGCTCTAGCCTCTCAGTCATTTTGGTTGCAAAGAATCTTGAGTAGTTTCCAGGTTACCATTCCCCACCCCACCCCAAAGCCACTCTCAAATTATTTCATTGCCACCAGTGGAAACATTCTTTGAAATGCAGATCCCAGCTTTGGAAAGTTAATTTTCCAAAGGCTTCCCCATGGAGAGTGACAGGGTGGAGTGGAGAACAGGATGATATTAATTGCATCCTGTATCCTTTTAAGTCAACATCTTTTCCCCCACCAACATTTTTACCATATCACATGGTACTATCCAGTTTCTCATAATTTTTAACCATACAACAGCATCTTGATATTTAGGAAATCATTTTAAACCATCTCAAATGTTTGAGAGGGTTTTGTTTTGTTTTGAAAAATGGGGATCTCAAACTGTCAAAAGCAAGATATTTGCAGCTACTTGATGTTTGCACAAAAATAGGTCTCTACTGCCAAGAGTCACTGATTAAAACAGGCAGTAATCAAATTCTGCAGCAGATAAGCAAGGACTACTGTGATTTATAAAGCCTGAGGATTTATCTGTAGACTGAAACAAACTCACAGATTAGTTGTTCAAACCGAGGAATCAAGCTTGGAACAGTTCCTCTATAGCTCCAGTTAGGGGACTGTTGGTTCCTAAGTTAAACAAGTCTAGTCATAGCACTGTTGATGGACAATATCAAAATGTTCCTGTTTTCATACCTTGGGTTGGGAGCTCAGACATCTGTGCATGCAGTTGAATTCTTTTTCTTATGGCATCTCCTAACAACAGAAGCATGTTTTCTCATTATTTCACCCACGAGCCCACAGGTGCTTTCGTCCCCTTTTTCTTCTTATGATCCATCACATGCTTAAAAATCAGATTCCAGACAAGCAACTAGACAAGAATTCCACCCTTAGAAACTTCTTAGAACTTCAGGTTATAAGGCCTAGCTTGGCAACAGACAAACTGAGGAGTCTGCCCCTATCAAGACCTACTCATTGCTGCTAATACCTTTTTCAGCTTCTGACCAATTCAGATGCTACTTATTGAAATTCTTCTCCTCCCATCTTAGTGGAATCCAGCACAGCTGCTGTCAAATCTGCCAACAGTCACAGCAATGCTACTGTGATAAAATAGGTCCAATTCTCTCCCAATCTTACATTCCTGGGGAAGGACAGAACTCATTAAATAATTATCAACTGTGACAAGAAAGTAGCCGGCCAAACACTTGCTGCTAATCTAGCCATGACAGCAGGACTATACCTTTCAAAACGGTAATTAGCTAGATGAACGACAACATAAGTAGCAGACAATGACATGGAAAGGACTGTCCCCAAAGAACAGATTCATTATACATAGGGTTTAGAGTTTGCATGACTTATGAATGGCATTTTGCATTACACAGTGGCATTCCATCTTTTTCCTTTGTTGTTCTCCCTGCTGTAAGCAAAGGAAGAAAGGAAGTGTATGTATTATGTACCTAAAGGTGAGGCTGAACATCAGAAGAAATAATTCTGCCTTGGCACAGGTATGACCAGAGAAGGAGCTATTATCGATCATTAGAACCTGTGCCCTATCATTCGAAGCACTTGACTATTAACCTCCCCCCTCCCATGAATGATTACAGAAACAAAGGGCTAAATTAAATACTAAAGGAATGCCTATGTGAACAATATGAACCAACAGATACCTATGTGACTTGACAAAGATCCACAAATGAAACTGCTGAAATATCACCTTAATTGCTCACATGCAGTGGTGGGATTCAAATAATTCCACCACCGGTTTGCCGAAAATGCATGTGCATGCATGTAGGCATGCACAGCCTCTGCACATATGACGCACACACTTTCCAAATGGGACTTCTTATAGGTAAGAACCATCCAGACTCTGGTCCATTCCCAAACCGCTTCATCCCTCCTGTACTCACACCACCACCACCCCCGCGGCCTTTTGGCCTAGTGCGGCAGGCCACATAAATTACTTTGGCCTGGGGCCGCATAGTTTGAGACTAGAGGAGGGCAGAGGCAAGGCTGGAGTGGGAGAATGACATGTTCCCTGACCCGGGCAAGATGAATGGTGAGTGGGCGGAGGTTCTGGGGCAAGTCCAGAGCCAGGGAAGCCGCTTCCCTGGGCCCCGACCCAAGGCAAAGCGTGAGCGGGCGGCATGCTTACCTTTGGTGAGCAGAGTGGGTGAGCGGGCGGCATGCTTACCTTTGGTGAGCAGAATGGGTGAGGAGTAGAGGTGAGACGCAGAGATTAGCTGGGCTGCATAGCAAAGGCAAGATATATAGGATGGGGTGGGGTGGGGCAGGGCGGGGCCAGCGACGAGCGGGTGGGCAATGCGAGCGGTGAGCCGGCGACCGGGTGGGGGCAGGGACAACCAGAGGTGGAATTTGCCGGTTGTCCGAACTTCTCAAAATTTCCACTATCGGTTCACCCAAACTGGTCTGAACCAGCTGATTACCACCTCTTCTCTCATGGTATTTGCTTTCATCTTGCAAGAAATTAATATCAATATAATACAATATAATAGGATTCATTCTGCCCAAGAGAGGTGTCTTCAGGAGATGGTAAAAAAAATGGTCAGGAAGGCAGCTGTGACAGAGTGAGCAACCAATGGAAATGAGATATCTCATCTCAGCTAGTTTGCTGCAGTGATTAAAACATCAGGATAGAAACTGGAAGACTGTGAGTTCTAGTCCTGCCTTAGGCATGAAGTCAGCTGGGTGATCTTGGGCCAAGTATTCTCTCCCAGTTTTAGGAAGAAGGCAATGACAAAACACTTCCAAAAATGTTGCCAAGAAAACTGCAAAAACTAATCCGGGCAGCCACCAGGAACCATAATTTTGAAGATTCAGAAATAAATATTCAGAGAGGTTCCTTTGGAATCCCCTTTAGTATCATTTCAACTTCAGGCAAAAACCTACTTGCCCAGGCTTTTTAATTGGCTTTTCACTATATTTTAATTTAGATTGTTTTAGGTTTTGAATGACCACCATAGGTTTGACACATGACACCCTGGTCTAGTATCAGCTCTCAGAATTCTCCAGTCAGCATGCTGGAGTTGAAATCCAGACATCTTAAAGTTGCCAAGTTTGAAAATCCCTTCCCTAACGTACATGATTTTATTTGATTTTATTATAAATTGTTTTATCTCAGATTGTATTTTGTACATGAGTATTTTATTCGTGGTGCTTCGTCTACTGAACAGTATAAATACATAGATATAAAATAAACCAACACACAAGAAAAGGGGCAGGGCTATAGCCAGTGGTGGGATTCAACCAGTTCGCACCACTTCGGGAGAACTGGTTGTTAACTTTCTGAGCAGTTTGGCAAACTGGTTGTTGGAAGAAAACATTAGGGCAAAGAACCGGTTGTTAAATTACTTGAATCCCACCACTGGCTATAGCCATGCAGTCGAGGTCACCAGCCTGATTTTGCACCCTCCCTTGAGCAAAGTCTTGTTCTCCAGACATGTTTTCATGACTTCAAGTGGGAATCTGACAACCATGTCAAATTACAAACCTGACATATAGTGTTATTCTGGTAAAAAGATAAAAATCGTAAACAGGATTTCTCCCAGGACGAACTTCAGAAAACATATTTCTTAAAGAAATGAGTAAACATAAAAAAGAAGAAAATGTAAAATTAGAAGAAAATTTTTATTTCCCTCAAATTGTTGGCCTGGGGGATGTGTTTCCTTTCCCCCTTTTTAATTATGTTGTTAGAAATTCTGATACGTTGTATTATTTCAATACAGTGGTATTTATACAATATTAATTGAAGATTATTTACATTCTATTATTTAGATAATTTAGAGTGTTGAAAATAGAAAAACTATCAATAGAGAATCATTTATTTGTAAACGTATGTATGTCACCTATTACCACACTTTTAAGGACTTACGAAACACCCAGTAAAAGATCTATAAATACTCATAAAACTATCCATACTTGTCTTTCTTATCAAAAATTGTTAAGTTAGATTGTTGTGTGGCAAGGGCTGTTTGTTTGAATTCTAACATCTCAGTTTAACTTTAACTTTTAACTCGCACTTTAACTTTTCATTTTCTATTACTTTGTCTAGTTCTTGCTTGTAGGTAAATGGTATTTCTTACAGAAATTATTGTGTTTTGTTGCATAGTTAGCCAAATTAGATTTGGCATTTTTATTCATCTATTCATTTATTTATTTATTTTGTCACAACAGTATATATAAGCATAAGCATGAAATAACCATACAATATATAAGCATATATATATAAGCATATATATAAGCATAAGTATGTAACAACTATATTAATTGGATACAATCAAAGGGAACATTAGGACAGGAACAGTAGGCACGCTTATGCTCTTATGCATGCCCCTTACAGACCTCTTATGAATGGGGTGAGGTCAATAGTAGACAGTTTTTGGTTAAAGTTCTTCCCAGGGACCTGGGAAAGGCAGATGTTTGTGCTTGATGGCACTTTAGGTATCATAGGATATAAGCCAATGATGTTCATGTGGAGTGTTTTGGGATTGCATTCAAAGTGCCTATTGGTACTACTTTTGCTTTCTTTTGCCACAGTGTTCTATTTCTATTTCTTTTTATTTTGTGATTTTCTTTTTATTTTGTGATTTTCTTTTTATTTTGTGATTTCTCCAGTGCTTTTTCTTGTATTTTATTGCCTCCAGGTACTGCCACGTTTACAATTTGTCTTCCTTATTGACAGATGTTAAGTCTGGGGTGTTATATGGCAGGTGCTTGTTTGTTTGAATTTTTTATTCTTATTATTACAGTATCATCAGAATCATTTCATGGGTGGATGGTTTTAATATTTGATAGACAAATAGATAGACAGACAATGAGAAAATTACTCCATAATGCCCACAGTTTGAATCATGAAATATGGACTTATTTAAATGCTCCAAGGAAGGCCTCTTCCCCAGTCCCAGTTCAATCTGTTCATGAAATAAAAATTAAATGGTGCATTAAAATATTTGTCTAACTGGAAGCAGAAGTAGAGTTAATGTGAAAAAAAGATGAATTAGCTAGTCAGAAGGCCAAAAGAAATACCCAGTTTATCACATGTTCTGGTTATTTATCACATGATTATTGCAAGGTAATATTTGGTGGAGGGATGCAGATCGCCACATGCTTGCATAGGGTATTACAGAAGAGCCAACATTCCTATTGGCACATGGGTCATGCCATCCTTGCAAATTGTGGGTTTGTGGCTGCACTGCTCTGTTTCTAAAATTGCTTCTTGGTTGCCAAGTTCGGCTCCGGCTTCGGCCACATCCTTTGTTTGCTTGCCCATTCAAATTCTTATCCACCCCCGCCCCTGCTTCGTATGGCAGATGATTCCATTATTTCTGCCTTATATTGGTCTAGCCTCCCTCCTGCCTCACTTTTCATTAACCTAAGCAGCAAAAGCCAGGAGTAAACCGAAGCAGCTGGTTGCAGATTCCCACTATCAGACTATGCAACAGCTGCTTTGCAGAAGGGCCACACTGAAAACTGCCTACTGCAGATCTCCTATTATTCTAAGTGTCAGCCAACAGAGGAGAAAAGACGGAACAAATTCTTTATTTTTACCTATGCAATCACTGGTTTAGCTAGGCGAAAGGAAAGGGGCAAGGAAGGAAAGAGACTTGAAAATGTATCTAATCTCTCTTTTTGGATGTTACGTCTGTACCCAAATCAGGCTTTGCAGGTACATTCTTGGCATTGGATCACATTATTATCTATTTGTGCACCAGCATTCATTGGCTCTCTTTCACTGTTCAGTCTTGAAAATGATTTCTGGATTTTCAGTAAAAATTAATATCCACTGGTTAGTTATTTTTGGCAACACGTTGTTTGACAGCATTTAGTAGAAATGGCAAACAAGGGAACCAGAATATTTACACTCAAATAACTTCATTTAAACGAGGGTAATTTGAGAGTAAAATCTCTCTTTTTTCCCCCCTGAGGAATTACATTCATGACACTGACACCCCCTTCTGTTTCATATTTCCTAATTAACAATTTAAAAAACCTTAAATGTCAAAAACAGCCAATCAAGCCTAATCTTAAAACAATAAACAAAATCAGTGGATTGCATCCAGATTTAGCAGTGCTCCCCAAAAACTCAGCGAGGCTTATATTCCTGACTAATCCCTTCCACTTATTCCAGTGGTCTAAGCAAAACTATATTTGGATTTAACCGAGTATATTTTAGAAAGACCACATTAATGCAAAGGCTTTTTTCTATGCAGACGTTTACAATCAGCGAATTAATCACTGCAGATTCTCTTCAAAGTTAGCTTTCCTATAATCTATATGGGGAGAATACTCAATACAGAAAGTTAAAATAAAAGGATGCTTTCTTCAGTACTTCCTTTCATCACTTACAGTTCAGCCCACGTCTGATCACTGTGTGGAGATGCCATTAAAATGATGAAGTCAGTGGCCCTTTTTCTCCTGGACTTATTCCGTGACTAAGGTACGTGTTTAGTCTTCTTTGAATCCTCAAGGGCTCAAACAGGCTATTATCACCTAAAAATGATCAAGATCGCTTTTTAAATCTGAAATACTTCTATAAGAGGTTCTATGTAGTATAATTGAAAGTTAGACAATGGGCCTATAATATTATGAAGAGTCAAGGATAAAAATTCTAACGTAATTGTGGATGATCAACTAGCAGATCATCCGAGGTATTGAATTAAATAGCTAGAATGTTAAGAGGGATAAGATTCTTTCCTATTTTTTGTTCATATTATTGTACAAATTTTATACTGTAAACACCGCAGCTAAGCACATTACCTAATCTAGTCTAATCTAATCACAATATGCCATTCAAAAGTGACTACTGCTGTCACATCTCCACCTAAACCAGGTGAGTACTATCTGGAACTAGAAGTCAACTTGACATTCCTTGGGACACACTAATCTAATAAAATAAGTAATGAAAGATGGGACAATGGCACAAAATAATACATAGAATAAATTTGAGGATTTTCCATTTTTCCTTGGATAAGAATTTTCTTCCTTCCTTAATTCCTCCCTCCCTCCCTCCCTCCCTCCCTGAATACCAAAGTAATAGTAAAACAATAGAACAGAACAGAACAGAACAGAATAGAATATATTGCTTTATTGGCCAAGTGTGATTGGACACACAAGGAATTTGTCTTGGTGCATATGCTCTCAGTGTACATAAAAGAAAATGTACCAAATTTAAAATAATAGGAAATAAATATAAGTACTCAGAACTGATAGAAAAGCCATGTTTATATTAACTATATTCCTAACAAACAGGAAGCAACAGGTGAAGCTAAGCACAGTCACATCAGATACCTGTACAATTAGCACAGGGCCCTTCCCAAGGCTGCGTGCTCTTCCCACTTCTCTTCTCTTTGTATAGGAATGACTACATCTCTAACAATCCATCTGTTAAATTACTGAAGTTCACAGATGACACAACAGTGATTGGTCTCATTCGAGACAATGATGAATCCGCATACAGATGGGAGGTTGAACAACTAGCCTCGTGCTGTGACCGGAACAATCTGGAACTGAACACACTCAAAACTGTAGAAATTTTCACATTTCTAGCTTCTATCATATCGCAAGATCCAAAATGGACAGCTAACATCAAAAATGTCATCAAAAAAGGACAACAAAGAATATTCTTTCTGTGCCAACTCAGAAAGCTCAAACTGCCCACGGAGCTGCTGATCCAGTTCTACAGAGGAATTATTGAGTCTGTCATCTGCACTCTAGAATTGTCTGATTTGGTTCTGCAACCCAACAAGACAGACACAGACTTCAACGGATAATTAGAACTCCAGAAAAAACAATTGCTACCAACCTGCCTTCCATTGAGGACCTGTATACTGCATGAATCAAAAAGAGAGCTGTGAAAATATTTACAGATCCCTCACATCCTGGACATAAACTGTTTCAACTCCTACCCTCAAAATGAAGGTTTAGAGCACTGCACACCAGAACAACTAGATACAAGAACAGTTTTTTCCTGAACAGCATCACTCTGCTAAACAAATAATTCCCTCAACACTGTCAAACGATTTACTAAATCTGCACTACTATTAATCTTCTCATCATTCCCATCACCCATCTCCTTCCACTTATGACTGTAACTTTGTTGCTTGTAGCCTTATGATTTATACTGATATTGATAGTTTCCTGATTGCTTATTTGTAGCCTATGACTATCATTAATTGTTGTATCATTAAGTGTTAAATTTGTCCCCGATGACTATCATTAAGTGTTGTACCTTGATGAAGGTATCTTTTGTTTTATGTATACTGAGAACATATGCATCAAAACAAATTCCTTGTGTGTCCAATCACACTTGGCCAATAAAAAAATTCTATTCTATTCTATTCTATCATTTTGCTGGACCCAGGAATCATATCTTCTATCTTGCCTCCTCTGCTTTGTGGCTCTATCAGAGATTTGTATGGCTACACTCTGTTAGTTTTTTATAAGGCCCTCAAAACTGGCTCTTTCCTCAAATATTTAGGCCAGAATATTAAGTGAACTTTCATGATTGGTGGGTTTATTTCTGTTTTTATGGTAAAAATGGGATTTTTTTTAAAACTGAAGTTTTGATTTCTGGTTTATTGGTTGCTCAGTGTTACTGCTGTTTAACTTCTTGTACAACACCTATGAGATGGGCAGCTATAGAAATTGTGTGTGTGTGTGTGTGTGTGATGTGTAAATAAATATCTTTTGCAGACTATGCTGGATTAATCCCTTAAATCATTTCCAAAAGAAGCAGGAGGAGGAGGAAACCACTGAGCAGAAATACTATATTGGGATGACGGCTTACTCTTAACACGAGGCAATCAAGATTATTGCCAGAATACTCTTTGTTTAATTGTGTGGCAGCACCAACTTATTTAAAACAACCGAATATTTATCCCAGCCTTGCTTTGAGCAAGGTCCATTTGGATAGGCAGAACTACAAATCCCATAATCCCCAGATGACTCAACCAAGAGTCTCAGATGCACTGATTGAAGAAAAAAAAGATTATGTAGTGGCACACGTACATATCTAAGCCCATATGCAGCATCCTACAAGCCGTGGAGCCTGGGGCCTCTTGCCCCAGTTTGCCATTAGTCATCTTCAAGGCAGGGAAATTTGGGAACTAAACTAAGGCTGCTGAGCTTTGCTTGGGATGACACTGATATATATTCAAGCCAATGTCTTTCAAATGTTATTGTGATTCACCTTCCCCTCCTTCCTTCCCCTGCTTCAGTTATCTTGCTGGCTCTGAATTTTTTTACTTTTGTCTCGAACCTCAGCTGTCTTCAGTTTATTGCAGATGACTGCTATTATCTTTCTCTTTTATCCGCTTCACTGTGTCTCATTTTCCTAAAGTACCTGGCACCCATTTTTCCATAACATTGTTCCTTTGTTTCAGGAAAAGCATAATTTCAGGAGACAGCAGAAACATAGTTCAGAAGGCCAGGAGGTGACATCCTCTCTCACCTGATCTTTATTCATATCTGGTTTTAATTGCATTCTTTTTTATTTTCCATTTCTCAAGCACCTTGAAACTCCCTTCCTCCCCGACAGGAAGATGCATTTTGTTTCTCATAAAATTGCTTTCCTATGGCATTTCTATTCTTCAGAGATGTAAGGCCCGCTTGGCCTCTGGTGGCTCTGTCCTGCGCATTGAACTGTTGGCCTTCATGTAGCTTATTCCTGTTACAACTTGATGTTATTCTTTTTCCCCAGTTGCACCATAATGGACTTTTAAAATGTTCCATGGCCAATGAGTTCAGAATGAATGTTCGTAGGCATATGTTTAACACCACAGCTACGTTTTTCCATCCCTTCTCACAGTTAAGTTGATGCCTCTTTAGCGAAGCAAATTTTCTCCAGTTCATTCAAAATGCAAACTATACAAATATAATTATAATAATATAGTATACTGTACTACACTACACTACACTTTACTATTATATATCAATCACATTTCTGTATTGCGCATCTCCCACACAGAGGAACCTTGTGTGGTGTACAATAAAATGTTAAACTATAAAGCAGAATATATAAAAAGTTTTTAAAAAATTAAGAAGAGTCAAGAGATTAAAATTATTTAAAATTTAAAAGTAGTTAAAAGGTGAAGGAAGAATTTGCAGAGGACTAACCAGCCCCATGGCTCCATGTTCCCCTGGGCTCCCCATAAGAGGCTACAGAGCCATGTTTTGACTCCTATTCAAGAAGCAAGCATTTTAACATTTTGTTTGCACAGAATATGGGTTCTGTGGCTGATTGGTGAACCCATAGAATGTCTCTCATTGTGTAAATTATCCAGTTTTGTGTAGGGGTTAAGGCACCAGGCTAGAAACCAGGAGATTATGAGTTCTAGTCCCATGTTAGGTATGAAAACTGACTGGGTGACTTTGGGCCAGTCATTTTTTCTCAGTCCAATTCACCTCATACAGTTCTTGTTGGAAAAATAGGAGGAGGAAGGAGCATTAGATATATTCACTGCCTTGAGTTATTTATAAAAAACAATAAAGGTGAAATAAAAAAGATCTAAAACAAAATAAATATTTGTTCTTTAATGAAGTTCCACTAGTAACAAAAATGGCACAGGAAGTTATGGGAAAACATGATGAATTTCAAATGGTGGTGAGTGTGGTTGGAACTAAAACAAGATATTTTAATAGGAGTTCTCAAATCCTCTGCTTGAAATAAAATTCCCTAACCCACCAGGCTTGAAATCTTAGGTCTAGAAAGCCTTGAACTACATCATCTACGTTTTGACCTATGCTTAGTTCATAAGATTATTTACCAAAATGTTCTACCTGTAAATGAATACTTTAATTTCAACCATAATAATACAAGGGTCATTAATAGATTTAAACTCAATGTAATTCACTCTAATCTTAATTTTAGGAAATATGACTTTTGGAATAGTATAGTAAATGTCTGGAGCGATCTACCTGATCCTGTTGTTAGTCTCTCTAATCCTCATACCTTTTACCTTAAACTGTCTACCGTGGACCTTTCAGGTTTCTTAAGAGGTCCCTAAGGGGTCGTGTATAAGCACACCAGCATGCCTACCATCCCTGTCCTACTGTTCCTAATTATATGTAATCATTCTATGTGTTTATGGTTATGTTTTGCCAATTTATATCCTTTTTTTTGTGCCAAAAAATTTTCATGTGTCCATGTCTGTGTCTGTTACTTTTTTCTTGTATTTGTTGACAAATAAAATAAATAAATAAATAAACAAACAAACAATCTTTAAATTACATAAATATATAGGGCAGTGATGGTGAACCTTTTTGGCACTGAGTGCCCAAACCAGAACACGCGTGCACATGCACGCCCACACGCCAGAAACCCAAAGATCAGCTGGCTGCTGCGAATGCGAATAGTCTAGGCCCGCATACACACATGCATACCAGCTAGCTGGTTTTTGGGTTTCCGGTGCTCCAGTGCGCGCAAAGACCAGCTGGCGCACCAAAAACCAGAAGAGCAGCTGGCTATGGCACGCATACCCACAGAGAGGGCTCTGCATGCCAACTCTGGCACCTGTGCCATAGATTCGCCATCACGGATATAGAGGAATGGCGCAATAAAAACTGGAAACACTCACAAATTACCCTTCTCTACAAAGAGAATGTCATCTTACCCCCTTCCTTGGCCCAAATTTAGCTTAACAGATAGAAAATTTCTGAATTCTACTTTAAAGTAAAATGCTGAGAGAATGAACAAGAGAATCAGTATTTTTATTTTATTTATTTTATTAGATTTTTATACCGCCCTTCTCCCGAAGGACTCAGGGCAGTGAATGTTATACTCATGTATCAGAGCCAGAACAATTTTTCTAGAAGTAAGAAAGTAATAAATTAACTTGCCTTTGGCATCCAGTCAGAACACTCTTCTAATGCCATTAGCTATGTCTATACTGTGTCCTACATTTTATATGTCTTTATTTTAGCTAAGAACATATGGAGGACAGCAGCATCAGCTTTTTATTATGTGAAAATTCGATGGAAAAGATGGAAGAATTTGTAAGGTCAAGAAGAGGAGAAGTCTCTTTAACCACCAATTCTTTAGACAAAGGGAGCTAAGCTTTCATGGTTTTCATTTATGTAGTATACAGAGCCACAATGTTGCTGAAGTCAAAAACAGCATGGAAATAACTCAAAGATGAACAAAACAAATGGTGACTTAACAGCTGCCCCCTTTGGAAGACAACTCCGTAAAGTGCTGAATACCTCTGGTGTGGTTGTTTTCAATAATCAACAGCTTATTTTTCTAACGGGGCTGTCCTTGACAGAGACAAAGAGCTGTGTGTAAGGAATGACATATTAACCGTGACCTACTCATTAGTATCCATTCAAATCTTTTCTAACAACTGTACAGCTAAGCAAATCTCCTTGGAGTATCACACAATTCAATTCTATATTCAACTCTTTTCTATGTTTTTTTTTTAATGAAGATATCCTTTCAGTATATGGAAAAGTATAATACAGGTATAATGAGTGGCACCTTTCTTCCTTCCATGACATGCATGGCTTTCCACTCCAAAACATTATATTGCAACAACTCTTGGATTTTATTGTGCAAAGCTTAAAATCAAGAAAGAATACTTTCCTTTTAGTACACAACCAAAGAACTTGATGCAATCTACCAAACAAATATTGTTATCGATTTTCTATGCCAAGGATATGATCCAAAGCAAATCAAGCACTATTAGACTTCACTGATTGCAGCGTACAGTTAAGATTGCATTTAATTCAATGAATGTAATTTAGAATACTTGTGGGTTCAGCCTAGAAGTCCACCTGGCAACATAATACTTCCAATTATTTAAAGAAATTAAATTATTTTCAGTAGCTAATAACTTCTCTGTTATTAATACCTTAAAGATAAAAACCAAAAATACTGGATCAAAGGTAACTAAACGTGCAAGAGGTCAGAGGAAACTGGCTTTAATTCAGAAATCCTTTTGCCTAGTTGAGTTTATTTTCTTTAATTTTTTTCATCTGTGAGATAAATATACCCTAATATACATATGGAACATTCAAATCTATTCAACTGTAAGATGAACCCAGAGAGTCTATATTAGTAGACTCTAGTATACTACTAGATTTCTGAAATTCATCTGAACATATATATTAGGTCAAAACTTGCGTCTCAGCCGAGTTGCCAGTTCAGTTGTGAAGATGTATTCCATATGCTTTTATTTACTTAATCCCTGATAGGGCTGGTAGGGCAAAATGGATTTAATATAGCATGACAATTGAGACGCTGCTGTTTCTGATAAAAAGCTATTATGAACTTCTAGCCATCTAAGAACTGGATGTCATTTTCATACTTAACAGCTGCCCTTGCCTTTTCTTATCACCGCTTTCCTAATCTGTTATTGAAGACAGATCTGTGCTGCTGTCACTCCTTGTCTTTGCAGATTTCCTGGAAGACTGATAGATTTAAAATGCATTCAGAAATGCCGACACACTGAAAAGACCTTGCAACTTTTACAGCTTAGTTATGTCACTAAATTGTATATCTGTGTTTCTATCTCAAATCTGTGAGATGTCTATGTCTCAGACACACAAATATTTATTTCAAAAACCGAACTGTCATTGCCTGTGAATTTATATATCATCCAGGATCAGAGCTGAGGCCAACCAACAAGTTGCTTTTTAGAAACATATTTAGCAGTCTGACAAGCACCATCATTTTTATAATTCTGTATGAAAAAGTTGTTTAATCATTCAAATTGTTCTGATGCTTAATTATTTAAATGATACTAACCTTCAATCAAATTTTACTGCAACACAACTCTATGTGCAGATCCATCCTGTGCACTAGTTGGCACTTGGTGGACTGAAGCTCTGCTCACAGTCACTCATGTCTTAGTCACCTCCCAATTAGACTATTGCAATGTGTTCTACTTGGAAGTGCCCTTGAAGAGCATCCAGAACCTGCAACTGAACCAGAATGCAGTAGTGCAGTGCATGGAGTTCTGGATACATGTCCACGTAATACCAGTTTTGTGAGTTTCACCAGTTCCCAATAGGTTTCCAACAGGGGTGAAATGCTCCTGGTTCGGACCGGATCGCCTGATGCGGTAGCGACGGCGATGGGTGGTTTGGAGAACCGGTAGCAAAAATCCCTGCCCCCACCCCACCCCAGCTGAGCCGTGTGATCATCAGGTTTTGTTTTGTTTTTTAAAGCATTTTTTCTTCAGCTGAAAAAATGCTTTTAAAAGTAAAAAAACCAAACCCTCTGATGATCGTGTGGCTCAGCTGGGATCGTCAGAACACTTTAAAAGCATTTTTTCTACAACCTCTTCAGCCAAAGAGGTTGTAAAAAAAAAAAGCTTTTAAAAGGCTCCTCTGGCAATCCCAGCTGAGTTGCCTGATTGCCAGAACATTTTAAAAGCATTTTTTTTACAACCTCTTTGGCTGACAACTCAGACAACTCAGCTGGGTTCGTCAGAACCCTTTAAAAGCTTTTTTTCCTCTGGCGATCCCAGCTGAGTTTCCTGATCATCACAGGCTTTTAAAAAGCATTTTTTTTGGCTGAAGAGGTTGTAGAAAAAATGCTTTTAAAAGTAAAAAAAAAAATGAAGTTGGCCACACCCGCCTAGTCACATTACCCCCCCCACCAAGCCATGCCCACAGAACTGGTAATAACAAATTTTACATTTCACTCCTGGTTTCCAAGTGCATCAAAATGCTGATCGTCACCTACAAAACCCTGCATAGGACAGGTGCAGATTACTTATAAGACTGATGTATGTAATGATCTAATTAAATCAGATTTAGCAGGATAGACACACTTCTGTCAAACATCAATTGTTTAGACCCAGGAGATATAATTTTGCAGTACCTGCCCTACGGAACATCCACCTCCCAAATGATTCAGATGGTTCCAACTTTATTAGCTTTCCATAAGATTTGGAAAACCTGGCAATTCCCCCAGATATTGAGGTCAGGATTTCGGTTGAGTCCAGTACGTATGCTTTACAATGTGTTGCGGACAAGGTTTGCTTGGAGCCTCAATCGCATTGTGTCATGCTGAACTCATTTTACCCAACCCCATTTTATGATTTTCATTTATTTATTTTTGGATTTTATTGTGATACTTTTATCAATCTACATTGTAAGAAATTTTGGAACAGCACTGCTGGAAAGCTAGATGGTTACATATTAAATGATCACATAAACAGAATGTAAAGCAATTAAAAGGAATAAAATTGTTGGAAGTTTTTTTGTTATATTCATAACAAAGACATGTTCAACTCTGTTCATCTGTTGCACTCCCCATTTTTTAAAATCAATTTCTGTCTGTTAATTGTAGCCATGGCTAAGTCATCAAACTAATGCCTTGGGAAATCTGACATGAGTAATATCATTAGTAGTATTTAAGTTGATTTAATAACATTAATGAAAATGGTAAACATTACCAGAAAAATAAATGATCCACTATATTCTGGTGTGAATGAAGTGTTAGATTATTCTACTGTTCTACTAATGCAGCTTGACAAATCTAATTGGCTTCAGAAAAGCATTACTGACTGAGATGACAAGGAAGGAGGGAGAGTACTATAATATTCTATAGTAGAAAGATCCATGCTATACAGGAAAGTGCATTTATTCTGTAAAACGATGGCCAGTCGTAGCTTAAGGAGGGATCAGTTATTCGCTGGATTCACACATAATTTTCAAAAATATTTTTGAACACACCATAGGTTGGATCTGTATATCTATATCCATATAATTATTTCAACTATGATTAAGCCCCAAATATTCATTCATTCATTCTTAGCATGCCATAATGACTCTACTGGCAATGGGGTTACAATCAAGTTATTTGTAGTAAAGCATTTAAAGTATCAACAATATCAATTAATAAAATGATCTCAGGTTATAATCACAAAATCACATCAAAAACACAAGTTCAAACAAGAAAATAATTAAATTATTGCATGTAAGCACCAAATTCTGACATGAAAACTGAAGAAATATACAAATGCAAATATAATCATGCTGAAGACTCACTAGAATCCATTAGTCTTATGTTATTTGCCCTTCATCAATACCGCTGATTTGAATTCTCTTAAAACTGATTTCTGTGTTCTTGGGAATAAACACGCATGAGCAATCTCATTTACGACTGAGGTTACAATAAACTACAATTTGCTATTATCATGATCTGTTTACTAAACCACTGTTAAATCAAATGACATCCCTGCAGTTTAATTCAAGGTGCTAACTAGTCTCAAATTATTTATTTTTGATTCAATCTTATGCATACTTACTTAGAAGTAACCCCTACAGTGTTCATTGAATTGATTTCCAGATTAGTTTGTATAGGATTACAGCTTCAGTTTAATATTAGTGTGTGATTTGGTAGGGTGAGCATCATCAATGAAACAGTATTTTTCCTTCTCTCATGAATGGTTATTTACCCATAGACTTATGGATTTCTATGTAAAATAAATATGTACATCCTGAGCATTCATCCTTATCTAATTGTCCTCAATTGCTTAGAAGCACAAATTGTTGAACTAACAATGTCTGTAACAGAATTACAAATACCTGCTCCCAAGTGAATAAAAGAATAGCATATAAACTTTCTATGTGGGTAGTGTAGGAAGAAAAATCCAGTTCCAGTTCCAAGCCAGGAATAAGATGGAAGCTGCTTAAGAAAGATCCATTTATTGGTGAACAGAACCAACACACACCAGAGGTGGTATTCAGCAGGTTCTGATCAGTTCTGGAGAATCGGTAGCAGAAATTTTGAGTAGTTTGGAGAACCGGTAAATACCACCTCTGACTGGCCCCGCCCCCACCTATTCTCTGCCTCCCAAGTCCCAGCTGATTGGGAGGAAATGGGGATTTTGCAGTAACCTTCCCCTGGAGTGGGGTGGGAATGGAGATTTTACGGTATCCTTCCCTGCCATGCCCACCAAACCAAGCCACGCTCACAGAACCGGTAGTAAAAAAAAATTGAATCCCACCACTGACATACGAATAGCATGCAGCTCTGGGAGAGCTGAAAAAATTGAGTTGAGAGTAGGGGTCATGAGAGCAGGGGTCATGTAGGGGTCATGGCTGGCTCTATAGGCAAAAGGGGAAATGCAAACCCTAGGTGTTTGTCTGAGCTAATCTTGTCTTTTCTAATTGCTTATCTGGAGTTTCTGTCTGACCCACTCTTTCTGAATGGATTACCAAATCTGTATTTCTAAAAGCTGGCCTCCTGAGTTTCTGCTTGGGGCAGGGAGACTGGTGCTGGTTTCTGCCTCTCTTTAAGATTTTTTCCCATTTTTCCTTTAGGGGAAATATTCTATCCTGCCTTTTTAATATACTCCAAAATGTTTCATTCTCTAGGAGGGTGGGCGAGTGCTGACTTTCTAGAGTAGCAAACAACCAAGAACAAATCCATTCTGCAGCAGATTTCTGAGTATAATATCCATGTGAACTTATCCATGAACACGAATAGCGTCTACTTATACCCATTTGTATGGCTGTAAATTAAAACAGTATATGACCCTTTCGACCCTTGAAATGAGCATACAAAGAACACACTTAGGTCCTTTGTCCTATCTGCTGGCTTTATCCAATGATTTGTCAATGATTTAAGACTAAATCAGAATGGATTTGTTGCCCCCACCCCACTAGACCATTCTACAATTTTATCAAATTTAGATATTATCATCCCACTGTCATTTAGAAGGGATATTAGTTTAATTAAATTTCAATAGTTGAACTGAAAACTCTATTAATTATCTGGCCATAATATCTACATTTCATCAACTGTAACCTGCTTGAAAGAAACTTGCTATGTACTTTTTAAACTTCCGTAAATATCACACGAATCATATTTTACTACTACTCCATTTTTAGTGGGTTCCCCCTCCCACCCCAAATTCTGGATCCTAACCGATTCGTAGTAATCAGACCGTTTTTATTTCTACTGTAGATTGGCCCAGAGCCCCTACCTCGACAACAAGACCGCCTGCACCCAAAACGATGCCACTAGGCGCGATGTGGTTCTTGCACAACTTACGGGTGCAAAAGCCCAGCCACTGCGCGTGGTTTTAATACATCGCGGGGGAGCAAAGGAGGCGCTCGGGGAAGACGCAGCAAGCCTCGGGCTCCTGCAATTGCGCCGTCGAAACTTTTCCTTCCAATAGAGGCTGGCGGGCTATGCCCGATCTCAGCGGCACCCATTGCCTCTAGGACCCAGCGGGCTCCGACGCACTTTTTTCAGGGAGCCGGCGGCTGCCGCCGTTCATGCCCATGTATGTGCCGCGGTGGCTGACTCGTTGGAGCCGGGCGCTGCGGGTGGCGGCCGCTCCATTAATAGCCCCGCGAGAGGCGCCGCCATCCCGGAGCCGCGTTGCTTGAAGGCAGCGGCGCCCCTAGAGTCATGCGCGCCGCAGCCCCTTCCCAGATGGAACGCCTGGAGAAGTTCCAGAGCCCCGGGAAGGGCCGGGGCCTGCGGGCGCTGCGCCGTTTCGTCGTTGGGGAGCTGCTCTTCTCTTGCCCGGCCTTCACTTGCGTGCTGACCGTCAACGAGAGGGGCAACCATTGCGAATGCTGCTTTGCCAGGTACCGCGCAGAGGGAAGACAAGCTGCCGGCCGCCCTGGGAGGAAGGAGACGAGGCCGAGCAAAGTGATCCGCCCGGCGGCCTCCCCCACCCCAACACCTCCCCGGGTCCCACCACGATGCGATGGTCCCTCGCTTCCGGGTGGCTCCCGAGGGATGCGGGCGGGGCGGGGCGGGGGAGCTCGAAAGGCCTTCGTGGAACTTGCGCCCCTCGTGCTTTAAAAGAAGAAAAAAAAATATCTCCTCCTCCTCCCTAAACCCGGATGTTAGCGGTGGGCTGTGGCTAAAGGGCAGCCGCTTCCTCCTTCATCTCGTGTGCTTAATGCGGTTGTCAGACAGACAGCAGCTCAACAGGTGCCCGCCCTGCGTTGAGGGCCATCGCCTAAAGCTGTTCGGCAGGTAGAAACTGCGCAAGGAGTCTGGGTGTGTAGAAATCAAAATCAGAATCAGAATCGAGCTGTAGGGGACCTTGGAGGTCTTCTAGTCCAGCCCGCTGCTCAAGTAGGAAACCATATACCATTTCAGACAAGTGACTGTCCAGCCTCTTCTTAAAAATATCCAGTGATGAAGCACACACAACTTCTGAAGGCAGGTTGTTCCACTGGTTAATTGTCCTCACTGTTAGGAAGTTTCTCCTCAATTCCAGGTTGCTTCTCTCCTTGATTAGTTTCCATCCATTATTTCTTGTCCTGCCTACAGTTGCTTTGGAAAATAAATTGACCCCCTCCTCTTTGTGGCAGCCTCTCAAATACTGGAATAATGCTATCATGTGTCCCACCCTCCCCCTAAACCCAGTCTAGTTTCTCTAGTCTAGTCAAATCCAAATCCTGCAACTGTTCTTCATAAGTTTTAGTCTTCAGGTCTTTAATCGTCTTAGTTGCTCTTTGCACTTTTTGCAAAGTCTCAATATATGTAATCTGGTTACCAAAACTGGATGCAGTATTCCAGGTGTGGTCTTACTATTTCTTTATAAAGCGGTATTAATATGTCATCTCTAAGTGATAGAATACATGATTTTGATTCTATGCCTCCGTTTTAACAACAAAGGATTGTATTAGGCTTTTTGGCTGCTGTCGTACATTGCTGACTCATGAGTGATCATCCACTCAGTGAAGACAGGTTCCTGGTCGGCAAGGGGGAGGCACAGGTGTTCTGAACCGTTTCGGTCTCACCTTCTGCTGTTATTTCTCTTGACCCGCAGCTGAATTGTGGACCTAAAATGAGACCCAGGATGTAATTTCATTCACCGCCTGTTTCTTGCATTCTTCCTTCAGCCCATGCCATAAAGGGCAGTCCACATTGTCAAATAGAACAAATAAGCAGGGTTTGAATAGTTTGATTATGGTGCCTCAAGTTGGTGTCAACCTTTAGCAACTGCATAAATAGACCTTGTCTAGGACAGAGGTCCCGAGCCCTCAGTCGGTGGACTAGCACCAGTCCATGGCATGCCAGAAACTGGACCACACAATCAAGTGAAGCCCTGTCCGTGGGATACAGGCAGCACACAAAACACACCACTTCTAGTCCATGGAAAAACCTCTCTCCACGGAACTGGTCCCTGGTGCCCAAAAGGTCGGGGGGCTAGGATGATCCATCCCCAACTGGGCCCTTTAGGAGTTTTTCTGGTTTACCCATCACCACTGTAATAGGGCTCATTGTGATCTCCAGAAAACTGAGCCATTGCGTAATGTGTCCAAAAGATAAGTTAAGCCTGGTCGTATATGCTGTGGGTTTGGAACTCAGCACTGGGTTTATTCTGTGTTTCATTTGTTTGTTTGAGAATTGACCACAATGGGTCTGAGCAGACTTCTCCAACACCAACGTTCAGAAGCTTCAGGGAAAAACATATTGCATGCATGATTCTGATCTTTGTATAAACATGTTACAAAATCTGAATATCTTTTTCAAGGCCTTCATTGCTACTTATTTGGTTCCAGGGTTGGTGCATTTCTTGCTGATTCCTTTACTGAATCAGTCTACCATTTCTAAATCTTCATTGTCAGTTCTAAGATTTATAATCTAGTCCCATTTTTCCCCACTGTGTTCCTTGACATTCATTAGTTGCGCTTGTAGATCATTCCCATTTTAGATAATAAAATATATCGATAAAATAATATTTTAAATGCGCTCACAATATTGATTCTCCAACCTCTTTTTGTGTTTACCTCAGTGCCTGAGAGTGTCCAATTATAGAAAAATAGTATATTTCCATATATAAAGTCTGCATGTATTTGATAAGTTGGACACAATGCTTGAGGACAAAATGACACTTTGTAGTTCATAGATGGGTGGGAATGGCAAGGAGCAGTCCCTATGTGGACTTATTTGCAGGAAGATAAACTATTGAGGTCTGGATCTCAGGATGCCTAACTCCGTTGGCTGGGTTTCCCAGGAAAGTCCCATTCTTTTTCACGTTTCATTCTTCCTTGAATGGCCTTGCTTGGATTTCCCCAATCCTTTGAATCCACCAAGACCCCTTCAGAACTTTCTAAATCGGAACAATTTTAATGCAAACCTGGAAGTGTGATTACTTAGCAGAAAGTCTTATCTGGATAAGAGCTTGACATAAGCCCTAAGAGATGGGATATCTTTTATATTTTCTTGTCATCTTATTTTCCCAATTATTTGTTATTATAAATAATAGTGGATTAACCAATAAAAATAAAAAGCAATAAAGTACAATTATATAGTTAATTTTCTCTAGTTGCCTCTGCCTGTCCAGAATGGTCCATCTCTGAGTCCTATCAATTGAAGAATAACATTTTGAGAGATCCAGGAAATGTACTCAGTTGCAATTCCTACCCTCTAGATAGAATGATCTCCCTTCAGAGAATTGTGTTCTCACCCTTATTTTATTCAGGAAATTATTGAATGGTTGGTTGTTCTTCCAGGCCTTGGAGACAGGGTGACTGAGCCTTTGCTTTGCTTTGCTTTGTGTCAGTTTTTCTATTTTGTGCTTCTAGTCTGTATTCCTTTTACATAATTTTTTTTAGTTGTAAGAGAATCATTTGGAAGTCAAGTTGTCTATATATAAGTAAATAATCAAATAAATAAAAAATAGTGATTAAAATAAGCTAGCGTAAAAAAATGATCCATTCAATATTAAAATATGATTATCCTTTAAAATATACGAGTGATGGCTAATCTTTTTGCCATCACGTGCCAAAAGCAGGGGGAATACGGGGAGGTGAGTCACACGTGTGTGTTTCCATACCCATAATTCTATGCACCCCGTGCATGTACGTGCCCCCCCCCCCCCCGCGCTCCCCCTGCTTTTGGCACGTGATCTCCCCAGGCTCCAGAGCCTCTCTAGGAGCCTGGGGAGGGTGAAAACAGCCTTCTCCACCCCCCCGGAGACCCTCTGAAGGCTAGAAATGGCCCATTTGCTGACTTCTGGTAGAACTGGAAGACCCGTTTTTTGCTCTCCCCAGGCTCCAGAGCCCCTCTAGAAGCCTGGGTAGGGTGAAAACAGCCTCCCTCCCCCCGGAGGTCCTCTGGAGGCTGGAAATTGCCCGTTTGGGAGCTGAGCTCACGTGCCCACCGATATGGCTCCGTGTGCCATAGGTTCACCATCATAGATATATACTTTTAGTAGTTCAGATTTTTATAGGGAACTTAAACTTGCAACTAACATTTGTATTCATTTGAGCAGCCTGGATTTCCTCATTTCCTTGGGGCTTGACATGAACCTGAACTAATAACAGTCAAAGCAAATTGACGGTAGATAAGAGTCAACGGAATTCAAGGTGGGCTGGACTTAGATCTCTTGGGGGTTAGGAGGGACTCAAGACTCAGGACATGTTTGACACCTCCCTTGGGCTAAGCCTGGTCATCTCCTATAGAACTATTGAGCAATGCATTATTCTGTCCTATGATTATTTTATTTATGTATAAAAGGAAGTTTTATTGTGAAAAAAAGCTTGTAAAATTTATAGCTTAATAGATGGATTAACAGGAATATAACGCCAAAATGTTACTGCTTCCATAGGTATAAAGAGGCTAAGTAGCAGCCAGGTATTGCTAATCAAATGCCCTTGATCAATTAATCATCAGCAAGTATGACTATAAGAGCCAAAGTTTTAGGAGTTTGCTGATCTGCAGCATTAAGGTATAATGTTAATACAATGCCAAAGCGTAAAGACATCAGCAAGGATCTTAGAGAAGCAATTGTTGCTGCCCATCAATCTGGAGAAAGTTATAAGACTATTTCCAAGCAATTTAAAGTCCATCATTCTACAGTGAAGCAGATTATTCACAAATGGAAAACATTCAAGACAGCTGCCAATCTTCCCAGGAGTTGGACATCTCAGCAAATTCAGCCCAAGGTCAGACTGCAATACTCAGAGAAATTGCAAAAAATCCTAAAGTTACATCTCAGACTCTACAGGCCTTAAATGTTCATGACACTACAATTAGAAAAAGACTGAAAAACTATGGTTTGTTTGGAAGGATTGCCAGGAGAAAGGCTCTCCTGGCCATGGTAGCCCAGCTTAGATTTGCAAAGTTAATTTGGCTTTGCTGGATCTCATGGCTTCCCATATTTTCTGTGCATCATTTAAGCCCAAAGAATCACCATGGGAACACGGCTTAGTAACAGTACTGGATATCATAAGGGAAATCATAATATTTGGCAATGTTATGCTTAGGTGATAAGAACAGAAAGCAATTCTTATTAACCAAAGCATTTATTTATTTATGTACTAATAGTGTAAGATACAGAAATAGAAAAGAAAAGAAAGTGAACATAAAGATAAAACCAGAAACTTTTCTTTTGGGTTTAATGGGAAAAGATTTGGGGGGGAAAAACCTGGAATGCTGTATATGTTGATGGCAGCAAGATTACGTTATGCAAAAAATGGAAGGACACTTTGATTCCAACAATGGATGAATGGATGCAGATTCTAACAATGGATGCAGAAGTTGATGGAGTTAGCAGAGATGGCTGACCACTTTGATGAAAGACAAAAATACAACAACTTTGTTTCTACTTGGAAGCCGCTTCTGAATTTTGTGCTTGAGGTAGAAAAAAACTGAAACTTTGATTTTGGGTTAGATAAGTTTGTTGTTATAGAAATGGTTTATACTACCTTGTTTCCCCGAATATAAGACCCTTTCTTATATTTTTTGGAACCCTGAAATAAGTGCTTGGCCTTATTTTCAGGGAGATCTTATTATTTTGGGGCGTGTGGAGCAAGACGGGGCTCTTCTTGCCATCTTACCTGATTTCCAGCTCTGTCTCCCTAACCCTAACCAGACCGGCTACGCATGCATATTTTCGGGGAGGGCTTATTTTTTGGGGGGGGTTTCTTATTTTCGGGGAAACACGGTATTATGTAAAAGTAAAAAGTTGAGAGTCAGAAGTCAAAGCCCTTCCCTCCCCTCCCCCCTCTTTTCCTTCTCCTATCTTTCCTACTATTTTCGTTTGTGTTTCTGTATCTTATACTATTAATACAGGAGCAGAAAGCAATTCTTGAAAAGTAACTAGAAATAAAAATAAAGAGCAGAGGTAGACATAATTTGGGAGCTGGTGACCTGCTTAAAAATTCAAAAGACCATGGGCACTTTTACAGAATGGATCTAAGAAAATTGTCAAGTTGCAGTGAACTTAATAACCAGAAATATCAGCTGGCAGAGTGATGCCTATGGGCCGAAAACTGCCCACCCTGGTCTGGAGAATAAAGCTCATCTTGGCAACTTTTTATAATAATGATGATTGTTATATGAGTCTGCCTTTGTCCTTATAGGGATTACTAATTTTATTTTATTTTTTTTGCCTGCTGCAGTACTAAAGGCTGTTATTGTCATAAAGAAAGCATGACCATTTTGTACTTACTTCTGTTTAGGAAAGAAGGATTGTCCCGATGTGGAAAATGCAAGCAGGCTTTTTACTGCAATGTGGAATGCCAGGTGAGTAACCCAATAAATGTTGATTTTTGTTCTTAATGCTGTGTTTCTAAACGTCTTTATGTCAGATAATAATTTCCAGGTACTGTAGTTTGTAGAGGGAAACAGGGATTGAAAACGTCAGTGTAGCACAAAGAAAGGCTGCAGGGGGAAGTAAGGGGACGCTGTTGATCAGTGGGTCTGGTTGGAACTAAATCAAGACCTGAACCATTCTAAGAATTTGGAAATTATCAGAATGCAGTATTTCTCTGCCTTGGCTACTTTAAGTTGTGTGGATTTCAACTCCCAGAATTCCCTTGCTGGCTGGGGAATTCTGGGAATTGAAGTCCACACAGCTTAAAAGTTGCCAAGGTTGAAAAACACTGCCATAACAAGTCACTGAGGATCAGCTGTGCTGGATCATAGGACTGCTGAGCCATTAGATTAGTTGACTGCTACATGGCCCTAATTGCTTCAAAAGCTTCTGCCTACTTTTAGGGAACCAGATGGTTTAACGTTATTTCACTAAGCCGATGAGGAAGCTTGTGCCTATCTGAGCAATCAGAAATAAAGACTAGATTTAGCTTTGGTGTGTGTGTGTGTGTGTGTGGTGTGTGAGTGGGTGGGAGAATCTGTTTGCAAATGTACTTCATTGCTGCTAATAATAGTGTGTGTTTACAAACCAACTGTGCCTGGCTAGGTAGTTTTATACTTATATTACAGAGGAAGTACTATTAGGCTAATTTTGAATATTTATTACCACTTACAAAGCTTTTGTGCACAAAACAGGGGTTTTTAACCATAAGTTAAAAATGTTTTTCAGTTTAGAGCGTTCCTACATAATTGTTGTATGTGGATTTCCACTGCCACATTGAAGTTTTCTGTTTATATTCCAGATTTAAACTAATCTATGGAATCAGTTTGGAATTAATTTACATTGCTATACGGTTATATGTCAGGAAAGTAAGATCTAAGGAACCATAAAGAATCATATGAAAATGGAATTGAATCAGGCAAAATTATATAATCATAGCCAGTTTTACCCTAGAAAGATTGCTATATAGATGGATACTTTTGTAATCCTTGTCATTCATATACTAAGATGTCTTATTGCTACTTTTAATAAATGAATTGGAATCTATGTATCTTTTCTCCTCTTGAACTAACAGAGAATAAGAAACAGAAGCAAACTTTGCTTTTCTTCATTTTGGCCTGGAATAGTATGATGCACAGAAGCAAAACTGACAGTAGAATATTTAAGGATAGAAAGTAAAATGATGCACACAATAATAAATTGTTAGCCTATAGAGAAATTAAACTATTTGGGGAAGCTAAAATATATTAAAATTTAAAGATATAGGGGACAAGAGTGATTGCAAATGCTTGGACAAATATATAATTTGTTTATTATCTGAAGATTAGGAGACAGTATCATGACAAAAGCTTCACCACCAAAATAACCTTACTTCTGGTTATCACACTCCCAGACAATATCAGTCCTCTTTTTCTTTTCTACCTTCCTTTTTTTTCACCATCTAATATGACTGTCAAGGAAGAGCCATGCCATTCTTTCTTGAGTCTGAATTTTGCAAAAGGCTTTTGAAATTAGTCCAAGGCCATCATCCCTTTTTCTCCTCTTTCCGATAGATTCTTTCTGAGTCTATCTAGAACTGAGTCCCAGCTGAACTGTTCAGAATTGACAAAAACTGAGAAGAATTTGTTATCCTTATTAGAATTGCTGTTCGCACTCTGTGAATTTTGTGTGTGTGTGTGTGTTGCTGTTGTTAAATCACCAAAGCTGAGGTAATGCTTTTGGATATTGTCTGTTTTTAAATACTGCAGATCAGCTGACTTAGTTTTGTGTATCTGCATGCTTCTTATTTATTTTACTGTCTGGAAGGTTTCTGGGTATTGGTTTGATGAAACTGTCATTTACTGCAAATGTCCAGCAGTACAGCTGTAAATACCTCAGAAAAAGTAATTCTGCTTTCATTGGTAGGTGTGCAACAGAATTATATGGACTGAATCAAGAGAAATTAGGAATTTGATGGATTAAAACTGTTGACTATCCATATTATTCCTGTGCTCATGATTTTATAATGAATTGCATGAAGGGTCATGAAAGAGTCACAGGCATATTTTTCTTGATAGCTTTATAATATGGGAAGATGAATATAGCTTCACAGTGAATAAGTATAATAGCAGTATTACATTTTATATTTGAAATCATCTGAAATAAAATTATTTCAAGTTCTCTTCTAAATTTGTGTATTTCTTCTTTCAACTGGATTTACAAGTCATTGAAAACCAATCCACTTCATAAACCCTGAATAGCCATGTCTTCTGCTTTATCTGAACACCGTAAATTAATTCCACTCCCAGCTTTAATGCTCTGACTAGAACACTCTCTGACAGCATCCCCATCATGTGGGGTTGTTGTGGCCTGATCCCTTTTAGTGCTAGTGCCAGCTCACCACGATCAAAGGCAGAAGTAAATTAAGTACTTCCGGGGAATCTGCTGTTTTGCTGAAATTCCTTTTTCTTGAAGAAAAACCCACCTGAAGCCATCTTGTTCATCTACCATGTTTTACGGGGTGTATGGGAGGGGAAAGGGGAAAAATTATGTATCTTTTATTCCTCCTATGACTTTTCAATAGATTATTTTTGTATATGTATTGTATATTTGGATTCCCTTCTCAGCTTGTAATTATTCTGAATAAATTACGTACCTCTGGGGAATCTGACTGAATCTTCAATAGTAATGTGGATGATTAATTACCTTGCTTCTGGTTTAGCACTCTGGCTCTCACCACAAAGCAAGCCTGTAAATTGTCTTCCAAGAAGGAAGATTCTTCCACCAAGATTTTTGGACACTTAAAAGTTGAAGGCAGATTAAGATTTATATGAATCCTTAAGACGTACCATCATATAATAATTTCATGATGGCCCTCCTCCAGATATAATGGACATTGCACAGCTTTATTTACTATAGTTTCAAACATCTTGATTGTCTATATTCTGAGCTCAGAAATATGCTAGGTTATGATATGAATAAGAGCTATATCAAGTTTAAAGAAAGTAGTTTATAAAGTTTTTTTTTTAATTTGAATTTATATCCCGCCCTTCTCCGAAGACTCAGGGCGGCTTACATTGTGTTAAGCAATAGTCTTCATCCATTTGTATATTATATACAAAGTCAACTTTTATTGCCCCCAACAATCTGGATCCTCATTTTACCTACCTTATAAAGGATGGAAGGCTGAGTCAACCGTGGGACTTGAACTTGCAGTAATTGCAAGCAGCTGTGTTAATAACAGACTGCATTAGTCTGTTGAGCCACCAAGTTGTGGCTTGGAGTCAGTTAATTTATGTTTAATAGTTATGAGCACAGTGAATAATAGTAGTATAATAATAATAGTTCTTATCCCTTGCAATTCAAAGGGAAAGGCCCCCAAATTAAATTTGTTTGCAGCTGCATCTCTAGTTTTTATACAGCTATCTTAAATTAAAGTCATATTTTCATCTTGTTCAGATTGTAGTGTTGACGTGAATCTGGGGAGGATAACTCTAGTCTAGACCATTGCAAGACCTTCTTGCTCCAGGAATGGTAGTTAGTACCTAAGGTGTATGTATTCCTTTTAAGATATGGACTACATTCCCTCAACTAGAAGGTAGAAAACTATGTTTAAAAGTGTCTGTTTCACCAGGATTTTAATTTAAAGCCATCAGTTAAATTTAACATTAACTATGATTTACGTAGTTTTTGGATGTCTTTTCTTTTTGAATTTTGCTAGCTGCCTTGAGTACTTGTTTAAACAAAAAAAGATATATAAGTATCAAGAAATGTTACTTTTTGGACATGGCAACTATTATAACTTACGTGGTTCCACAATGATTTTCATTGTACTATGGTATATAATTTAAGATAGCTGGTCTTTTAACAACTTTCCAAAATAACCAGTTCCCCAATCAAGTCCAGATAATTTGCCAAACCTTATTAGTTATAATACGTTTCAAATTGAAGAATTTTAGATCTACTTCTCTCTGTTATGTTTCCACTTCAGAAACTGATTAGCGGTACTGAAAATAAGTATTCTTGTTTTTGTCCCATTACATCAGCCCATCCCATCTAGTCAGGCAGGGAAAGTATGTTGCAGACCCTGTCAATGAAAGAAATGGCAGATCCAGAAAGAGAACCTTCTTTACCACTGTTCCCGCCCTTTGGAATCGTCTTCCTCCAGAGGTGAAACAGGCCCAATTCTGCTGGCCTCCCAAAAAGGAGACAAAATATGGCTCTGCCACCTTGCGTGGAGAGCCCAGAGGAGGTGGCTAGTGCCCTGAAAGCCCTCCCTTCACCTTTTAATTAAATTTAACCGTGTTTAATCATCCTTGGTGCTTTCTAAATCTTTAACTTTTATATACTGTTTTTATATTTATAAAATATAAAAATTTAATAATAATAATAATAATAATAATAATAATAATAATAATAATAATAATAATAATAATAATTATTATTATTATTATTATTATTCAACATTTTATTGTACGCTGCCGGAGTCCTTCTCTGAGGAAGATGGATGTCCAAAAAAAGGGAAAAATGAATAAATTCTAAAGCTCATCTCAGCTATATGCACTGTTATTTCTCCCACTGTTCATTCTATTGGACCTCAATAAGTAAACAACATCTCTTTTGGGTTCTACTTTACTTTGGTTCTTCCCATCCAGGCCCTTACTGCCTTCAGTCATCACTTCTAACTTTGACTGTAACACCAATGTGACCTAGATTGGTGATGTTCACAATCAGAGTTTTTTTTTTAATTCTTTCCCCTACTTTTTATGTATTATTTATTTTAGGTTTTGGTGAGTTTTCCTTTGGTCTTGATGCCTCTGAGAATCTAAAATGCATAGGAGACTTCGAAAGGAAATATCAAATAGCCACATTTTAGCTGTGGAGAACTTGATATTTTTTGTGTGTGAGAGAGATAAGTTTCCATAAAGTTCTGTTCAGTATATCCTTAGCAGATGGGAGTCATTCCGAACACCCCAGCAGAGACAATTCATGTTTCCCCTTCCATTTTTAAAAGGCAGATGTCCTTTCCAGAAGTTTTCTGATTGTAATCCTTAAATCAGAGAGAAATATTGGCTGCCCTGTTTTTTCCCCTCTTGAATCTGGAGTATCGTTACAGCATTAGAGAGTTGGCTAGAACAACGCTGCCTGCTATCAATCAAACGGCTTAGAGGAATGGTGGAAAAGAATGTTAAATGTGATCCTGCTGTGATCACTAAAAAGATCTCTGTCAGAATGCTTCCGTGCCAGATATTATGCAGACACTGCTCCCATATTCCTGCAATGTTCCTGCCTTTTATCTTGTTTTGCACAATTCATCTATATCTTGTCCCTTTAACCACCTTACTAGTTCATATAACTCAGTTGGATTCAGCCTGAGGAAAAAATTTAATTAACTATGCTTAAAGAATAAAGGGGTCAGAAGGGGATGTTGGAAGGACATATTGGCATTGTCAATTTTGCATCTGTCTTAACTGGGCATTTTCTATGCCTATGTGCGCTAGTGAAAATAAGACTGTTGATTAATGTTTTGAAGATTATTTTCTACCTCATAAAAGTCAGCAACTTCTCAACAGTGTTTTCTCTCACATGTATCTCACATACAAATATTCAGCAGCTTCAAATGGGTTTTTTTTTTTAGCTTTAATCTCTGATGATTACTTCTTTGGCAAATATAAGTGGAGATCACTGGAAAATAGTTTCTGGAGAATAGGATTTTAAGAGATCATCCAAGATTTGCTTCAGTTCTTTGTTGTGTAATTTGTAGCAAAGACAATTATTTCATAGAACCAGCAATGGTGATCATTGCTGGTTCTATGAAATAAAATGAAATTCCATTCATGGCAATGGAAGAAGTAGGTAATGGTCAATGACATTTCCCACTGTAACCCAGATCAGTTCTTTCAATTATCATATTGCAGATAGACTCTATGTTCTTTTAAGTATTACAAATATTACCAATACATATGAATTTATGTCAGAAAAGAGGATACCTTTACCTTCAAGTTTAATTTTTTTTCCAGTGCTATCTTTTCATTGTGAGGAAAACAAATTTCATGCATTTTCAAATTGTATGTTTAATTCTTTAGAAACAAGATTGGCCATTGCACAAATTGGAGTGTTCTGCCATGTGCGTATTTGGACAGAACTGGAATCCCTCTGAGACAGTCAGACTCACAGCAAGGATTCTTGCCAAGCAGGTGAGCTGATCTGAAATATTTGTTTTGCCTTGCTTTGTCTAGATGGTTAGGAAAGAAGAAAATAAGTCTGTCAATAACAGATCTCTGCAAAATTTATTTCCTAACTTCTTGCCTATAACTATTGATAGTTCTTTGCTGAACCTCTGAATAATACATTACTTAAGAATATTTTAAAATGTTGCATCTTGAAATAATCTTTATCTTTCCTATCTGCCAAGTTGCCTCCTATTGCCCTCCCTCTTACAGGATTCCATAAAACATGAATCTGGGTTTGAGAGTACTTGCTTTAGTCATGCAGTTGAAATTTTGAGCCTGCTGTGGTCAGTTTCTCTACAAATCTAGTTGTTTGGAAGCTGGTGTTATTTTTGCATCACTTAAAATACATGAATTATTGAGAAACATGTTCCCTAAGGTAAAACAAGTATAGCTATTTTCACTAGGAAAGTAGAGGTCTTTGAAATGACCTTTGTGACAACCTGTCATTGCCAGCTGAGACATCATAGCTTGGTTTTTAAAACCAAACATAGAGAAGATTTGAGAAAATAGAATAAAAGGTAGATATGAAGCTCAGTCTGATTAGATCACTAAAAATAATAGTCTAGCAGATGAATGAGTTTAATTCTAGAAGATCTGCTTTATATTTGGAAAGAGAAGAAGAAGAGGAAAAAATCCTTAGACACCTTTATACTATTTGCTAGGTGATTTTCACTGCTCCATCAGTCATATTTTATGTAACTTGGAGATTTTCCTTTTCTTTACAGTTAGACATATAGTAAAACCTTCTGAGTTTTATACATCCATTGATCGGTCACCTCCTGTATCAGGGTGGCTTAACATAGATGAAACAATTGAAATAATGTGACACTAATGGGGCCTAAATTAGCCAGCACATGCTTAATTTATTGTAGGATTAATGGATATGTTGTCATGGGGTGACCCAGTTTGGCTTTAATCTACTGAAATTTGCTCAAAAGCAAACAATTCAGAAAAACTTAATCCAATATGAAAAAAGTATTATATCAAAATAGTCCTTGAATAGGTAGGTACCTTCTTTGGTTTCAAGATAACTGCATGAATGGGTATATCTTAGCCTATTTTACCATGCAAAGATAGCAGCTTAGTAGAAGAGAAGTAAGAGAGAGCACAGAGCATAGAAATAACCCCATCAACATCAAAATACCTGGATAGTCCTTCCTATATAATTCTTGGATTGGTGAGAAGCATGCCTAGAATTTGTTCACAGGAAGAATTTGCTTGTTTGCATGTTTCTAAGTAACTATATTGTACTGCTCTTGCACTTCTCCAGCATGCCCATCTTTGCCATTAAAATAAAAATTAAATTCCTTAAACAATGGCCTTTGAAGAAAATCTATATGTCCGAGAATTACTAATCTGACAAGAATAATCCAGGTAGAGTATAGAGAAAAGATGCTGAAGGCTTGTTGGCAGGGTAGTCTGACCAATTCCCTCCTCTGCTTCTTTCTTTCTCCCTTTCCCTTTTTCAAATTAAAGCATAGTCTACTGATGACCCAGAAACAAAATTAGACATTTTAATGATGAAAAGTCATTGGAATAAATTTGGGCTTTTATAGCTTGCAGGGAATGGAAGGGGGCCCTACATGGAATATGAAAACTAAATATGCAAACTAAAGTCTCCAAACCTCAGCTGTTGGGCCACCTGCAAACTCACATTTAATGGCCAAGATTACAAAGGAGTGGCTTTAGGCCAATGCTGGAGTGTTGCTTTTGAACTCTTGTCAACATTGAGATTATTCACTTTCCTCAAAGCAGAGTTTGCCTTCTGACTGCTTGCTATTCTTAGCTGGGTTTTTTCCCCCCAAATTTGCAACTAAAACAAGGGAGAGTTTTTCTATCACTCTTCCTATATGTATGTGTGCAAATTCCAGCATGAGCTCTATGTCTCTTGATGGCTTATATATTGTAAGAGGTCTTGACAGGTAAACCTGAAAAGCTGTTCATCCCTTCTCTGCAGTCTTCACAGGATGATTGTTACAAGTGACAATTGCAAATAGCCGAAGAAATATTTTGGAGGTTTTTCAACAAGTCATTTTCTCTCCCTCCCCCCCTCCTTTTTTTGCACCATTACCAGAAAACACACCTGGAAAGGACTGAGTCAGAGAAACTCCTTTCTATAAAAGAATTTGAATCCCGTAAGTAAAAATAAAGGAAAACAGTATGTTGATTTTCAAAAGGCTTTTCAGGGGAAGAAAAAAGGCTTACTAATTTTTCTATGTATATATTCGCTTTGTATCTGTTATGGATTGGATGTAGACATTGGTGAGGAGCAAGGAATAACTGAATTCTGGTTATCCTCTTCTTTGCAAGAAGCTCCCTCCAGGCCTTGCTGCCTGGACCGGGGCATTGTGAGAAAAAGGAGACATTTGAAATATTGGCAGAAGCATCTTCTGAATATGGAGCATATGAATATGAACTGCTGCCTATTTTCCATCATCTCCCCATTTCCACTTGGTGGCTTTCCACAACAAACTATGACAATCCAAAATGACAGTACACATGAAAGATGACACAAGTTTTAGCTTTTGTGTGACTTGGTCCCCTCTTGTCTCCTCTGAGGATGGTTATGGGCTCAACCTCCCACTCCACTTAGCAAGATTTCCTCATCCTTGAAGCATGTTAAAGCATTTCTGTGGGCTGATGGGAAAAAGTATAAAGGGAAAGTCATTTCTCTTGACTCTTATCTACAATTGGATATCTGGATCTAATCCAATAGTTGAAGTAATCCAACAAGCCAACCTTGGTCTCTTTGATTTTGACATAGCATTAAATATAAATGCATCCATTTTGGATTGTTAACCATTGTTTAGAGCAGGGGTCTCCAAGCTTGGCAACTTTAAGATTTGTGGACTTCAACTCCCAGAAAAGCTGGCTGAGGAATTCTGGGAGCTGAAATCCACAAGTCTTAAAGTTGCCAAGGTTGGAGACCCCTGGTTTAGAGTGAGCCCAAACCAGTTATGGCTTTTTAAACAAACTGTGCTTAAACTATGACATGCTGGATGATTTGAACAGTCCCGTTGAGGAGCAGAGTAACCCCCTCCCCTGACCTACCCTCCCAAATGATTCTCCCAGATGTTATAACTTTGGGAAAGATAATTAAAATTCCACCTTATTAATTATGTCATTTCTATTTGTCAAACAATATTCCTGGCTGAGGGTAACTTTTGTGGCTATTACTGTTATAAAATTTTAAACTTGTTACCACAAGTCATAAAATTAGAGATGATACTGTTTTTTGATAGTGCCTCTAACTGTAAGGTCCACTAGTATTGCCATTCAGCTCTGACATGTCCTTCATGATTTCCATCTTTCTGGATGTCCCTAAAGTAAACTAAGGAAATAACTGCAATTAACTCTTTATATATGTGGTGGTGGTATTGTTGGAGAAAAATCAATAAGGGAACTTCTGAATATTTATGGCTTTCACTTTCCTCTGTCTTCTCACTTGGCCTTGCAAGACAAAGATGAGTTTATTTTTCGTCGTACTTCAGTCTCCACACAATTTATTATAGGTTTGCAAAGCCAGGTCAAGTGCGCATGGTCATGTTCAATAACATACCATGGGCAAGATCATGAAACAAAGAAAATAGGGTGTGTTTATTGTCAAGCAACAAGAACCTAGAAATTAACACACTATGCTGTACTTGTCAAAGGCAAAATTCCCCAACTTTCCACTAGTTCTGATTGTCTGAGCAATTTCTTCTTGAACCCTTCTGAATATGATTCAAGGTGGTGCTGATGATCTGAAATCAAAGGTAGGTTTCAGCAGGTTTTGACCAGTTCTGGAGAACCGGTAGCAGAAATTCTGAGTAGTTCGGAGAACTGGTAGTAGAAATTTTGAGTAGTTTGGAGAACTGGCAAATACCACCTCTGGTTGGCCCCAGAGTGGGGTAGGAATGGAGATTTTGCAGTATCCTTCTCCTGGAATGGGGAGGGGATGGAGATTTTACAGTATCCTTCCCCTGCCATGCCCACCAAGCCACACCCACAGAACTGGTAGTAAAAAAATTTGAAACCCACCACTGCCTGTAATATCCTTCACAGCACAGGACTGGATTATTTGAGGAATAACCCCTCCCCCCAATTACATCTACCCATCCCGTTAGGTCCAACAGAAGGGGAATGCCTTGAGGTCTATCATCTGGGACTCCAGGAAGAGTCTACCTGGTCAGGTAGAACAGGTCAAATGGAGAGAAGAGATGTGTCTGTGCCACCAGGCTTGGGTATCTGGAGGTGCAGTAGAGCCTGTATAGTGGTTGTGTTGAGCGAAGATTAGTTTTATTAAACCTTGGCTATGGATTCTGTTACTTAGCCTTTTAGATGGTTTCATGGGCTTTTTATATTTTTCAAGATTGCACTTCATTCTGTTGTAGTTTTTAATTTGTAAGCCACCCAAAGTCAAGAAACTGAAATGTGTAGCTATATAAATTGAAATAATAAATAAAAAAGCACTAACACAGAGTTTGAACTATTACATGCTAGCTAATGAATGGCTGCCATATAATACTTAAAAGTCTGACGATGCCTGTGCTAAAGCGCTTATTAGTATTCAAATTGTACCTTCCACGGGATATATGTATGTGTATGTGAGAGACAGATAGAGAAAACACCCCCACCACCACCACATTGCCCCATGGCAGACAGAGAAATAAAGCAACTGTGAAAGAAGGCAGAGCAAGCTGGAAGAATTGGCTCTTCAATCAATTGATAAATTGTTGCTTGATCTGGAGAATTAAAAAAACCCACTCAGGGGTTCAAGGGAAGCTCCTTGGACAGTGAAGATTATGAATTCAGGTTAGAGTCATTTGGGGAGTGGGGGGGGCAGGACAGTTAGACCTTTACTCAGTTGAAGCACTTTCTCTTTCAGTTTGTGTTAAATAAAGGTATTTTGTGTGGAAAAAAGGGTACAGTGCAAATACTTTAAATGTTGCCCGTGCATATTATAACATAGGTAAAGGTAAAGGTTCCCCTCACATATACGTGCTAGTCGTTGCCAACTCCAGGGGGCGGTGCTCATCTTTGTTACAAAGCCAAAGAGCCAGCGCTGTAAGACGTCTCCGTGGTCATGTGACCGGCATGACTCAACGCCAAAGGTGCACAGAACGCTGTTACCTTCCCACCAAAGGTGGTCCCTATTTTTCTACTTGCATTTTTACGTGCTTTCGAAACTGCTAGGTTGGCAGAAGCCGGGACAAGTAATGGGAGCTCATCCCGTTACACGGCAGCACTAGGGATTCGAATCGCTGAGCTGCCGACCTTTTGATCGACAAGCTCAAAGTCCTAGCCCCTGAGCCACCGCGTCCCCTATTATAACATAAACTTGGCTTAACAAGTAATTGTTCAAGATGAAATATTTTTACTTCTAGCTTTACTCATTTATACATTTAGAACTACTTCTAAATGTCTTCTCAGATGGCGCCTCTCAAGATGCTTTCTTTTTTAATCACAGTTTGAAAAAAATAGCAACAGGTTATATTAGGCATGTAGTTTTTTGCACAACTGAAGACATTTTTGACATGTGGTTTTCAATTGTTTTCAAGTCCTCAATTTTAAAATCTGAGCAATGTTAAAATCTGTTTTCCTTTTGAACTATTATTCAAAATACAATGATTATTCACGTAGGATATCACATCATTGGTATCAGCTTAAAACGAAGAGAATTAATTTTATTATAGGCTTAACAAAAATTTTGGTTGTCAATTCCCCCCTCCCCCATGATTAAAGGTTGAAGGCCAGTTTTGTTAAGTCACCAGGTTAGAGATTGTGAGTTCCAATCCCATTTTAGTGGCAAAGTCAGTTGGGTGGTTTTGGGTCAATCACACACTCTCAGCCCAAGGAAGAAATGCAGCTGCAAACCATATCTGAAATCTTGCCAAGAAAACTTGTCTAGGCATTCACAAGGAATTATGACTGATTCAAAGGTACATGAATGCACACACTCACATACAGAGTTAAAATGTCCTGGTTATTATCATTTTTGATGATAATTACTCATGTTCACAAATCCTGGACAAGGGAAAGATTGGAGTAACATTGTTCGTTGCAGTAAAAGAACAGTACATGGTCTTTCCATAGAGTGTATAATATCTTGAGCTTAAGTTTATTATTGACAACAAGTGATCATTATGGTGTTAAAAATGTCCTTTCCTTCATAGATCTTGATAAGCTTGACAATGAAAAGAAGGAGCTAATTCAAAATGATATCTCTGCTCTTCACCACTTTTATTCAAAGCACATAGAATACCCTGACAATGAAGCTCTGGTGGTACTTTTTGGACAGGTAAGGTAGCTGAAGATAAAAGGGGTTAGGAAGTATGATTGCATAGGTACAAAACTGTGTTGTAATTTCTGCAATTGTTTCTTGGCAGTCCTTCAGTGTGGACTGTGATTGCACTGATTCTTCAATACTGCAAAGATATTTTTTACAGATTGCTTCCTCTTGTATTGTGTATATAAAAACACTTGGGCATAATAAATTCCAAATCCCTTATTTTGGAAGCATGCTAATATCAAAACCACATCAGATGCACATTTTATGTTTTAAGGAATTCTGCTGGGGAATTTTGGGATAAAATGCAACATGCTTAAATGAGGAATTGCTTTAAGACTGAATTTCTTTCCCCAAAGAAATAAAATATACTTTTATTATTTTGTTAAGCAATTTAAAGTAGGAATAACTTACTTTCATGTTTTTCTGGACTGTTATTTCAGAATCTATTTTTTTTTAGATTTAAATGTTATGAATGGATGGATGGATGGATGGATGGATGGATGGATGGATGGATGGATGGATGGATGAATGAATGAATGAATGAATGAATGAATGAGATTTTTTGAAAAATTCCTTCCAGCCTTCCATCTTTCATGGTATTTGTGTCGTTTGGTCTGCCCCAGCTAGGCTATGCAATTCTCATTTTTCAGGCAAAATTAGATTATAAATAAACTTTGCATAAGCTCCCTTATGTAATCCTGGTAGTTCAACAGCAAGATTTAATTAAGAATAAGCAGTGTTATAATCAGATTAATCAGCATGGTACAGATGAATGGGGTCAACTACCATGCAGAGCTAAGTAAGCCGGTGGATTTTTTTTATTTCTAAGATCTGAGTGTGTCTGTCTTCCCGCTTCTCTCAGGTTAATTGCAATGGCTTCACAATTGAAGATGAAGAACTTTCACACTTGGGATCAGCAATATTTCCCGAGTAAGTGTTTGAGAAATAGTACTGTATTCTTTCCCCCAATGTATTAATGTTGTTGTCAGCGTTCCAGAAGAACCCAACTCCAACTAAAAACTCCGAGACAGTAATTTTCTCAAAGTTCCCATTTATTAGAGTAGGTATAACTAGCACATCTGGGAAAACCCGAATCTTTATTATTTATTTATTTATTTATTATTTAAATTTATATACCGCCCTATCTCCCAAAGGACTCAGGGCGGTTCACAGGCATATAAAACATCGATACACAAAATTAAAATAATCTTTAAAAAACTTATTCCAATGCCCTATCATTAAAAATAGAAATATAAATATTAAAATCAATTTAAAACCCCTATAAAATTTAAAATCTAAGCCAGTCCTGCACAGATGAATAAATGTGTCTTGAGCTCATGACGGAAGGTTGAAGGTCCGGAAGTTGGCGGAGTCCTGGGGAGCTCGTTCCAGAGGCGGGAGCCCCACAGAGAAGGCCCTTCCTGGGCGTCGCCAGGCGACACTGCCTAGCTGACGGCACCCTGAGGAGTCCCTCCTGTGAGAGCGCACGGGTCGGTGAGAGGTATCTGGTCGCAGTAGGCGGTCCCGTAGATAACCCGGCCCTATGCCATGGGCGCTTTAAAGGTGGTCACCAAAACCTTGAAGCGCACCGGAAGGCCACAGGTAGCCAGTGCAGCCTCGCAGGATGGGTGTTATCACGGGAGCCACGAGGGCTCCATCTATCACCAGCGCAGCCGCATTCTGGACTAACTGTAGCCTCCGGATGCCCTTCAAGGGAGCCCCATGTGAGGCGTTGCAGTAATCCAGGCGAGGCGTCACGAGGCGTGGTGACCGTGCATAGGGCCTCCCGGTCCAGAAAGGCGCAACTGGCGCACCAGGCGAACCTGGTAGAACGCTCTCCTGGAGGCGGCCGTCAAATGATCTTCTAGAGACAGCCGTTCATCCAGGAGGGCGCCTAAGTTGCGCACCCTCTCCATCGGGGCCAGTGACTCGCCACCGATGGTCAGCCGCGGTTAGCTGACTGTGCGGGATGCGGCATCCACAGCCACTCCGTCTTGGAGGATTGAGCTTGAGCCTGTTTCTCCCCATCCAGACCCGTCGGCCTCCAGACACCGGGACAGCACTTGATAACCGTTGGGGTGGTCCGGTGTGAAAAGTACAGCTGGGTGTCATCCGCATACAGCTGGTACTTCACACGAAACCACTGATGATCTCACCCAGCGGCTTCATGTAGATGTTAAACAGAAGGCGAGAGAATCGACCCTGCGGCACCCACAAGTGAGGCGCCTCGGGGCCGACCTCTGCCCCCTGTCAACACCGACTGCGACCGGTCGGAGAGATAGGAGGAGAACCACCGATAAACGGTGCCTCCACTCCCAATCCCTCCAATCGGCGCAGCAGGATACCATGGTCGATGGTATCGAAAGCCGCTGAGAGGTCTAATAGGACCAGGGCAGAGGAACAACCCCTATCCTGGCCCTCCAGAGATCATCCACCAACGCGACCAAAGCCGTCTCCGTGCTGTAACCGGGTCGGAAACCGGACTGGAGCAGGTCTAGATAGACAGTTTCATCCAGGTGCAAGGGAAACTGATATGCCACCATACTCTCTACAACCTTCGCGAGCGGGTTGGAGACCGGACGATAATTACCTAAAACAGCGGGTCAGGAAGGCTTCTTGAGGAGGGCCTCACCACCGCCTCTTTCAAGGCGGCGGAAGACTCCCTCCACCAAAGAAGCACTCGTAATCGCCTGGAGCCAGCCTCGTGTCACCTCCTGCGTGGCCAGCACCAACCAGGAGGGCACGGGTCCAGTAAACATGTGGTGGCATTTAGCCTCCCCAACAACCTGTCCATGTCCTCGGGAGCGACAGGGTCAAACTCATCCCATACAATGTCACCAAGACCGCCCTCAGCCGTCTCACCCGTATCACCGCAATCTTGGTCCAAACCATCCCGAAGCTGAACGATTTTATCGTATAGATAACCGTTAAACTCCTCAGCACGTCCCTGCAACGGGTCATCCCGCTCCCCCTGATGTAGGAGGGAGCGGGTCACCCGAAACAGGGCGGCTGGGCGGTTATCTGCCGATGCAATGAGGGAGGAGGCGTAGGTACGCCTCGCTTCCCTCATTGCCACTAGGTAAGCCCTAGTATAGGACTTCACTAGTGTCCGATCAGCTTCTGAACGGCTAGACCTCCAGGAACTCTCTAGGCGTCTTCTCCGGCGCTTCATCCCTCTCAGCTCCTCGGAGAACCAAGGGGCTGGTTGGGACCTGCGCTGGGTCAGAGGCCGCAAAGGCACGACCCGGTCTAAGGCCCCCGCCGCGGCCCGTTCCCAGGCCGCAACAAGTTCCTCAGCCGAGCCGTGTGCCAGACCCTCAGGAAATGGCCCAAGCTCCGTCCGGAACCCCTCCGGGTCCATCAGGCGCCTGGGACGGAACCAACGTGTCGGCTCCGTCTCCCTGCGGTGGTGAATGGCGGTCAGAAAGTCCAGACGAAGAAGAGAGTGATCTGACCATGACAAAGGTTCAATGACTATTTCCTTTAAGTCCAGATCTCTCAACCACTGACCAGAGACAAAAATCAAGTCCAGAGTGCCACCCCCAACGTGAGTAGGGCCATCAACTACTTGGGTCAGGTCCAAGGCCGTCATGGAAGCCATGAACTCCCGAGCTACCGTCGATGACGAGCCGGACGATGGCAAGTTAAAGTCCCCCACGACTAAAAGTCTGGGGGTCTCAACTCCCACCCCAGCAAGCACCTCCAGGAGCTCGGGCAGGGCAGCTGTCACGTAGCAAGGAGCCAGGTGCGACCAGCAAGCCCATCTGACATCTATGACCCCATCTCACAAGAGGATTCGCACCCGGCAATCTGAGGTACAGTGGTCTCCCTCGGCTCTAGACTCTCTCTAATCACAACCGCCACCCCACCACCCCTACCCTGGCCCATTGGCTGGTGAAATGCTTCGGAACCCGGAGGGGACATCTGAACAAGGGCACGCCCCTTCTGGGCCCAACCAGGTCTCCATGCGCCCATAAGGTCCGCGGCACCCCTGAATAAGATCGTGAATTAGGGGGCCTTATTGGCCACGGACCGTGCATTGCATAACATCAGCGAAGGCCAGGGCCCTGAGGATCCTGACCATCCGGGAACGGGAGAAGTTTGAGGGCTCGGGGCGCGCGATCGCCTGTAAGCACCGAGCGCGCACCCCCCTAACACGATATGAGCCCCCACTTCCGCTATATCTGCCCCTCCCCCTTACCGTGGAAATAGCACCACCCTCCACCAATGGAACACCGACTCCCCATGACCTCGGACCCACCAACCCCGCCACGAGCATGTGCAGGAACTGGACTCCCCGACGGGTTACCCCAACACCCACCCTTCCTCCCACCCCCAACCCAAGCCCGTCGGTTTCCTTCCCCCTTAAAATCCCTTAAAACTCCCTTAAAAATCTATTAAAACAGCCAATTAAAAACCCTAAGCCTCCTATTTTTCGCATGCCACCTCTCGGGACTCCAAAGCCCGTCCTCAAGGTGGGCCCTCGATAATCTGGAGGGCCAGACCCGCGAGAGAGGGGCATCTCGCAGGGCAAGAAGGTCAGCCGCAGTAAATGTTCGCATCACTGAGGCGGTCCGGGCAAGGCCCATCCTGGGCTGGTCAAGTTGGCAGCAAAAGTCATAACAGATGATAAAATGACCATGACCAGTCTGTCCTGATGGGAAATAGTTCGAGATAATCCATGTGCGGTAGATGACAAAACCGCTGACTCAGTCAGTTCACCACCCCATACAAACGACCTGGGGTGGGCTAAGGAAGAAGGGGAGAGGAACGATGGTAGAGATGTTATAAAGATGGTAAATAGTGGAGGGGTGTCCGCTGGACCCGCGGGTCTTCCTCCGGCGCTGTCACATATCCGCGCCACTAGGGCAAGGTCACAGCCACCCTGGGCCTATCGGGCCATCCGCCACTTCAAAGCACCGGGGCAGGCCGCCGCCGCCCACCGCCTCCGCCAGGCCACCGCCACCGCCTCCGCCAGGCCGCCGCCCTCGCCACCGCGAGCAGGCCACTGGAGCTCCCCTAGATGAGAGGGGGACCCCCGCCGCCAAATCCGCCAGCAGACCCAGGGCCCACCAGTGACAACGCCCGACGGAGAGGGAAGGGCCAGGCCGCCGCCCTCGCCACCGCAGGTTCGAAGGGCCGATGGAGCCCGGGCGGCCCTCCAGATCTTCATTGGGGCGCAGCCCCTCCGGGGCTCCTCCCATCGCCACCGGAGACGCCCAAACTCCAAACCTCAACTTCCACTGGCCAAGGCTTCCAGGCCGGGGTCCAGGGCGCTGCCCCTACCCCCGCCGCCGCCGCCGCCGCCGCCGCCGCCAAACCGCCGAAAAAGGCTGGCGGCGGCTCGGCAAGCCGCTAGGCCGCCAGGATTCCCTCTGGGGGGCCGGGGCTCCGCCGGGCCTCCCGGGCTTCTCCCAGCGCCCAGTGTCAGCGCCCAGCCACCCTATTTACGGGTGGCTGGATCTTCCTCCATCAGGGCGGGGGCCTATGATGGTATTAAGGCCCCCCCCCAGACCCAAAAAGAGCCTGGAAAGGCCCGTCGCCGCGTCCCCGATCAGCAGGGCGGCGCCATCTTGGACATGCGCAGAAGACTATCTGACTATCTGAGAGTTCCAGGCTTTCCCTCAATAATTCAAAACCCAAATCCAGCCCCTGCACCCATCAGTCCATCACATGGTCCAACCACCATCCGTCCCAACTTGAGACACCAATCCAACCACTCCTCCTCCAGATGCAGGAATACCATGATCTTGACCGAAAAGAAGAATGCTGTTATGTCTAACTATATTCTCTCTACCAAATCCCCCCTCCTAATTTCCCAGGCACAAGAAGGTGGCAGCATGGAAGCTTCAGGTGTTAATATGGCTTCCAAACCTGACAGTTGTTTCCAATAACAAGTGTTTTAAAAAAAATCTCTAGCTTGTTTACAGACTTGAGCCAGTGGTCCTAATTCCAACTTGTACTTCAGACATCATTCTCAACTACTCCATGTTCAACCTAAGAAGCAGATTTTCTAGGTAGCATCTCTGTTTCTGCATTAGGAATGACTGCTGAACATAAGAACTTGCATTAGGTTAGGTTAGGCAAAGTACCTTCTCTAACTTAGGACTGTCTACTTCCACTGGCAATACTCCTCCAGAGATCTTTGCTTGGGAGAATAGCCAAAGGTGGGCAATCAGAAGAACTTGGAGAAACTCAATTTATAAAAGTCTGATATAAGCCATAATAGATTAAAAGGTCTCGTATGGTGTATTATACTCTTTTATGGTAGCAATCTACCTATGTAGAGAGAAAGCTGTGATGGTAAAGACATAACATTTGATTTCTTTGGACTTCTGAGAATCCAGCCCTTAAACTTGTGAATAGATGCAAAAGAAGCATCAAACACTTCAAAGGCAAAACATAAATTTTGCATGCACAGGGATTCGCCAGGGTCTCTGGCCTCTCTAATTAAAAATCCTCACCTTTATTAAGAAGGCTTTTAGGTATTAGATTCACGAGGCCCATTGTAAATTAAGATAGGTGATTTTGCCCTTACGACTGTTGACAGCTTTTTAATATTTATATGGTTGGGAGATCATTGAGTTGATACATATGGAAGGTGTCTATGAACCCCATAGAAAATGAAGGTGCTGAAATGTCAAAAAGAACAGAGAAATAAGATGTACAGTTGGCCAACTGACCCATGGAGGAAATGGAATGTGCCTCCCCTTTTATTTGCTTAGCTTATATAGTGTTGAGGTACAGGCTAGATAGTCTTGGTCTACCCGTTGGTGCTTGAGACGTACCGTTGGGACTGGAAATCTGACCATTCAGTTATAAATTGGGTTGTAAATCAAGGCACCTAGATGACTGGACCTGATTTTTTTATATATTTTTGCAGTAGCCATGCAGTAGTCATGCAATTGTTAAGTGAATGGCACAGTCATTAAGTGAACCCATTATTCTGAATGGGTGTCTTTTGCCAGAAACTGACCAAAACCACTGGAAACCTGCAAAAAATCCATAGCAAATCATGGGTATCTGACCACAGGATGCTGCAATCAGTCATAAAAGTGAGCTGGTTGCCAAGTGCCCAAAGGTGGTCACATGACTGCCTGTTTCTCAATTTTTAGCAATTTGTAGGAAGGAAGAGCAGGACATAGACCATGAGGGAGACTACAAATTAATGACTAACTTAATGTAAAATCAACATTATCTTTTGGGAGTTGGAATATGGGACATGTGGCTCAACTATGATCGATTCTGTTATGACTTATTCAGCTACACAATGTGTTGCCATAAAATAATCACTTCTGTAATATATTAACACTTGGATATGACTTACGATCGCAATTGAGCCCAAAATTTCTGTTGCTAAGTGAGACATTTGTTAAGTGAGTTTTGCCCCATTTTACCACCTTTCTTGCCACAGTTGTTAAGTGAATCACTGGAGTAGATATAGTTAGTAACACGGTGGTTAAGTGAGCCTGGTTTCCCCATCGACTTTGCTTGTCAGAAGATTGCAAAAGATGATCACGTGACCTTGGGACACAACAACAGTCATAAGAATGAACCAGTTGTCAAGCATCTGAATTTTGATCACATGATCTTGGGGATGTTTCAAAGGTCGTAACTGTGAAAAATGGTCATAAGTCGCTTTTTTCAGTGCCGTTGTAACTTTGAACGGTCAGTAAATGAACTGTTGCAAGTCGAAGACTACCTGTATAGAAAAGTTTGCAAATTCACCACCCAACCCAAACCAGGCACAGTGAAATTACTTCAGTACAGTGGCTTCAGTGAGAAAGTTAACACATATTGAATGAACTGTTTCTTTAAAATAACTTGTGTTTTTAATTCATTTAGCTACATTGTGTACAAACTTCATTTTCTAAAATAATCACTGGCAATGGCAACATATTCTAGAAATTAAGCAAATTGTTACGTCCATTTCACATTGTGCTAATCTTTTCCAGTGTTAGAAATATATCTCACACCTTTGCATAAATTGGAGTATTGCTTGTTTCTTAAAAAAAAAAAAAAAACCTCTCTTTTTCTCAGTGTGGCACTTATGAACCACAGTTGTTGCCCCAATGTGATTGTTACCTATAAAGGGACGGTGGCTGAAGTCAGAGCAGTTCAAGAGATTGAAGCAGGAGATGAGGTAACTGACTCTATGCAATTTTTATGTGCTGCTTTGGAATGTATAACAAATACGTTGCACAGGGAAAGGCCAAGTGTTTTGCTCATGCAATATTGCTGAAATAAATAGTATCAAGTTTATGGTATCTCAGTCGCTTCATCTGGTTTCTAGTTTTAAAGTACAGCTGGAAAATAAGCGTCTCTAAATTTTGAGGAATACAGAAAGGAGAATGATAGAGCTGGAAGTGACCTTGGGGTCCTTGCCTAAGCTGGAGACCCTGCTATCCAGTGTCTTCTTAAAAATCTCCAGGGATGGAGCACCCACAACTTCTGGAAGCAAGCATTCCCGTTGATTAATTTCTCCTTGGTTCTAGATTGGATCTCTCCTTAATAAGTTTCCATCTGTTACTTTTTATTGTGCCCTGAGATGCTTTGGAGAATTGATTGAAACCCTCCCCTCTTCTCTGTGACCATCCCTTAGGTATTGGAAGACTGCTATCATGTCACTCCTAGTCCTTCTCTTCATTAGACTAGTGATACCCAGGTCCTAGAACTGCTCATCATATGTTTTAGCCTCAAGCTCCCTAATCATCTTCGTTGCTCTACTCTGCACTCTTTCTAGAGTCTTAACATCTTTTTGTATCACAGTGACCAAAACTGGACACAATATTCCAAGTGTGGTCTTACCAGTGCCGTATATAATGGCATTAACACTTCACATGATCTTGATATTATCCCTCTGTTGATGCAACCTAGAACTGCATTGGCTTTTTTGGCAGCTATAGCACATTGCTGGCTCATACTTAGATGCTTGTTCACTAGGACTCCTACTGTTACTACTGGTAACCCAGGTACCACCTATTCTATATGTGTGCATTTGGTTTTCCTTGTCTAAGTGTAAAAATCTTACTTTTCTTGTGTTCTGTTGGAGACTGCCCAGTGTTCAAGCCTGCCAAGATCTTTTTGGATCTTGAGCCTATCTTCTCAAGTATTGTCCATTCTCTCCAGGGCTTGCTGCAAATTTGATGAGTTTCCCTTTTATCATCTCATTTAAATTGTTTATGCTAAGAATACTGGGCGTAAGATAGAACCCTGGGTCCCCGCTGCATGCTTCCCTCCATGTAGATGTAGTTCCATCCTTATGTTTAGAGATTTGATTGACTGGTTATTTTCAGTGTTCTAAAATGGTAATCCCAGTTTTTTCTCCCACTTCTCTCCCTGAATCTTAAATTTTTTTAAAAAAACCTGTATTTTTTGTCTCCAATCTTCAGTATGATTGGATAGCCACTGCTAAGAGTGGGACATTTTGGCTAAGTGCAGTTTAACCAAAAGAAGACATTATGGAGTTGCTGGATTCATTAGCAAAGAATATGTGATTAAGTGGGCATACAGTTGCTCTCCAGTACTCTAAGATGCTTTCAGAATTTTATTGCTGCAAAACGTGGACTAAGTTTTACTTGCTAATTCAAGCACCTAAATGTAAAGAACAGAGAAATAACAGGATAAATAGATAAATAGGCACCTTCTCATAGTGAAGAAGTATTTTAGGAATGTAACTTCTCACTTCCTGCATATTCATCCTCATCTGAGTTTGCCATGGCAATGGCACTAGAACCTCTTCACTGCATTCCTAACTACTATGGGGTTATTCAAGAAGACCCTGATCTCTTTGGATGCCTGCCTTATATCTGTTTTGGAGACAAAAGGGCTGTAGAGGAAAAGTTTTAACAGGTCAAATGTAGAGAATGTTAATTGAACTTTTGGAAAAGATTCTTAAGTAGAGTTAAACTCTAACTCATTAATCTTTGGTGGTATGGCGTATGCCTCCATCTTCTGGTTCAATGTGATTATTGCATGAGAAACGTGTCAAAAAAATCCCACTGTGTGTGGGGAAGGGAAGTACACATGTTTAAATTGGCTTTCGTATTTTGTATCTGGAAAAAGCAATTGAATACGCTCACTGTAGAATAAAAACAAGCAACTGTTAACTAACATCATTGCCTTAGGTTTGCTGTGAGAAAGTGAAGGACACAAAGAGCTGGCAGAATGAACAATTTACATCTGTGGTGGAGCAATTAGATATTTGCCTTTCCTTCTTGGTTTTATCACATTTTATTTTAGTTGAGAGATTCAAAATGGGACTAGGGTCATTTTAATTTTGTTTTTCTTATATGTGAATGTATTTTTTATTTTGAAACTTTTAGAAAAAAATATAGGTACTTTATAACTGACTATGATAATAGAAATAAGCAAAAGACCTCAACATCCTATTTTATATATGGAAGGAACTAAAAAAAAAGAGAAGGCTAAATTAAGATGTGCAACCTTCATTTGTGTGGCTGTATTTATCCACAAATGGCTTTTGGTGGTCATTTTATTTGATCCTTCTATAATGCAGTTTCCCAAAGTATGTTCTACCAATGCTATTTATTTAACAATCAAGTTGGGATTGCTTAGTACAGCATTCATTTCTGGGGTTTGTTTGTTTGTTTATATTTATTAGATTTTTATTCAACCTTTATTATTTTATAAATAACTCAAAGGAGCTATATGAGTATACTTAATACTCATTCTTCCTTCTATTTTCCCCACAACTATCCTGTGAGTTGACATTGGACTGAGAGGGGGACTGGATCAAAGTCACCCAGCCAGCTTTCATAGCTAAAGTGGGACTAGAACTCATAGTCTTCTGGATTTTAGGCCAGCACCTTAACCAATGGTGGGTTTTACCGGTCTGCCCCGGTTTGGGTGAACCGGTAGCGGTGGCTGCGGGAGACTCTGCCCACCCACCTGGATGTCTCTGCACATGTGCAGAAGCTTCTACACACAGAAGCTTCTACACATGTTGTGTGAGTGCATGAGTGCACGCCCACGAGCGAACCAGTAGCCACTGAAATTGAAACCCACTACTGACCTTAATAAATGTACTAAATTGGACAGTCTGGCTCTCCTTATGTCTGTTAATCCAGTAACAAACTCTAGTTAGGAATTATGATTTTCTTGGGTCCATTGAATCTTTTATTTTATTTTATTTATTTACACGAAGGGAGAAATATACATTGGCTGGAAGCTTACTATGTCCTGAAGTTTTGAAAAATAATTGTCATTGGAGTTTCATATGCATAGCATATACAGCAGGTTTAGTATCAGATGGACTGTATTAAAATCTGTGTGCTGTTAGACAACTGTCATTTTACTTTTCTCAGATTTTTACCAGTTACATTGACTTATTGTATCCAACAGAAGATAGGAATGATCGATTAAAAGATTCCTATTTCTTTACCTGTGATTGCAGGGAATGTTTTACTAAAGAAAAGGTAAGCCAATTTAACCATTTAATTATATGCTTTAGTACTTAGACCGGTAGATTGACTATGATCACAACACTATTCTTACAATATCTAGCAGTTTTATAGTGCCCCTGCAGTACTTGAGACCCCCAAACAGACTTGGGATTTTTGAGGTCAGCTAGAGCTAAGGAGAGATTGAAACCCAGGTTACGTTTCCATTTCATATTTTCTGCCTGTTCCCCTTTCTGTTGTATCTTAACTACATCACTTATTTCTATTACAATGCAATGCCCTTTTCCAAAATCATTCCATAATTCAGATCAGGTAGGTGAAATGGTCAGAAGCCAAAGGTACAAGGGTCATAGATCCCTCACCCCCAGCCATGGGGGGGATTTATGAATTAAAAGCAGAAGCTACTCTCTTACTTTCTCAGCAACTTTCGTCTTATAGATCAGGGGTCTCCAACCTTGGTCCCTTTAAGACTTGTGGACTTCAACTCCCAGAGCAAAGCTGGCTGAGAAACTCTGGGAGTTGAAGTCCACAAGTCTTAAAGGGACCAAGGTTGGAGACCTCTGTGATAGATGGAATTGTAGCCTTCCAAACGAGTCAGATCTCATTTTGTAATTGAATGAATTTTAACTTGCTTCTTTGTCAGTCTTCTGTAATCTAGGGTCTTCCAGATCTCCTCACGATCACAGTAGGTAGCCCATGGCTTTCAGTTTGATAGAAATTAGCCAATACATCCAGAAGGAACCAAGTTTTAAGATGCCTTACCCATTTTGATCAGTTTAGTTACTGCCAGTTTGCCTGTGGATCTGCTTTTTGTTTTTGGAATAGCCTTTGTAACTTTCTTATAAATCTTCCCTCAGGACAAAGATAAACTGGAAATCCGTAAACTGAATGAGCCTCCGTCTACGGAGGCTGTGCGAGATATGATCAGATATGCCAGAAATGTGATTGAGGAATTCAGGCGGGCCAAACATTACAAATATATCCTTTGGTGTTATCTTTCTTGTGTCCATTTCTGCAAAGCTGAAATTTCAGTTCAATTTAGCAGCCTCACTTGTTGAGGCATATCCAAAAAATGATTTCCCACAAACTTGGGTTGCAGCTCTCAAATAGAAACTTTTTAAGAATTTTATTTGAACTGCATTGTTAAGCCATCCTAATTCATGGTTCCTGACTAAGGTACAGATTAGAAAACAGTTGCTGTTCTTCAAATGTTGTAATGTACTTCCCAGCTCAAAAAGTGTGTGTCGACAAGGTCTCACTCATCATCTTCAGGCTGGTGCTTTCGGCTTTGTGCTTCTGTGAGCAAAGCGTGGTCGGAGCTGCCATCTCTCTATAAATACTGGTGGGGAGGTGGGGAGTGTTGCTGTGAGCGGGTTGGTTGACTGTGTGGTTGCATCTTGATTGGTAGATGGAGTGGGTGTTTGCAGATTGGTTGAGGTGGGGAGTGTTGCTGTGAGTGGGTTGGTTGGCTGTGTGGTTGCATCCTGATTGGTAGATGGAGTGGGTGTTTGCAGATTGGTTGGTTGTTTCATAGCATCCTGTGTGGGTGTGGTCCTAGTCTTTTGTTCCTGAGCTTTGGTGTTGTGGCCTTTGGAGTTCTGTGATGTGATGTCTTGAGCAGATGGCTATGATGCAGCATCTCGGGTTTTGGTTTGGCTCTGAGTCCGAGGTCTTGTCATGTGTTCCTGGCATGTATCAGCTTGCTTTGTGGGGATCGGAGGGGGGGTGCCAGCATGGTCTGGCTTCTGGATGGTGGTTGTGTTTTGTCTGTGGGACGGGTTTGGGTTTGAATCTGGTGAGAATGATTGGTGGTGGAGTTGTGTGTTATCCTGGGTCTGGTGTCAATTTTTGTGGCTGGGACTCGTTTGTTGACTAAGGCTAGTTTCCAGATGTCTGGTAGGCGGGAGGTGTCATCCTGTTTGTCCTGCCGTATAGAGAGACAGCAGCTCAGACCACGCTTTGCTCACATGGGCACGAAGCCAAAAGCACCAGTCTGCTGTTTATTCCTTTTTAACTGCTAGTGGGGGTTTGAACTGATTGGGTGGGAGCTTGGCTGTGCTCTGATTGGATGGGGGTTTTTTTGTGCTCTGATTGGCTGGGGGTGTGTCCTGTTTGGGTGGGGGATTGGTTGTGCTCAGATTAGTCTGAGTTACAGGGGGATTTGAGCTGCTGAGCTGCATTGCTGTTGTTTGGCTTCGTGTTTGTGGTCGTGCTACATCTTCATAGTGGGTGTCTGTCTGCTGTATGTATGGATTGGAGGGGTTTGAAATGGCTAATGTTGCAGCTGCGGTCTGGCTTCTGGTCCTTGGTCGTGCTTCCTGATCAGTGTGGGTTTGGGTCTGCTTTCTGGGTGGATGTGTGATGGTGACATCCTGTGTGGACCTCGTGAGTGTGGGTCTGGTGTCATTCCTCGTGTTAGGGATTCGTTTGTCATCGAGTCCCTAACACGAGTCTTGACATCGAGTCTTGACATTGAGTCAAGTCCCTCGTGTCAGGTCCCTCGAGTCAAGTCCCTCGTGTCCCTGACACTGACTTGACATCGAGTCAAGTCCCTCGAGTCAAGTCCCTCGTGACATCGAGTCAAGTCCCTCGTGTCAGGGACTTGACAAATGAGTCCCTAACACAAGGAATGACACCAGACCCACACTCACAAGGTCCACACAGGATGTCACCATCACACATCCACCCAGAAAGCAGACCCAAACCCACACTGATCAGGAAGCACGACCAAGAACCAGAAGCCAGACCGCAGCTGCAACATTAGCCATTTCAAACCCCTCCAATCCATACATACAGCAGACAGACACCCACTATGAAGATGTAGCACGACCACAAACACGAAGCCAAACAACAGCAATGCAGCTCACCAGCTCAATTCCCCCTGTAACTCAGACTAATCTGAGCACAACCAAGCCCCCACCCAAACAGGACACACCCCCAGCCAATCAGAGCACAAAAAAACCCCATCCAATCAGAGCACAGCCAAACTCCCACCCAATCAGTTCAAACCCCCACTAGCAGTTAAAAAGGAAGAAACAGCTGCAATCACACATTGCTCCCAGAAGCACGAAGCTGAAGCCTGAAGATGACGAATGAGGAACCATAATTTGAACATTTAGGCTAATATATGAGTATTATAAATAAGCTTGGTATAAATGTTCATTAATGGTCATACAAGCTAAAAAAAACTTATAGATCAGTATTTTGAAACAGGATGGGGCTTTCATAAGACATCAAACTGAGGTGGATTGGAAATAGGGTGCTGTTTCCACCCATCCTTATTGACAGCATCCTCCATCTCCCTGGGATGAAAACAAGCAAGGGAGAAAATATTTGGTATCATCAAAATCTTACTGTCTATCTACTATCAGCTTCACATTGCTTTGTATAGATTTTAAATAACATGCAAAGATGAACTGAAACTATGCAGCACCTCAAAGGCCAAATGTCATATGAAGCATCACCACTATAATTCCTCTAGTCTAGGCCTTTAGAGGAGGCTACATATTTACTATTAATAATCTCTTTAAATGCTAGTCTGCAAAAACAAAAAGCAAAAAGGTGCAGAGTATACATCCTTACAGTTTCAGCTGAGGCAATAATGATGAGACATAATATTCAGAAACCTAACCTGGAAAATATAGTTTTCATTTGTCATGTACCTTAACTCTTGGCTTACCCCCAGGTGAACTGCAGGAGATTTGTGAGCTCAGTCTGGACAAGATGGGTTCTGTGTTTGCAGAGAGTAATGTTTACATGTTACATATGATGTATCAGGCCATGGGAGTTTGTCTGTACATACAAGACTGGGAAGGTGCTTTGCGCTACGGGCAGAAGATTATTAAGCCATATAGGTATCTGACTTTTCCTCTTGCAACTTGTATAATATAGTAAATTGAAATATTTGTAAAGAAATACATCTAATTAAACACACTGTTGGCTTTCCTTTCAATGAGCAAAGAAACAAATATCATTCCTAAATATTTTGGTGTGCATGTGCCAATATAAAATTACCTAAAACAATTACCTGAAACAATATAAGTCTTTTTATGGTGGCAATCAGTTGTCTTGAAGCAACAACTTTTAATTTGTTTACATTGATGTTTGAATTAATAGATAGATAGATAGATAGATAGATAGATAGATAGATAGATAGATAGATAGATAGATATAGATAAAACAAACAAATTTCTCTAGAATATTAGATGAAAAGTTCTAGAGAAAAAACTAGTAAGCTAGGAAGAGAACTATGAATGTTGACTTCATAAACAAACTCAGTGTGACTGAAATTTTATAAAGCACCTTATCTCTAAGCCCATCAAGAATAGAATAGAATAGAATAGAATAGAATAGAATAGAATAGAATAGAATAGAATTTTTTATTGGCCAAGTGTGATTGGACACACAAGGAATTTGTCTTGGTGCATACACTCTCAGAGTACATAAAAGAAAAGATACATCCATCAAGAATCATAAGGTACAACACTTAATGATACTCATAGGGTACAAATAAGCAATCAAGAAACAATCAATATAAATATAAATCATATAAACCTATCAAGTGGTAGCTCCATGATAAAAATCGTTTCTTGGATCTCTGGCCTCTTCTATCATTAGAGATGTCAAGTTTTATGTTCCTGTTTCTCTTCTTCTGTTAGCCAATCTTCCCAGTGTCTCATGTTATGATTATGACTGGTTGGTATTCTGACCTCTTGCTTTCATTACCTAAAGAGTCATGAAATTAAGAGCATTCATGGATCTATTTTGATGTCGGAAAATATGAAGCAGATTTTGCCCAGAAAATAGAATGCTAGCATAGCTATGCATTTTGACCTTAAGCATCATATAAGTTATCCATCTCAGTTTTCCTACCCAGTATATCCTTCATGATGAGGACAAAACTCATATACATGCTTTACATGGAAAAGGTCACAGGTTTATTTGTCAGCATTTCTTGTTATGGCTGGAAGCACTGTTGTAGGAACTGAATTGTTGGTGTACTGTAATATCGAGACACAGCTACAGGGTCCAATGGCCTGTCTTCATATATGGCAGCTTTCTTTGATCCTATGTTCCCAACATATTTCTCTCCAGTATGCCTGTTCCTCTTGCTCCCCTCCAGCAATGCTACTGTAACTGGTTGGTCTTCTATTTCAGGGGTCCCCAACCTTTCAGACCTTAAGGATCACTAAATTCATAATTTTAAATCCCACAGATCATTAATATGATCTGCCTAATGACCAGCTGGGTGGGTGTGGCTAGGTGGTCATGTGACTGGGTGGGTGTTGGCAACCCAATGTCACTCACATCGAGGGGCGCCTCTACTCACCCCTATCCTGCCAGCCACTTCTTGCCTGCCCGGCCGGGCTCCTTAGGGCCCCAACAAGAAGCAGTTGTTGGAGCTAAGCAGTCACCATTAGAACTAGTTGGCAAAACAGCTGCTCAGTTCAAATTGGATCTGACCAAGAATGAGGCTCAGCAGAAGCACCTCACTGAGGACTAGGAGCATAGGCTTTCCAAGCAGAGGCAAGACCTGCGGGAGTGCAAGGCTAGGTACCAGCGCCTGGAAGCGGGCTGAGATGGTCAGCTAGTTCCAGGCCATGAGGCAGTCCCACTGGAACAAGGCCCTCTGGCTTTTTGCCACCAGTGGTACTTCCCTCCAGACTTCGGCCAAAGCCCTGCACCAGGAGGCTGAAGCAGACCCCAAGTTGGAATTTCTGCCTCCCTCCGACCCACACAAAAAGACCCTGAAGGGGGAGACACTCTGCAGCAACACAAACATTCATTGCACGTATCTGTCCCAGGGACCATAGTTTGAGGACCCCTGATTTAGTGCAATATTAAAAAAATGCAAATAATTTTTCTGTGGATCACCAAAATTTTCTCAGGGACCACCAGTGGTCCATGGACCACCAGTTGGTGACCCCTGTTCTGTTTTGCTCACGACAGTTAGGAATTGACAAAGTTCAGCAGAGTTTTAGGAGAAGAGGAAGGCAGGTTCTTGTGGCAGACCTCTGGCTTACAGGAGGTACTTCAGTAGGCCTCTCGAGGCATTTGGTTTGGAAAAAGATTTCATTGGCTTGGATTTTAAAGAGCCACTGAGGTATATGGGCACTTCTGTATCACACAGATAGGCAGTCCGATGGCCTCCAGGTGTTTTGGAATACAGCTATCGTAGTCTGCAGCCATTATGAACAAAAGGAAAGGGATGTGGGAGTCCCTGTCCAAAATCTAGAGGACCAGCTCACCTTCTGTATGGGAAGAACAAGTATTTCTTTGAAATGGCAGATTTTTACAGGGCTGGTGGCTTCTTAGATATTTTAGTTTCAAGGTTATAAACAAGATTGTTCTAAAAAGGCTACATTTTGTAGCCTATTTACAGAGAAGCATTACTGCCAGACTTGTAAACCTTAGGTTTGTATATATATGGGTGTGTGAGCCAGCAATCAGTAGGTTCCTTGATAAATTATTATCTTAGAGCATAATTTCCCCCCTAGCTGGGAATACAGCTCTTTCCCTTTGAATCAGATGCCAGTGTGAAGTCATAGATCAGCTGGCGGGGAGTGGTGATAGGGAAAGCACAAGAGCACACACTTCCCCCCTGAGGCCACAATCAGATTTATCACCCCTGATCCTTGCCTAGCTTTTATGGGCTTGGAGCCTAATTTCCTAAGCTGGTTTAGGCTGGCTAAAAAAACTACCAAGGGTCTGGTGTACTAATACTTTAGTTCTTGGATTGCCTTCTCCCTGAATGGCTATCTGTAAAAACTGTAAAAAAAATAATAATCTTGATCTGTTGAGCATCAGTTGACTAAAGTTCCTTCCATGAGACTATCGTGAAACATCCACCATCTCTAAAACCAATCTTTGTCCTCGTGGTCAAGTTAAGTGAAGGCAGGGCTGTGATACCTCTTGGATAGCTAAGAAACCACATCCTTTATAAGCAAATGTGTGTTTATATTTTGCAGTAAGCACTATCCATCTTACTCTCTCAATGTGGCATCCATGTGGCTGAAGCTGGGAAGACTTTACATGGGCTTGGAAAACAGATCAGCTGGTGTTAAGGCTCTCAAAAAGGTATACGCATTGTCTTTGCAGAATATGGGTGTTAGTTTAATTTGAACCTTCATGTCGTCACATAGCAATGTTTTGCTTAGGAATATTTGTTCATTCCAAAGGGCTTTGCATTATAATGTTCTTTATTGTGAATTCCTACTTGGGAAGTTAGCCTCCTTGATTTTAATGGGATTTACTCCCTATTAAATGTATATAGGGTCATACATTCAACTTTTGCCTGCCACCAAAAGAGTAAAATAAAAGGTGTCCCCCGAATCAAAATAATTATTTTTAAAACAAATGATTCTAAAGATTTCTCAAATGTATTTCTCGTGGTCACTCCAACTCTTCAGTTCAGGTAGTAGGAAGAGAGAGCTGAGTTTAATTCATGCATGTGGGTCTTCCAACAAGATCCCTCACTGAAAAGTTGTTCTGAGTTTTCATGCTTTTGTGTACAGTCAGGAGCTGTTCAGAAACTGAATGTTCTTGGCTGTGGTCAAAGCTGACATATGGCACCAAGCAGATTGCATTTCAGTAGCTAGTTTGAATGTTAGTGCATATGGTAGTCAAAATATTTTTTTTGTCTGTGGTTTCACAAAAAAAAAACATGTGTTGGGGGGAGGGGTGTGCGAGCAATAAACGTGGAGATTTTCTCATTTTGCGGGATTCATTTTGCTTCTGTGGGGGCAGTTGCTTTGGATACCTTCTAGTGGGTCAATATCCAGGCAGGAATGATAGAAGCTCTCTAGAAACTAGAGTAAAGATGAATAGGAAGCTGGAGTTCTCGGTATACAAGGCTTAATGGAAGCAACTACTACAGAAAGCAGCTTACATAAATCATATGCCAGTCTTAATTCAAGAGGACAGTTCATATAAAATAAGTTGATGATTCACATTGGATGAAGGATGTTTATTTCCTGATTTGTGGTACTTTGCATGATTCCACCTAAATCGATTCATGGCCAATCTTGCTAATTTGCTTTAGAATTAACCTGAGATTCCACCTTCATGAATTTCTTTGAATCCTCTGCCACTAGCGAATTCTGTGATCACGCCATATAATATACTGATTTTATTTTATTTATTTATTTTTTTAAATAATTTTTATTAAACAGATTTGTCTTTAAAAACAACATAAAAAACAACCACAAATACATAAAAACAAAACACAACAAACAATACATACCATCTAAGGTCATTTTACAGCTGTCTGTATCAGCATATGTATTTTGCTTTTGTGGTTCTCTATTCTATCGTATCTATTTACTTCTTGATAATAGTTTAATAATGTTACATCAACTTAAATAAACATACTAATTTTAAATTGCACACATATTAATTCAGTACCTTGGGAAAGGTGCTTTGTGACAAATTGTCAATTGTATCCTATCCTTCTTGTATCCAAATAATTTTTATTATTAATTATATCCAGTGATGTAGAATTACCTCCAAAAGGTTTTTTAACTGCTATTTATCTGATTCTAGTTGGTTGTGATTTTCCAGTTGAAAGTATCTTCAGGGAAGCATCTTTAATATAAATGTCATCATCATCATAATTAAACTGTACCACCCAACTCTCAATGACTGTGGACAGGCTAGCAATTGTTAAAAACATTTACAAGCAAGGAAATAGTAACAACAACAAAAGAATAAAGATGACAGAAATAACAAACCCAGATGGAAACAAAAAAAAAGAAGAAAAAGGGGCTTCAATCACATTTGCCAAAGGCCTGTGCAGGAAACACCATCTTGAGAGGCCTTGGGAAAACGGGGGTCATTTGAGTATCAGGGGGAAACTCATTCCAGAGGGCAAAGCACTGCTACAGAGAAAGTGACTTCTGGGGTCCCAATAGATAACATTGTTTAATCAAAGGAATCCAGAGTGTGCCAATCCTGCCAATTTGGTTGTTATTACAGGAGACACCTAGTCCCTATGCCACTTAGGTAGCAACCATACCTTGAATTGCACCTGGAAGCAAACTGGCAACTAGCGCAGCTTGTGAAGCTGAGGCGTTATAAGGCCGTACTGAGGCAGTCCCATCACTGCCTCCACAGCTGCATTCTGGACCAATTGAAGCCTCTAGATCAGGGGTGTCAAATTCAAGGCCTGCAGAGTGCTGAGATCTGGCTCGCAGGGCCACCCTGGAAACAGTGAAGGACTGGCTTGCCGTGCCTCTGCCAGTGAAAACGGAGCTCCGCTTTCGCTGGCAGAGGGTTGCAGGAAGCCATTCCAGTCGAAAATGGAGCTCATGAGCCTGTTTTCTCTGGCAGAGCGCTCAGGCCAGCACAGGTGCCCCCAACATGAGTGACGTCAAGCTAAACCCCCCCCACCCCTGAGGTCAAACACAACCCTAATGCGGCCCTCAATGAAATTAAGTTTGACATCCCTGCTCTAGATGGTCTTCAATGGCAGCCCCATGTAGAAGACAATCTACGTATATAGTAACTTCAATTTAATCCTATTCACTTTTGGTGGGTCTATTAACTGGGCCTATTAACTGAACATAGCAACTTGAATCTTCCAAGGTGAATCCCTTTTAAGTATGTTTATTGCCTCAAATTATTTATAAAAATAATAAGAGAAAATGAATAAATGAATAAAAATAAAGTATTACTTCAAATCTGTTGAAATATTTTAACTAAATTGTCACAATTTATAAGTACAAGTACTTTCCTCCTAATTGTTGCACAAATGATTGCAAGGGTCTTAGCACGGACTAAGGCCAAGATTACTTATGTCAGTTAGGTTACAGAGGGAGCATGAGCCATTCTTCTTGACTACCCAAACTCCATCTTGTAATAGAGTTTTTTTTAAATATAATCGGGGCCAAATGTGGCTCAAAACAGCCCTAGGCAAAAGTCCTCTTAAGTTTGGAACAGAAAAGCAGATATAATGTCATTTAACTTTTTGCTTTTCTGTGCCTTTCAAAAGAGCTCAGAGATCTCTCAGGATCAAAGGTACTGTGTATAGAATACAGTTTGATACTTGCAATCAAATGGGCTGTTTTCAATGGGGTACATTTAAGAGGACAAAAACCAGCTAGAGGTTTCTGACTCTTTGGAATCCCTGATGAGCATATTTCATAAACCAAGGCTGTCTGAATCAATTGTATTTTTTCCCCCATTTGCAGGCAATCGCTATCATGGAGATAGCGCATGGGAAAGATCATCCATACGTTATAGAGATCAAAAAGGAATTAGAGACCCACTGAGTCTTTGAATCTATGTAATCCTTCAACCTTTCTTTAAAAGCCTTGCTATGGAAACTTCGGGAGTGCTTTGAAAATTGACGCGGAATGAAAGCTTTTCTGTAAAATAATTGGAATGACAAACATGTGGTGCATTTGGGCCTTGCCTCTTCCATTCTCTGAGGTCTATGTGAAATATCTTGAGCCTTGATAAATTAATTCTGAATGCCTTTTCCTCCCTAAGAAAATGCCATGGTTTCACACAGCTAATGCCTTTGATTGATCATGTGCAAAAATGACCAGTTCTTCTCTCAATTGAGTTTAATGTATTGTATCTTATGCAAAACGACTAATTAAATTTGGACAACACTGCTTGACCTGACTTGCTTGTTTGCCTCGTTATTGTGATTTAAGTGTATAAAAAACATTCTGGGTACTATTTTTTGTAACTTTTAAATATAATTATACACCTTGCATCTCAAAAGTTCAAGTTCAAGACTATTACATATACAACTTGTTGATGTTGCATATATTTTGTCTCTAATTATATTCTTATTATGCTTACTCAAGTTTGTGCTAATAATACATTTAGGGATTGTGAACATATATTTTCTAAGCATTATGAATGGCTGCATAACTTAATATGCCTGGTTTAATATGGAAAAAATGGAGGCTTGTCAATTATATATTCCTGTAGATAGTTTTTTTCCATTTGGGAATACCTTTACTGTATTTGTGGTTTTTTTAAAAATATTTAACTGATACTCATCTCCGTGTATTTTTAGAAGCATACATTTGCCAAGTGCCTTCTGCTCATTTGGCCATACAGATACCAAACAGAATTAATGCAGATTGTTTATATAGAAGTTAAACCTTAGGAAATATCCTTTTCTGACATGAATAGCAGTATTCAGTGTTTTGATACTGTATGGGAAAGCTACACGTGATGGACTTTATTCAGCTTAATTTTGCTTCTTCCGATTAAAGACAATGTATTCTCTTAAAAATTCAAATATAAAGCTTATTGGTTAAACACTAAAAGTACATTCAGAGTAATTCTATGGTATATGTTTTATTGGAAAGAAACTTGAATGATTTAGGCAGGTTTGTCCTTTGAGTTTGTTGCTTGGCTCCTGGACATTTCATTACCAACTAGGTAACATCTTCAGCGAGGTTTTGGGGCAAAGTGTCTTGTTTGTTATATAGGTCTTGGGTGGTTGATTGGTTTTGTGATTGAATCACAAGACTGAGTTACAAGACGGATTGGATCACAAGACTGTTTGAATCACAAGACTGCTTCTGGTCTTATGACTTCTGGTTGGTTGCTGGGAGGCGTGAAATTCAATAATCAGAGGATGATTGGTTCTGTGGTTGGTTGATGGTTTGGATGGTCTGCTTCCTTATTGGTACGCTGGTTCTATGTCAATGTGTTTGTTGAATGGGCCCGTTGGCAGAATGCCAGGCTTCGATAAACTCACATGCCTGACAGGTTTGCCGATGACTTTGGCTTCGTTCCAGTCGAAACAGTGTTTGTTGTTGGCTTGACTGTCAATCAGCGTCTTCGAGTCATGCCATTTGACAGCCAGCTGGTGTTCATGGATTCTGGTTTTTAAATTCTGCTGTCCTGTCTGCCCGAGTAGAACTGGTTACAGTTGTTGCAACTGATTCTGTATATGATGTTGGTACTGTCTTCCTTCTGTGTTCTGTCTTTGATCTTTGTACCCTGCTGAAGATGTTACCTAGTTTGGTAACGAAACATCTGGGAGGCAAGCAGCAAGCTCAGAGGACAAACCTGCTTAAATCTACAAACCGAGCTACAAATATTTTCTCCCGTCTCCAGACTTGAATGAATTGTAATTTCCAAACAGATGGGCCACTTCTTCATACTTGATGCTTTCTTACAGCACCACTTTAAACAAATGCTGGTTGCTGGGTGACGTTGTGTTTTAGCAACAGATGCAAAGTGTTTCTCAAACCTCATTGCAGCAAGTGGGATGGACAGCGTTGAAACTAAAACTACCAAGACAATGAACAATCCTAGTCTCAAATGGAACTTTCCCTGCTCATTTGCCTAGTTACACAGTGGCTTGTTTTGAGTGACAGAAATTATCACGGGACCTTAACTGACCCTGACTGAGCTTCAAAAAGTTAAGCAGGTTCAAACTCAGATTATTCTTACACGGGAGATGACCAGGAAGTCCCAAGACTGAAAACCACACCGGGAAGTCCAAAAATTGTTTTGGAACACTTTGCATTATCTGAAAAAAAGAATGTACGTGCTGTTGCTAGAAACCTGCATGGTTGTCAGTAACAAGAAGTCAAGCCTGACTCAAGGACTGTATCTTTTAAATCAGGGGTCTCCAACCTTGGCAACTTTAAGCCTGGAGGACTGCAACTCCCAGAATTCCCCAGCCAGCAAAGCTGGCTGGGGAATTCTGGGAGTTGAAGTTCTCCAGGCTTAAAGTTGCCAAGGTTGGGGACCCGTTTTAAATAATGGATTAACACCCACAAAGAACATAATTGATAATATTTCTACATGTCTAAAAGTACCTAAATAATTTGGAACATTTTCCTTTTTAAAAAATTGTGAGACCAGAAGAGTGGAAAGTATCTAGTGCCAATAGTGTGTTAGTATGTTTGATGGACCAAAGTGTGAAAGTCCTCCTGTCTTCCTGGATCTGAAACAAGATAATTCTTGTCACTTACTAATTCTTTTTCTCTCTTGAAAGCTATGCATCTTCCCGCTCTACCAGCAGCATCTGCAGATACCTGTATAGTTATTCTATGGTGTAATTTCCATAGTGCCTTCCCCTAGTTATTTGGAAAATGCTAACTTATTCCCTCTCCATTTTTAAACCCTGAAACTTAGAAACAGCATACTAATTCATGCCCTTTTATTTTGTTATTTGTGTTTGCTTGTATGTATGTTAAAAAATAAAGTATCTTCTGGCACATGACCGGCTCTGCTATTCTTTGAAGTGGTTATTTATTACTTTGCTGAAACTTGGTAAATTTTTGGATGTTTTTCTTATGCTAGTTGTCTAGAGAAGGCATGGGAACATGTAACAAATAAGTCTCTCCAACCTTTCCTCTTTCCATTCACACAAGTAGGGCATTCGGTTATTTTTAAGCAAACTTAATTAGGCAAATTTAACAGCTGCCTTTTCTCATACAACACATATCCTGGAGACCGTGTATGGAAAGCCAGCTGGGTGGCTTTGGACCCGTCAGCCATCTCACTTCACAGGGTGGTTGTTGTGGGGAAAAATAGGAGGGAAAAGTATTAGGTATTTTTGCCACCTTGAGTTATAGTTTATAAAAATAGTAAAAGTGAGACATAATCAAATATAAAATAATTACGCAGAGCAAACTGATTCTAAATTAATCCAAATCTGATGTCATCTTCTTTTAAATGACCCCATAATCCCTTGCTGGATGGAGTCTGGGCAACTGAATGGAGCTGAGTGTTTACTGGCCGGATGCCCTTCCTGTCCCCAATGTGGAGTTATATTCAGCAGATATAGTCTCATTGTGCCGAGTGAAATATCTGCCTCAACCTAGGATTGAACTCACAGCCTCCTGATTGTGAGGTGGGAGCTCCACCTCTAGACCACTGCACCACTCAACAGCATATGCAAAATAGTCACTGCCAATGTTTTTGAATCAATTACACTGATTATTAGAAAGTTGAAAAAAGTTTTATTGCATAATAAGGCTAAGCATAATCTTTTACAAAACAAAGCTTGAATCAAAATTTTCTTACATTGCAAATATTTACAAAAAAGCAGTGTAAGATGTAAAAAACATATTGCAATTATATGCTGAAGTAAAAATTATAAAAACCAAAGAAAAGCGGAGAAAGTGCAAAATACTGTCAAAAATCAATTGCTTTTATACAAAAGAAACCAACAAGCATAAGCTTATGTACTGATACAAATATAACATGGCATGCATAGGTTTTTTTAAGGCTTTCAATGGTACAAAACAATAGGAAATGGATTATGGCAACCATTATGAATTCATAAAATGACTGAACTTAATTGTTTACAAAATGTATACTTAAGAAATAAGTTTTTTTTTTCAATGATGGCTCTGGATTTAAATTTATAATGCAATTTTCAAGTGAGGAATAAAAATACTGCAGTAAACCAGAACGAGAACAAATCAATGATGCAAAATATTTTTAGTGTGTTAATTTCTGGAACACAAACCTGGCATAATTATATTTGGTATAATTTAGGGACATCCATATAGTGAAATACCCACTTAAGATACCTGTCTTAAGGTATTAAGTTGATACTGGAGGTGATCTAAGCAGACAATTATTGTTACTTTGTATCTTCTAGTGTTACTAATGCCTTTTAGAACTGAATAGCAGCACACACATAAGATTTCAGAAAAACATCAGTGATGAACTCATTTCTAGACCCTATGCTGACAATGAAGAGAGTTCAAATCTAATGTTGGAATGGAAGTTTACATTCCATTCTAATTGTTTCCAAAAGAAGATATTACAGAATGGCATTAAAGGCAGCTTGCAAACTTCTGTGGCAGACTCATTAAAAAAAAAAATCAAGACAAATACAAGCTATTTGAAATATATGGATATAGAGAAGTCTTAACACAGTGCAGAAATGCATTTTTAAAGGTAACAGTCAAACAATTAACTTTGTAGAGCTAGCTTTAGTGCCAAGGCATTTTCCAATTGCTTGTCCATGATTGCCCAATGTTCAGCAGCTCTCTGCCATTTCCTAACAAAGCAATGGCCAAAGAGACATGCCACCTATCTATTAGGCAAAGGGCTTTTAGGACAGAGGACTGTGTTATCTTTTAGCAGCTAGGAATGCCTCTCAACACGTTTTAGAGGTTAAGAGTGTCTTTCTCTTCTTTTGGACGGGTCTTTTTAAAAAAGTCATTCATACAATTTGCTTTACACTTTCCCAAATATGAGATTTATGCCAATTTTAGCAGTACTGCTCAGAAGGTGGGGGGGGGGAAGCATAAAATAAGGGATGGTTGGCAACCCTGGAACTGCAAGTGGTCCCACTTTGTCCTGTGATATGAAGTCTAAAGCTATAACTCAATATGGTTTATTAACTGTAAGGTGTTAATCCATAAAGTGAATTATGTTTCAAATATTTAATTGGGATATATCTTAAGTATGGATAAAGTAATAGTCTAGACTTACAATTTCAATTCAAATGGAGGCATTTCACTAAATAAAAATGACTTCAAATATATAAATGATTTATAGGGTCATCCTTTACAAATTTACATAAGCAGGAACCATTGTCAATAATTATTTGACAGAACTTTGTACATTAAATTAACTTGTGGATGCAATTTTTCCTAGCTGAAATCATGCTTTGGACTATAGGAGACATTTTGTCTTTTTTTTTTGCTAAAGAAATAGAGAATGTTGTTATAAAAACAAATAGAGTAACTGAATTAGAGACTAATTGCAAATTTACATATGGTGTATAAGCCTAACAAAGGTGCAAAAATGTAATCTGACTTAAAATAATTCCCTTACTATGGAACATGATTATATCCTAATTACTTAACAATATCAATTTCACTGTATTTTACACAGCCAACACTAAAAAAAGCTGAAAGAATTCAGTGCACGGTCAGAGCATCTACAAATGTATAAAAGCAATGATCTGAGGATAAAGTTTGGATATATGTTTCTTTTTACACTTCGGTGCTACAATGGAATATATTATGAGAAGGCATTCTAAAAAGTATCTGCATCAACATTTGAATGGGATAAATGATCTGAAAATGGAGTCCAGATGAGGAAGCCAAGCAAAATGCATTGTTAACTCCAACCGTTAAACATATGTAGATACATAAATGTGGTAGCCCTTTTTCTAAAATATAGGCTCTATTCCATGAACATCTGAAACATATTGAACAGTGTAAATATAGTACTGATTTAAAAGCAGATTAACCGCTTGATTTGAAGTCATGTATTCAATCACTGTTAACTGCACTTATAGTATATGGAGGAATCTCGGTTTTCAAGGTAATGGGAAGTTTTAAGCGGCTTTTTAGTTAATAATGATTTCTGGTATTATTTAAGAATTGAACTGTTGTAGGATAGGCTTTATGGGTATAGGTAATATTTAAGTTAGATTTTGAAAAACAATATATGAATGTAGAAATTTGCTGTCAAAATGTGAAAGCCCAGAAGGAATATATTAAAGCAACTAATGTCAGCATCAATAACTAGTCATCAGAATCTAGAAAGGATACAAGAAATTTTATCTACAACATAAAAACTAAATAGCATGGTTTTATATGTATATCCCTCATGAGTGATTTTAGGAGAATAATCAGATTAAAAAGGTGCATCTCTTCAATAATTACTGTCCTTATCTTAGTGTTTTGGATTTACAAGTTAGTAATGCCCTTTTGGTAGCAACTTTGAGTAGTAATGCTCATGGCAGAAGCAATCTGTGACAAGGCAATGGGTTTTTCATGGGAAGAATTTTATCTTTTGATCAAGAGACGTGCAAAGATAATTCAAAATATACTAAATTGCTTTATTAAATACAACACAAACTTGAGAGAGTGAGAGCCATTTGGTGTAGTGGTTAAGGCATCAGGCTTAAAACTGGGAGACATTAAGTTCTAGTCCCACTTTCTCTCAGCCCATAGGAAGCAGGCAAGGGCAAACACCTTCTGAAAATCTTGCCAAGAAAATGGCAGGGATTTGTCCAGATCACCAGGAGTAAAAAACTACCTGAAAGGAGGGAGGGCAGGGGAAGCAATGAGGTATGGGAGACACTAGCATCCTGAAATACATTTCCAATTTTACACATCAAAAAAGGTCATGCGTTAGTAAATAAAAATGTGTAAGTAACAAATGACTGCAAGGTTGATTTAGTGTTTGTTATTTTAAGGAATGCCCCTAGTATAAATTGAAAAGAGCAAGCTACTTCTACCCTGGCATTGTGAAGTCTTGGCACCTCAATAGAAAATGTTCGCTCTCAGAAAATTCTCCACAGTATGACATTTGGTAGACTTTTCAGATAAAAGGGTTTTAAACATGAGTAGGCAATGCAACAGGCATGCTTACTAAAGATATAGCAAAGAAATATTTGACACGATGGGAGTAATATTGGGGATTCATTGAAATCTTGCAAGATGTAATTAATTTAGCTTAAGATTTTACTAATCTGACACAAGGTCTCGTTAACTACTCAAAAGATTTCTCCCTGAAATCTCACAAGAATTCAACAATTATTTACTGTTCCACTATGCAGGATTATGCAGCAGTATGCAAAAGGGTTAAAAGTTCAGAGCAATTCCTATAAAGCAGGGCTGTCAAACTTGTGGCCCACGGCCAGGCCCACCCCCATTTTAGCAAAGGGGTAAAAAGTCGTGATACGTCATGTGATGATGTGATGCCGCGAGTTTCACACCCCTGCTATAAAGAAAAGACATTCTAGATACACTGGTCCAGATCATTTATTACTATATAGAAATCAAGTAGGCTTCAATGTCAGCCTGCATTATACAGTAAAACACTTGCTAACACAAGTTACCTACCTAAGAATTCTGCCATGTATAGAATATATTATAATAATTTTAACAAGGATGATTTAAAAAATGAATCATGTTAGGTTAGAGTGAAACTATCTAAGGAGTAGCACTACCAAACCAATTGCTTCCATTCAACACATCTTTCATGGGCCGTAAGAGCCTTCTGTTATGTAGTTGGGGGAAAAGATTATGATGTTTACATTGTCAGATATTATCATTCTGTACAACATTAATTTGCTTGCAATGATGTATGAATATTGCCTATTGATTTTTTTCCTACAATTCCATAGTTCATTATTATTTATATTAACCCACAAGAGGAACTTTATAATTTTACTTAGCTTTTTCTGAAATTAACTAACTTAATTTAAACCAGAATTTTGGTTCCACAGGCCATACATCTGCTAATGTGAAATTTTATCTCAGAACTGGGGTGATTAATAGATCTATGTAAATTCTAGGAAAGGGAATAAAAGACCATTCTTCAACTTGATGTTCACTAATACATTTGAGTACAAGTGTCTTACTCTATAGCCGGCCTGCAACTGAAGTTCCATTCATCTCTCTATACTACTCAGGATAGCAGGTGTTAAACTGGCAGCCTGTGGGCCTGATGCGTCAAGCGCAGGACATACCCACCCCAGCTCTGCAAATGGGAATAACGTCGCAAAGTGTCACACAACAGCAATGTGACGCCATGAGCTTGACATCTGTGCAGTACAGGAACAGGGGATATCGCATCATCCCCTGAAACATTATGATATTCTGAGATTAACAACAGTTGCTTTTTTAAAAAAAAACTATCCTTGGATTTATTCCTTGAAGTAACTTCATTCTTGAACTTTCTTGAAATTAAGATCATTAATATAATCAGTTAAGTTTTGTCTTTACAGCATGATGCTTAATTAACATTAGATTCTTCAAACATTAACAAAATAAAGCTTCTGATGCTGAGGGTCATTAGAATTTGAGCAAGACTTTTAAAATTAAGCTTGTTAAGGTCAACATTAGTATGAAAATCACACTAAAATAGTATGTACCTTAATAGTCTTAATTTTTTTCTTTGAACACCATCTTCCTTGTAGACTACCTTATAGTGTGAAAATGGTTCCTTATTATATTAGTAGTGGTTCTTTATTATATTAGTATTAGTGGCTTGGTCTTGGGCATTGGTGTTTAACTGCAGGAAGATTTCCCTTGCAATTATGTGTGCAAGATAGGTATACATTGTGACAAAACGCCTTGGCAATGTCTCATCAATACTTCCTTTTTTAGTATCCATTATGCCTGCTTATTAAATAACTTCTTTTGGTTTGCATACTTCTAGAACAGCCAAGACTATACAGATCACATCCTAAATCTCAGAGCAATCAGACCTTGGAGGGGATTATTTTCTCTTTCTAACTCCCTACCTGTCAGGCCAAATAGAGCAATGGGACTTGACAGCTCTGGTTTCAAACTTAATTCATCATTAGGAAATTATTCAAAAAACTATAATGAGATAACTAATTTAATACACTTTGCTTCAAGGTTTATTCCTTGGCCAGCTTCCCAGATACAAAGCGTCTCTGTTCAATTATCACGCAGATGCCACTAAAAGACTTTAAATGGTTTCAGCTAATTTAACAAGAGATATGTTGGCATTGGCAAAGATATGCTGGACTGGAAACTGCACACTAAAGAAATAAGAGTCTCTAAAGGAGCATCAACAGAAGACATTCTCTATATATTCTTTTCCTAAATATTTAAGGTGGCTTGAATTCTGTCTTTTTCTTAGTAAGGTTGGGGTGAATTGAGCAGTGGTTTAGATTTAACATGTGAGGGCAGTGAAATAAGTTAAGCCTATCCATATATACTTAGAAGTAAATCCTTCTGAGATCAATGGGACTTGCTCCCAGGAACATATAGACAAGACTGCAGGTTTAATCCCTACAAAGAAACTGCAGTTTTTTTAAAAAGTATATATTATACTATGTAAAATATAGTATAAGTAGTCCTTGACTTATAGCCATTCATGTCAGATGCAAGAAATCAGGAGTCAAGGTGGTTCAAATGACTGCATGCTAATGATCTTTACAAGAATCTGAACTACTAATGGTCAAAGCACGGGTCCAGTAAACACTTGGTGGCATTCAACCTACCCAGCAACCTGGGTAGGTTGGCAACTGGCAGATATTTATGACAGCTGCACTGTTCTAGGATCATGTGATCGCCATTTGTAAATTTCCCAGCTGGTTTCCAACAAGCAATGGGGGAAGCCAGATTCACTTAGTAACTACATAATTCGCTTAACAATGGCAATGATTCACTAAGCAACTATTGCAAAAAATGGTTTAAAATAAGGCACAACTCACTTAACAACTGCCTTGCTCAATGGAAATGTTGAACCCAATTGTGGTTGTAAGTCAAGGATTACTTGTATAATATAAATATAGATACAACACAGGTGTCAAACATTATGTTAAGAGATATTTTTCCCATCGGATATACAATGGGAATGCCTCTTCTATTCAAGAAACTGCCTGCAATGTCACTTTGGGTGTTCATCTAAAAGAAAGCATGCTAGAAACTGTGACTTTTGCTTTGATATCATTCTTTTCATGTATATTCAATTTTAATCTATAGTTTGGTCACAAAAATAACTTCCTCTCTTTTTTAAAAAATCCCTATTCATTTTTATATTTTGGATTGGTTAAAAATCTTGAATCTGGCTCATTTCCACAAAGTCTATAACCCATCCTAAGCATATCAGCTTTAATACTATTGTCTAATTTAGAAATTTGGGGGGGAGGAGGAGAAGGGAGGAATCATAAGTATTTTAAAAGGCAACACAGGATTATTATGTATAAAAGCAATATTAAAACTGGTTATAATAACTCAATGTCAGATGGATGTTTTGATGAGCAAATCATATTGTTCAGTGGGAGGGGGAAATAATTTGAATCAGGACCTTGGAGAGCGATGGCAAATCAGAGTGGACACTGCTGAGATAAATGGATCAAAGATTATGTACCATCAAGTCACTGTCAATTCCTAGCGACAACGTAGATTTTGTCCATGACAATCTGTCCATCACCTGATTTTTCAAGAGCAATAAGCAAAAAGTCTAATTTAACATAATTATTACATTATGTGAAGATGATTAAAAATTATTTGTGAATCCAAGGAATGCATTGCAGCCACACAACAGAGCCGGCAGACACAAACCCTACAGGGGTTTTAGAGCCTGGAGACACTTAGGGCAACATACCTAAACCACTAGAACATTCTCTTTTGCAAACAATACTAAATCAATAAGTTAGCATTTCCTATTCATTTAAATGGATGTTTTTAAAACACTTTCAACTGTCATGTCCTTATACCTGCTGTTCTAGGCTACAGGTAGTTATTGGCTTACAGTAATTGGACACAAGATTAACCTCAAAAGCTGTTTGCATGTTAACCTAGTAAGATTTCTAAAAAAAGCTAAACAACCATTCTCCATATATACCTCTCCCTTAGAAGGAGAGAGAACAGAGAGGAAGTCACAGAAAGGGTGACTCTGCTACTATCAGCATGCACCAACAGAATGTTCTACCAAAATATGGCCATCAATAGAAAAGATCTTCAGATTTACTCTGTATGATTCAAAGAATAATCTGACTTGAAAAACACCCCTGATCTCGGTATTTCACATCATGTGCAGGGCAATTTCTAGACTCAAGATACAGCATCAACTGTAGGATTTAGGATTGATTAGATCTTGCTTGGACCCTTAAAAACTTCTTAGAATGGATCTCATTCCAGTATTTCAGCTATTTTATAGCTTTAAATATTGCTACTATCCATCATCAAGGTACTACCAGTATAATCATACTTGCTTAGTACTGAACCCTTGAAATCTTGAGCTTATTGGAAATCCCCCTGCTATTCTGTAAGGCACTGCATGTATCATAGATGGCAAAAGCTTGTTCCTTTTCTATAATATTATAGACATACATCTGCTTTTAAATTTGAACAAAAGTCAAATACTTTTTTAAGCTGGTTTTTCTTCTATGTGCACAGCCCTGAAAACAGATTGCTAAATACTCTTTTCACAAAAATAAAATAGAATACAATAAAATAGCAAAGCTGCCTTGCATGTCATATAGAAATGCAATGGTCAAGAGAACATCTCCAGATAGGATTATTTTCCGTCCTAAAGACAGATTACAATAAAGAGATGTGTCAAATGTGGTTCCGTCATTTTAAGGTTACCCCACGTTCCACCAATTAAGAAAGTTCACACATCATTTAAAAAAAATAAATTATCTCATATAAAATCATCCGCAAGAAGAACAAAGTGTCCTTATCATTGAAGCAATTTTGATCAGGTGTCACAAAATACTGCAAAGCAAGCAGCTTTGTAGTAGGGTGATTCTCAGCCAAACCAAAAAGGCTGTCTAAATAAGTGAATGAAAAGAATGTCTCTTTTAAAGGTGTTAAATGAGCCTGGAATTTTGTAGAAATAAGATAAGGACCTGGTAGACAAATTTATACTGTGCGATAGTTTGGATCATGAACATTCTTTGTTCCCTCAGGTGTTGAAGCATCACTGGAACGTCTACTTTCTGCAAAGAGGAAGAGAAAATGCATAGCAACATTATCGCTGTAGAGCTAAACAAAATAATATAGGAGTCAAACAATTGTTGCATTTGCTTTCTTTAATTCTTATTCTGCACCATTAAATCCCATTGCTGTATCAGTTAGTGGTTTTCTTTTTTTTTTCTGGGAATCACAACAGTAGGATAAATATAAATACAGAAGAACAACTAAGTCCAGGTTTGCATACAATTTGGGAAGCATCAACCTAAAATTAAACTGGACAGCATTCTTAGATTAGAGGTCCATTTAGTTTCATTTCTCTTGTGCTCTAAATTGTATCAGAGACACATAAGATGTTTCTTTATTCATGGGAAGAGTTTTCATGTGAAAGAAAAAAAACAAGAAGAGTGAATTGTTGAGATTATTAGCACGTATTTGTTCTAGAGCAGGGGTCAGCAACCCGCGGTCTGGAGCCACATGTGGCTCTTTCATCCCTCTGCTGTGGCTCCCTGTTGCTGGTCGGCTCCACAATTGATAGGGCTTTCAGTTCGGACAGGTAGAGGGAAAAGGATGCTGCGCTAGGAGGAGACTATGGTGGGGGAATCAACTTCCAGTTGGCAGAGGAAAAAGGATGCCGTGCTAGAAGACTCTATGGTGGAGGAACCGGATTTCTGGTTGGCTCTAGAATTGAACAGGGGCTTCCATTAGAACCTTTGTGGCTCTTTGAGTGTTTAAGGTTGCCAACCCCTGTTCTAGAGGATTGTTATCTTTATCAAGGCAAGAAAAGAAATGGTTCAATTCATATTCTGCAACTAATATAAATCCAATAATTAACATAGCCTCAGAATGGCCATTCTGATTGTTTAAAAATGTGTCAGTTAAGTTCAAGAAGACATCTAAAGACTATTTATTAGAATGATGCTTAACAAGATATATTTAGAACTCCAGTCTTACTGCCTTGCAACCACTAGTGAGGCAAATATAAGAAGAAGACTGCATAAATATTTTTACACCATTCTTCTTCCTGGACCCTCTTCGCCAAAGAATCGCAAAAGCTAAGAGGTGCACAGAGGGTTCTATACAACCCAATAAAATTGAATACATAAAGATGCTATAGAATATTTATATTCTAGCATGTTCAAAACACAAATATAAACTTCAATATCCCAGCTTATTTTTTTTTCTTGCTAGAACTTCTTTCATTGGCAGAAACAGGATAGCATCATTTTCCTATTCTCTGCAGCCCTTCGCCATCCTTCATATTTGCTTCGAAAGTTTAAAAAAACAACATTGAGAGGCATAATTGGGATTACAGGTGTCTTACTATGAGGAGGGAAGTTTCCTTGTGCAAAGTTTGTTCTTTATGAAAAGCAGTTCTTAACCGGTTTCAATATTTGCATTTTTGCATTCACTTTCCACCAATGTTCCTTTGTTTCCCGATAAAGGTATTTCCTTACTTAATTTGTTCTAATAAAGAACAAATTTCAAAAGTTGTTATTCTACCTAAATATGATCCTGTTTTACAACAGAGATGTAAGATAGTTGTCTTCAAATAGGACAGTTGAAGGACTGTCTTACTGATGATGTAGTAAACTTGTTTGGTGTTCTCTAGAAGGCAAGAAACAATGAGCTGAATGGATAATTCAGATTTTGACTGGACATCAGAAAAATTTTCCAATGATAAGAGCTGTTCAACAATGAAACTGTATTAGGGAACTCCTGTACTGGAAAAAGAGTTAAGAGTAGTTGATTTCAAAATTCACTCCAATTCTAACTTTCTATGATTATTGTAAGTAGCACAGTTCTTTCCCAGTGCTATTCCCATCACCTAGACATTTCAAACAAGTTCAGCATATATAATGCCAATTCCTGTTGATCTTCATTGATGGCACCCTATGCTTGAATAGCATCATAATATACTTTTATCTATTTTGGGATGAAGAGCTACTTTGAGTAACACACTGAAATCTGATAATGCAAAACTTCAAATGATTTGTTAAACTTACTGTAAATTAAACACAATTAGTATTAATGTTCCCAATAATCTCCCTTTTTATGACCCTGTAATCTTCAGGGTGGAGTAGGGGTAACTGGATGGAGCTGAGAGTTTACTAGCCAAATGCCCTTCCCCACACCATGCGGAGTTCACAGATTTTTTTTTTTTTTGCACCCTAGAAGAGAAACATCTGCTGCTACCCAGATTGAATGCTCAACCTTCTAAATGGGAGGTGAGCATCTTCACCACTAGGTCACTGTGGCACTCAGTACTATTGCTCCCAATGAAATTTAAAATTTCAGTTTTCTGTCACACTATAATTTAAGTATTATAGTTCAGAGGAACTCTAGAGACTATGAGAGGTAACTCTAGAGACTATGAGAGGTAATTTTGCCTTGGGACTTTCAGCTAAGTGCCATTCCTCTACCAGGTCCTATACAACACATTTTATTTGAACCATCAGATTGCTCTCTTTGTTTTAAACAAGTACGGATAAGGATCTCAGTTTTCTTCTTCTCAACTTTGTTAACTTTCAGACCTTACCAAAGAACGTTGCTGTGTGGAATTTGATCAACAGCAGCCTAAATTCCTTTGCTAAGCTAGTTAGAACATAGTTCAATCTAAGCAAGAAAAAAATGCAGGCTAGTTTGGACTTGCAGGGCTCAACCCAACTCTTAATAGCCGAGTGTTTGATTTTCAGTCATAATTCTCGTATTTGCTGCAAAAACAAATCTATGACAATATCCTTGTTTTCCAAGCCAAGCTTCAAAACCACTTGAGAGGACAGGGACAAATATTGGACAGTGTGCTTTCAAATCTCTTTTTTAAAAAAAACAACAAAAATCTTGAAAAAAGGCAAGTGGGGGATGGGACGTGCAAAATTATTCATGGAGAGAAGGAGATCTGTCTCTTTTTCTCATTGTACTACAAGCTGGGATTTGGAGACTCCACCATGAAATTGCTGAACTAGAACTAATTAAGAAGTTTCCCTATATTTAGATTTGAGTGGAGACATTTGTTTTCTGTTCCACTACAGATGTTAATTAGCATACTTTACTGGGATGGCTGGATCATTACCAATGGCTGTTGTTCTGAACGGTCAATTTACTTATCTTGAGTTTTACAAAGATCTCCCCCCCCTTTTTTTTTTTTTTGCATTCCATTGGCATTAGACTTCATTTCTTTTTCATGTCTCTGTGTGACTTTGCAGATGCATAGGCCAGTGTGTATAAACTATGTTGATTGCCGATTGAGGCTTCTGCCACAATAAGAAATGTATTCCGATTATCCTATCTGGTTACATAAGTCACATTTGTTAGTTTTAAGGACCTACAAGAGTGTTGCTTTTGTGGCACAGTGCAATATGGTGACTCCTTTAGTATTGGTGGACCTTTTCCTGCACACATTTGTACTTCACCCTGCAGTGACGCTCCCTGGACTGCACCTCTTCTTAGGAAGAAATACATAACTTCAGGAAGACCCTTTCACTTACCTCATTGTGTTCCAAGCAGCCAATCATAAGCTCTGTCAAAATAACCACACCTGTCCTCCCTACTCCAGCACTACAGTGCACAACAATTGGAGGGTTGCAGTTATTACTGCTGTCCAGAATGCTGTTGGTGTGACGGCGCACCGACTGGATCTCTTCCAAATAGGCTGCAAGGTAGGAATAAACAAAAAAAAAGTACATTTCCCAAATCTATTGCAGTTTTACATAAACTACGGCAAGGAAGTTGAGGGGAGCAAGTTTCCTTTTAAATTATGATCATTTACAGTTCTTAGGAAACACTAATTATTTGGCCTCTAGACAGCAAACCACACCGAATGCAGTAAGTGCCAGCAGGGTGTCGATTACTACTTGGGACTTTAAATTAATCAGCTGTTTAAAAAAATACCCACACATACACTCTTCCACCCTTTGCAAATCCCAAAGTCCCTGAAGCAGATGACTGTAGACATTACTTACAGCAATTCCTACGATTAACAGGCTGGGATCAGAACAACAGCAAGTTTCCCCCAGAAACATGCCTGCTGGAGCACTATCTAATAGGAAGGGGCCATCCATCTGGCCCTTTCCTTACCTTGCAAATTGTGACTGAATTTCAAGTATTTCTGCCCTATCCTCGACTTCCAGGCATCGTTTTTAGGGCTAGTGAAAAGTTTGAATAGCAAAACAAGCAAACAGCAGGTTTGCCCTTAGCTGCACCATAGTTTGTTAAAGACAGAACCTTTGACAACAATGATCTGTGATGTTAAACAAGGCACAAGACTGCTTAGTCCTACTCAAGGATTCAGCTTTAAGAGCTGCTGAATGCAGAAGGGGAAGAGAGGAAGGATGTTATGTCAGTGATGAAATCTGAACCGGTTTACTACCGGTTCACTGGCAGCACATGGGCACTCTGCGCGCATTTGCAGTGCACACCATGCACCAAATGCGAGATGCGCGTGTGCAGTGCATGTCAAAAGGAGGCATTTGGTAAAGTAGAACAGCACCAGGGGGTGGGAGGTGATCAACTGTGGCGCGTGATCTGGTTTTGTTTTTGTTTTTACTTTCAAAAGCATTTTTTTACAACCTCTTCGGTCAAAGAGGTTGTAGAAAAAATGCTTTTAAAAGTAAAATAAAAAAGCCTCTGATGAACAGGCAACTCAGCTGGGATCATCAGAGCCTTTTTTTCCCTTTTAAAAGCATTTTTTACAACCTCATCGGCCGTAAAATGCTTTTAAAAGGCTCTGATGATCGCGTGACTCAGTTGGGCATGGGCAGGGAGGGGGCGAGGGATTTTTGCTACCAGTTCTCCAAACCACTTGCCGCCATTGCTACCGGATTGGCCGATCTGGTCCGAACTGGGAGCATTTCACCCCTGTGTTATGTCCTTCATGTAATTGTTTCAGCTACTTTACGGATTTTGGAGACAAACTCTCTAGTGCGGAGTCTTCTGTATCCAAATAGGTTCTTAAAATGTTACAGCATATGCAGTAAAGTATTTCAGAGCAATCTGCATATCTTATACTTACTCAGTTTAAAAAACACTGACCTAAGAGAACCCGAGCAAAACCTTGGGAAATCATGACAAGCACATAAGAATACTATTTAGGTATTCTACAGTCATTGTAGAATATTCAATATTCATATGCAGAATTCATTCGTTATTGTTTTCTCAACAAAATGAATTCTGTTAGGTTATTGCATTTATTTTTGTAAAATAACAGGATTCATTTCATCAAGAAAATGCAATGGTCATCTATTTGTTATCTTTCCTCATAAACATTTCTTAAGAGTCCTCTTTTTTTGCTCTCCCTCCCCCCTCCCCCTGCTCCAATAAACACAGTTGCCATTAGATTCACATGTAGGAAAGCTTACAAAGGAAGTCTTGCTCTCCTGGACAAGCATGATCTGGCCAGTTGGTGTACTGTAAATGCCACACAGTCTTCTCTTGTCCTAACAATAGGTGCTTGACTTTCAGGCCCGTTGTAGCATAACAACCAGAAACAGTCCGGAACTTGGTGGTCACTTTGAATTTTCCATAAGTGGCTGAGCTATGTTTTGAGCCAAGTTTGGGCCAATAACGATGGCTTTTGGTTCTTCCTCTTTCCTACCCCGCCCCCAAAGGAAACAGAAACAAAATTTGCAACAATCACTGAAACGAAAGAATTGATCAAGTATTAGGTTGGCATGCTATAGCTGTTACAATGTCAAAATAAGATTAGAGTCACCTGGATTCAATTCTCCATACAGTTCACTGGATAGTTGTGGATTATTATTTTCTTTTAGTTTACAGCCTTGTAATGCAAGTAACATGAGCTATGGAGAAAACTCCATCTGCTGTTCAGACTTCTTTGGAGAAAGGATAGGATAAATCAATGTGTTAAACAGCCGTTCAATGCTGCATATACCACCCTTACTTTTGTCTCACCACTGACTAGCCTGTAATATTTTTAAACTGTCATATACAGTCGCAAATTCTACCTTTATTGAATATAATATAAAATACAAAAGATCTGAATATAAAATACAAATCTTGTGTTTATATTTGGGATGATCTCTGAGAAGATATTCAGGTTGAAATAGAAATTGAATAAATAGAAATTGAATAATTGATTGCTTGAATGAATGATTAATTCTAACCCCTGACAACTAATTTGGCAGCATCCAAGATCTATAAAACACATGTGTTCCAGCACAAGACTATTGACATATGCCCCTCTATACACAATAGACCCTGTATTCAATAACTTGTCTGATAATCAGAAATGTGGACTTTGAAGAAGCAAGACAGAAAAAGTATTAATGCTTTTGAACTTCAGGAATTGGAAAAGACTCCCGATAATAATATAGATAGCCAAGATAACAAACAAATGAATAGATGAACAACTCAACTCAGAGATCTGACTCAAGACACAAATGAACGGACTCAAATTATTTCACTTCCAACACATTATGCTAAGACCATATCTCTAGAAAAGGCTCTAATACCGGGAAAGGGAAAGGTGGGAGGAAAGAGAAGAAGAGAACAACCAGCAGGAACCTGGATGGACAATGGCATTAAGTGCATCATTGGAAAACCTGAAAGACCAACGAGGATGGAAAAACTCAATCTATTTAGTCACTGAGAGTTAACACTGACTCGGTGTTCCATGGAACTCTGTGCAAGCTACAAAGTGGGGTAGGAGAGGAGGGACAGATTTCACCCAAGGCATTATCACTACAATTATTCCTCCCTTTCCAGGATTCAGTTTGCGTTAGCATTAGAAGAAGCAAAGTCACAGAATTTCAGTAGGCTGGAAGAGAAGGATCAGATTGGTAGATGCAGATATGAACTTATAGACAAGGGACATGATGCTTTATGTTTTAACTGGTTCTGTTTTAGAGTTTTTAAAATAATTTTATATGTCTTTAAATTTTTGATTCAGAGCCGCCCAGAGTTGGCTGAAAGATGGATGGCTATATAAATGTTTTAAACACACAAACAATATGTACACATTGCACATGCACGCACACACACACAGTGTTCTGTGCTACCATTGAAGAAAAGGAGCCTCTCTGCAAACTGCCAATAGAGTTTACATCAAAGAAAGATTACACTAAGAAACAAGTCTAAAAAAAACCCAACAAAAAACTAGATAAAATAGCTTTATAGGATAAATCAAGAACTCTAAGCGCGCTTTACGTCATGAACCTACAAGGTGTTCAGAGACTGAAAAGTCCACAATGCAAATTGATCCCCTGTCTGGGTGTCATCTCCTCCATCTACTGCCAACAGAATCATAAAAGGAGGTACGAGAGATCAACCTTTCCTTTTGTTCCTAGGAGACTTCCTGAAGAAATCTGTTCAGGAAGCTGTTAGTAATTTATTTATTTATTTATTTTGTCACACATATATATCAGCATAAGCATGAAATAATTATACAATATATAAGCATATATATAAGTATAAGTATGTAATAACTATATTAATTGGATATAACGAAAGGAAACAATAGGACAGGAATGGTAGGCATGCTTGTGCTCTTATGCACGCCCCTTACAGACCTCTTAGAAATGGGGTGAGGTCAATAGTAGACAGTTTTTGATAAGCTTTGGGGATTTGGGGAAGAGACTACAGAGTCAGGTAGTGTATTCCAAGCATTAACAACTCTGTTACTGAAGTCATATTTTCTGCAATCAAGATTGGAGCGGTTAACATTAAGCTTAAATCTACTGTGTTTTGCAGGAGGAGCCCAGGAAATTAAAAGACAGGTATAAGGATACTGAGAGAATGAATGAAACTCTCAGAGATTGCTCCATATCCTTTAAGATTACACTTCTATATGTTTAGATTCTGTAATATAGCCACAAACAAAGTGTGTTGCTAAAGACTTTCTATCATGAATTCATATGTCACAGCTTGTGTTTCATTTAAAGAGAAAACAAATTTCAGCATGGTATGAATTCCCATTGCAATTATTATGTAGACATTTCTGCTATCCTGGGATTCCAAAGATTCCCTGCCTCATTAAAAAGGTCGCAACAGCATACATACGTATATATAATCACAGTCTGGGTCCTAAGATTGTCCTGTTCTCTGCGGCTGCTTAGGAAGCAACTTTTTCCATCGCCCAATTATTCTGTAACGGTGCATTTAATGGACTCTTGCTCCCCCTTCTGAACAGCTGATAGCTGTAAATGTTTAAAATGGGAATGATCGGGAAGAGAACAGCTGACCCTCTGTGCCTGTAAAATCCATGCGTCTGAACTGGATTCAGACTGCTGGTTGCTGGTGCGTGCCAGTTTTACAATGCAACGTACAGTTTGGGGATTATCTGTTTTGCTTGGCATGAAACAGCAGACTTTCTCTTCCCCCCCCCCCACTTGATACTTTTATACAGGAACAACAGCTTCTGGTCTCCTTGCAGCTGATAAGGATTCTAGTACGCAGAGGTGGCCTTGGATGAGCTGAGAATGTCATTCTTTTCAAATAAGAACGGCTTTGTATTCTCAGAATTCACTGGAATTCCGTTTGCTTTGTTTGGCATGCTGCAATCGTCTAATGGAGCTAGAATGTTACAAACAAGGTTGTAATGGTTGAGTCATCCCAGGCAGAAGTTCAAAGGATTTAAAACAAAACAAAACCGAAGAGTAAAGGGCCAGCAAAGACAAGCTGAGAGACCTTCCTACAGCACAAAAACCACACACGCATAACCATTTAGGTACCCCTCCCTCAACGGTATGCAGGATAAAACCCGGGCCTGCCACAGTGGAGTTCTTGCTATAACAGAGGGCAAGCTGATCAAAAGAGAGAGAACAAATCCACAGAGGAAGACTTGTTCCAAGATTTGAAAAAAAAAAAAAAGAAAAGAAAAGAAGAAAAGGAATTAAATTTGTGGCATAGAGCCTAGTTATTTGAGACATCACCTGCTTTAGGGTTGTTTTTGCCTGTCCCATGAGATTGAACAGAATCTTCTCTTTTGCTAAGTTTAATTGATATTTAGTTTTTAGCACTGAAATTAAAATTCTTAAAAAAATTTTTTTAAAGATTGGGTACAGTGGGGGCACTTCTGGTCAATCTTTGTTTCATTGATCAAGCAGTGTGATCTTGTGGAATTCAGAAATCTGCCTTTTTTCCTGTTATCTGCTGGGATGGTTCCCAGCCCAACACTGTTCAGGAAGCTACTACAGATCTGGCTTTGGTTGAAAGTTGAACCCTAATAGTTTTGGTTTGCGGGGGAGGGTTGTTGGTTGGTTTAGTTTTATGCAGTTTCTGTTCATGATTTCTTTTTGTCCTTTGTATTTGTCCTTTTTATTTTTTAATTGTAACCTGCTCAAAGTCAATGGAAGCCTATAATTTGTGTGTTGTGTATGTTTGTGTAGACAGACAGATACACACATACCACACACACACACACATATATATACTGTATATGTGGTACCTTGCTCAATAGTAGTAATTGTGAGAGGGATCTTGGAGTCCTAGTGGACAACCATTTAGATATGATCCAGCAGAATGCAGCAGCTGTCAAAAAAGCCAACAGTTTTGGGTTGCATGATCACGTGAAGTGTTAATACCACTTTATAATGCCTTGGTAAGGTCACACTTGGAATATTGCATTCAGTTTTGGTTGACACGATATAAAAAAGATGCTGAGACTCTAGAAAGAGACTCAGAGAAGAGCAACAAAGATGATTAGGGGACTGGAGGCTAAAACTATGAAGAACGGTTGCAGGAACTGGTATATCTAGTTTAATGAAAAGGAGGACTAGGGGAGACATGATAGCAGTGTTCCAATATCTCAGGGGTTGGCACAAAGAAGAGGGAGTCAAACTATTCTCCAAAGCACCTGAGGGTAGAACAAGATGCAATGGGTGGAAACTAATCAAGGTGAGAAGCAACTTCATGGCATAGGACCCGGATATCTACGGGACCGCCTTCTGTTACCATATGCCTCCCACCGACCGGTGCGCTCCCATAGAGAGGGTCTCCTCAGGGTGCCGTCAGCCAAACAATGCTGGCTGGCGACCCCCAGGGGGAGAGCCTTCTCTGTGGGGGCACCTACCCTCTGGAATGAACTTCCTCCTGGACTCTGTCAACTTCCTGACCTCCGGGCCTTTCGCCGCGAGCTGAAGACGTATTTATTCTTACGAGCAGGACTGGCATAACATGGGTTTTAAATTGGATTTTAAACGGGGTTTTATATTATGTCTTTTATAGTTTTAATTTGGCCAATGTTGAATAAGTTTTTTAAATGGGTTTTATTGTATATTGTATTGTATTTTTATCCGCCCTGAGTCCTTCGGGAGAAGGGCGGTATAAATAATAATAATACACACACACACACACACACACACAATAATAATAATAATAATAATAATAATAATTATTATTATTATTATTATTATTATTATTATGTGTGTGTGTGTGTGTGTGTGTGTGTATTATTATTATTATTATTATTATTATTAACTTAGAACTAAGGAGAAATTTCCTGACAGTTAGAACAATTCATAAGTGGAGCAACATGCCTGCAGAAGTTGTGAATGCTCCAACACTGGAAATTTTTAAGAAGATATTGGATAACCATTTGTCTGAAGTGGTATAGGGTTTCCTGCCTGGGCAGGGGATTGGACTAGAAGCCCTCCAAGGTCCTTTCCAACTCTGTTGTTATTGTTAATATATACATATATACATACATACATACATGTGTGTATGTGTGTGTGTGTATGTTAAAATCAATGTGGCCAGTGATCAGCTCAAGTGAATGAATTAAAGATCATCTTCAGAGTTATCAGTGAGCCAGTTGGTTTCTTTTATAACCCTGATCAGTCTACACTAGCATAGCTAATCGCAAGGCTGTAGCTTTTTATATATATATATATATCCCCCTTTCTCTCCAGAAGCAAAAGGTTTGCCATACTGGAATATTCTACATAATGATAATACTGGACAAGACCTAAATGGCTCTCACTCAGCCCCAGCGTTACTAGGATGCTTTTGAAATCTCTATTGGGTAACAGTTAGTGCTGACTTAGAAATAACGTGTCCTGAGTTCATTTCCATATTTAGCCACGTTACTCAATGGCTTATTGTTTCATACTCTTGATACCTTAACTGCTGTTTGTGTAATGATTGTGGTTTCTCTACGGTATGTATTTAAAATTGTCTTCCTTCTGTCACAATCAACATGACACTTTTGTAACTCCTTGGGACATCTCTGGATAGAGGAAGGAGAACATGCCTAAGGCTCTTACAGATCTCAGAGTTCACCTTTTCTGGAAGAGAAAGTTTCCTAACTCTTCTTCTTGGCTTCATGAGAGGAAGAGGGGAGCACATGAGCCTGGGAAATGGCCAGAGCTTTTAACACCTCACTTAAGCCACGACTCAGCCTGATCTCAAATGCAGTGGTCCACCTCCCTTGGAAACATTTTTCCTGGCTGGGAAGCTTCTGTTTGTGTTCCGCTGCAGATGTTTCCTGTCCTGTTACATACCTCTTCTGCTGTCACCATGGCTATCACATTGACTCCTTCCTCCCACACCATTTGCCAGAAATCATGGCATGTTTGTGGCAAAGGTCCTTGTGTAGCTATATAGTGCCATTCTTCTCCACCTACTGTCACCTAAGGAAAAGAGAGAGAGAGGAATTACTTTCATAACTGCACAACTGTCCTATGGGTGCTTATAACATGCTGATCTGATCTACACATTTTTGCTCTTCTTAAGGCCGGACACCAAATCAAGTTTATGTTTCTCTCTATTAGTTCAAAATAGAAGTTCCCTGTATGAACAATATTTAAGTAATTGGAATGTTCTTAGCCTAGCTTTGATGGAAATATACATTTGAAAGCAAAACCAACAAAATACAAAATGTCTGTCTAGAAATGAAGCCGCTTCTTATTTCTGATTCTCCTGTGAAATATTGTCTGCTTGTCTACTCTCCCCATTCTAATATTTTTTTCCAGATAAATTTTCGGATTTAAAAAAAATTGGTCTGCTTATGTCACTTGTAGTGCCATTCTATGACTCTACTCTGTATCTATAAATGCATCTGTATCAGTGGTGCTATTCAGCCGGTTCTATCTGGTTCGGGCAAACCGGTAGCGGCAGTTTTGGGAGGCTCCACCCACCTGCCCAGACATCATCATGTCCCATTTTTGACGCTCTGCGCACATGCAGAAGGTCCTGCTCCTGCGCGGAAGTGGCGAATGCAAGCAAAGCAAGCGTGTTGGCGCGCTCCTGTTTGCTAACTGATAGCTAAGGTAAGTGAATACCACCCCTGATCTGTATGGAGTTTTCGGCGGCCTATGTTCCATCTGATAATGTATGTTTATTTCCCAGAGATGAAAATTTCAGTGCTTGTATGTCTTAGTCAATCTTTAAAAAGGGAGAGCTCAAAGATGGTACATTGATGGTGGTTAAAAAAAAAGTAAACATGCCGACAACTGAGATTATTTAGAATATATGGATAGAATGTTTGTAATTTCAGCAACCTAGATAAACAGTTAAGTATTTAAAAAGGCAGACAACCTACCAAGACTGGCAGAGGAGTAAGATAACTCTTATCAGACTATTAAGAGAGTTCAGCTTTGGTTACAATTTAAAGGCCCATTTTCAACTACCTGGAACAAAGCTGGAATAAAAATCCATAAATAGTCAAGAGTGAAAGAATAGCCTGGAACATGGAGGAATAGTATTATCCTGACTGCAGCTATATTAGATATTGGTAATTGGGAGAAAATCACTTACTGTGTAAATGAGGCAAAAAAAAAATTGCAGATGGAGTTTCACCTTCTGAGTAAAAGAACATCTGCTTGGCTTCTGCCTCAGCCACTTGGAGTGCAGGAAAGAAATGTACTGGCAACACAGAGTTGTATATGACTACAGATCAGCACATGCCCCGACATGTGCTACAGAACAATGTGTGCATGTCCAATACTGATATACCAGATGAAATATGAGGTTTTAAAACTGGCTAGGGAGAATTCTTCTTGGCCCTTGCCACCTGATGGGGTGAAATTATGCCTTCCCAAACAATTTCTCCTCCCATAGATAGATGAAAAATGTTCCATTCAGTAATCAGTCATCCAAGCTAAGGCAGATTGTGCCAAAAGTACCCAATATCTTCTTGCCACCAGGTCTTTTGGCAGAAATCTGATAGGATTCTGATTTAGAAGGCTTTTAACTCAACAAGGGGTTTTAGTATTGCAAATTATGATCAAACAGCTCTTGGAACTCAAGAGAAATGTCTTTCAGGAAGTATAGTTAGAGCTAAAAATTATTTGGACCAAAATGAAAAGTTATCATTATAAATAGATGTATTCATTTTTTTAAAAAAATAGCAAGACAACAAACCACTAGATAGAAATGTGGAATGATTTTCTTCTAAACTCTTTTATTCTAGAAATGATTTTCAGTGTCACTATCAGTTACACCATAAGGCCAAGAGGTTTGCTTTGAAAATGTTGCCCTAGCCATCTTCTTATGTTTCGTGCAGGGTTGTTTTGAAAATACAGTAGGGTAAGAAAAGCCATAAATGCTGCCTTTAAATCAACTTTCTTTTGCATATGTTCAGTTGTTTCAGATTCAGATTGCAGAATGAAAGCAAGAATAAAGCCAAGTCAGGATCGAAGGATGATTTGGATTGTAATCTAAAATCGACTAAAGATGCCAGTTATTTTATCTATTCATGAATTTCTATACACAGGTGCACTGGCAGCTCACATAAAACGTTTAAATTGAGATCAAATAAGAACATGAAAATAGTCTTAAAGCTGAGTTTGCCAATGTAATACATAGGGCCTTTTAATAGCAGAAAAGAAAACAGAAATAAAATCAGATAACTGCATTGGAATCTGAAGAAATAAAAAGGTTCTCTGTCTGCCAACTATAACAACAACCAGAATAGGTTGCAGAAGAGAAACTCTAGGAAAAGACCATAATGGAGTCAATGAGGTTGGAAGCAACCACCCACTAAAGCTCAAACTTTTAAGAGCACAAGGCAGAAATCTTCAAAAAGCCTGAACCTATAGCATGTATTTTATGCCTATTCCAATGAATGATATGAATTTACATTAAAAAGCCTCCCTGTATTAGTGTACTCTTAGATATTCAATGAAATACAATCCAGATAACATCACTGATTCTGGAATTTTCCCTGCCACAGACTCATTATTATGAATTTACATTAAAAAGCCTCCCTGTATTAGTGTACTCTTAGATATTCAATGAAATACAATCCAGATAACATCACTGATTCTGGAATTTTCCCTGCCACAGGCTCATTCACTGCCCTGAAGCAATCACTGTCTTCCCCCACATAAATTAGAGATACAGCAACAAAATCATTTGCCTGATTTGCTTAAAAAATACATGTTTGCTGATTTTAATAGTATGATCTTGAGTATCTACGAGTGGGCCCCAAATGAAGCCAAGTGATTCCTCTTCAAAGAAATAGGTTTAAATTTTGATATATTTTTTCCATATTCATTTTCAGGTGTATTAAATCCTGGATGACAATTGCAACCTAGCGACAACGGGGTGGGTTACTTATCAGCTACTGAGGCCAAGAGGTTGCCTTTGCAACCAGCCTGCTACTTCGTCCACATCTCAGCAAGGCCTGAGCATTTTGCTCACCCAGGTTCATGTCAACTTCTTTTAGCCACAATTCTTTTCACTGTACACGGCTTGTTTTCCCTATTATTACCTTTATGTGTGATGCATTGATATAGCCTGTATTGTTTTCTTTGGTGGGTACCAGCTCCACTCGATTTTCTTCGTAGGGAATAACTTCTCTGACACGATTACGCTCAATGTTCTCGGGGAGAATGGCAGTGGTAAAAATTCCGTCTGCCTTCTTCTTTGGAATCTGCTCATACTCCGTGAACACCATCCCCTCTTCCAGTTTCCTCCTCAAGGTTTTGCACTACCATTTTCCATTGAAGATATAAATGAAGAGAGAGTGTTTATCTAAAAGGCTGTTCCAACTTTTTCTTTAATCCATCCTCATACAGTTGTCTGAGGATATACTAGCAAAGGGGAAAGAGCTACCTATGCTACCATTAGCAACTGAAAGGTAAGGAAGGATAAAAGCATTCTGTTGTTTAGAGACAAATATAACTATTCATGGACTAATTCAAGGGCAAGACTTTCATGACCTAGCATGGTCCTAATATTTTTCCCCATGCTGCACTGGTGATCCCATACATATGATCCCAATTTTACAGTTAACAAGGGTATAGTATACTATTGCCCAAGTATTTTTAAATAAAATATTTAAGAATGGCGATTGCTGACAACCTCCCTACCCCTCAGCAAAAGGGGGGGAAAATCTGCTTTGTTTTGCAAGTCCTATTCTTACCCGCTCATCCATTGGCACCTTGGCTCCTTCATCTTGGCTATCCTCAGGCACTGGAACTCGAGCAACTGAGAGTCCATTGAGTGCTGCCAACATCAAGGGCCTCTTCTGGGCTTCCAGGCCTGCCATCTTCTGTTTCTCTAGATACTTTTGGCAAGAAAAGGCATGCTTTCATCTCAGGATGATTAGAAACAATGCCAGCAGAATGTTGGAATGTCGTTTTAATCTCCCACAAAATCTACAACACCAACTGAGGAGTGCAGATGATCGTCATTAGCAGAACAAACCCAAATGCATCTCCTAAACTTCCTATTATTTCCTTGGGGGAAGGAGATAACATTCTGACATGAATGCAGAATTTTAATTTCAAAGAAACTGTCTCATAATACAGAGGACTTGTCATCAGAGGCAGTCCTTTCTCTCTTTCATACTCTCCGTCAAATGTAAATGTTAGCCACAGAATGAGCAACACAAGCTAGCCAAGAAAACTACAAAAGTCAGATATAACACCCAGATTGCTAATATACTTTAAATGAGGTTGTCATGCTGAAATTAAAACAATGAGCTCCATTAAATATTAATTTAAAAAAATACATCTCTCCTCACCCATCTACCCCAATCCCACCAAGAATATCAATTGGAAAAGGTTCCTAATAGGTAAGCATTGTATAAATGTGCAGAATTGTATAAATGTGTAAAAAAAACCCTCTATGGTCCATTTCTGTTAGGTTCAAAAACTGTACATGCCATTAACTTGCCATTTGTGAGGCCATCTCTCAGAATTCATGAAAGCTCCTGTATTTTTTTGATTGCTCCCAACTAACAAAAGAAAGAGCATTCTTCATTTGGGAGCGGGGGGGGAAGGTAAGGGAGCATTATGAAATGTCAGCCATCTTCTCTTCTTTCAGCTTGGTAATATTCTACCTTTCAAATATATTATTCATAGATTTATATGTAGCCCTGAAAGAATTCTCAAATATTTTTCAGGGTTCAACTAATCTCTTTGCAAAGTTATTAAAATTAAAATTGTCTTGCAATTCTGTAATAAATGGCTGCATTTCAGATCTAGGTGGTCTGGCTTGATGTTGAAAGCTTCAAGGGAAACTGTTCTTTTGATTGCCCCCCTAAGCCTTAGAGTCCATAAACCTTTCTGGGGAGTTTCCAGATCTTCAAAAGACAACCAAAATAGTTACTACTGGATGACCTGAAAACAACAAAAGCCAAGGAATGATGAATTAGGGAGGGATTGTACCCTGCCTTGAAAATAAAATTAATGTTCTGTCAACCTGAGCAGCCTGAGTAATCTAGATGTTGGATTTCTTGTTCACTCTGGAAATATGAGAGCATCAGCAATTCTACATTTCTGTTCTTATCAATGAGTCTTGCTTTCAGGTGAAGAAAATAAACAGATTTATTCATACAGACCATATTTAAATTATAACAATGACAAGCAACTTGAATAGCTTTCAAAATGGGGGCAGATAGCTATCATTGGCCAGCGGCTATGACGTTTATTCACTATTTCAACAATCAGAACAAGATATCCCTGGATATCAGTTGCTGGAGAATAGAAGCAAGATAATGTGGTTCACCCATATCCTGCTTGTAGATTTCCCCATGACATTTGGATGAGTAACCACAGCAACAGAATGTTGGCCTAGACATGTTTTTAAGGTGATCCAGCAGATCTCTTACTATCTCCTTACCAGTTCAGACATCACATTGGCTTATGCATCAATGAAATCTAATGTCTTCTATTTTAAGTATTCTGGAATGTTTATGCTGACTCTGAACATGATCCAAGACAACATTTATCTATTTCAATGATTTTTATGTAAACTTTCTAAAAGCTACAGTTAAGAACGTTCCAACTTTGCTACTTACTTCAGTGAAAGACTTCAAGTTTCTAACCAATATGATTATAATTGCAGTTTAATAAAGACATTCTTGGATCTGATTCCCCCTCCCAATTGCCCATATGTTCAAACAGAGGCATAATTTAATTTAAACTAGCTTTGAAAGAGGCTTCTTTTTAATGACATAGCAGATATTTCTTTTCAATTGTAACATCTGGTTACCGTTCAGAGATACCCCTAAAGCAGGGGTCTCCAACCTTGGCAACTTTAAGACTTGTGGACTTCAACTCCTAGAGTTCCTCAGCCAGCTTTGCTGGCTGAGGATCTCTGGGAGTTGAAGTCCACAAGTCTTAAAGGGACCAAGGTTGGAGACCCCTGCCCTAAAGTACAAGAAAATACACTCACCCTCATTTCCCTTTCTATAATACTATCTTCAATGGAGAACATTTCAGACACAGGCCTCTCCTTCACCGGCTCTTTCTTGACCCGTTCCTTGACACTTGTGAGGTCTGGCTCAGAGATTGATGGACCAAGGGAAGATCCATTCATCATGCTCTGATCAGTCCGAGATATGCTAATTGTCCTGGCTGGTCCCGGCCTCACCACCTTGGCTCGAGACACAGCCCGTGGAACGTTATTCATCTGCTCATTCCGCAGAGCTCCATTGCTAACGCTTTTCCTAGGACCAGGATACTCAGGAGGAGGTTTGTTAGGTATTCGAGCCAAGGCAGCTTGCAACTGAACGCTATACTCCATGTTTTCATGTAGGGCTGCCATGGAAGGCACAGATTCTGATGCTTCTTCCTCATCTTCACTTTCACTGCTGTGGATCAGCATTGTAGCATCTGAGAAGGTCTTTTTGTGATGGTAATGAGGGAGCTGCTGAACTTCATGCCCTCTTTGCACCACTTCCTCTGGCTGCATCTCATTGCGTAAGGTATTTCTGCGTGGCAAGGGAGCATTTAGGCTTTTTAAAGCCATAGCTTCCATTCCACGCACCATATTACTGATCACTTCCAAACTGTGGCGTTTGTTGATGGCCGCATGATGTTTGGCTGCCATAAGAGGTTCGCTAACTTCCTGCAGTGACTGGTGGATGACAGGAGCACTATCCTCTTGGAAAGTCTTCACTGAAAGCTGCACTTTCCGAGGGACCAGGTCAGGACTACTGCCAGTGACATACTTGTGGCGGTGACTGGCTAGGTCGGGTGTACTGGTAGCAGGACGTGGACGTGGATAGGGTGGTGGCGGCCTGAAAAGGTAGTTCTTCAGTACGTGTGCAGGGCCACATCTTTGATTGCCGGGGAGCTGCATATTGGCCAGCTCTGGAGTGCTAACTGTATGGGAAATGGCACTAGATGTCGGTTTTGCCTGCAAAGCATTCATGGGATTCACTTGCTCAGAAGGAGTCACATGTTTTTTATAAGTGCCTTGAGGCCCATATGCAATGGTATAAGAAGGTCTCTCCTGAATTTCTGGTTGACTGTATACAAGATCTGTGGGTTGGCTGTAAACATGAGTGTTCCCAATGTTGAGGTTCCTCAAAGACTGGCTTTGGCTATCAGTGTGAATCACTCCTCTCTTCATTTGCCTCATTACAGTGTCATAATCTGGGGTTGGCCTATACGAAGGGACAATTATTGCACTGTGTCTATGGCTTGGTATGTAATCTGCTCTCATAATGTCACTTCCAGGGATACTGAGGTTGGAGGACACTGGAGAAGCTTGAATGAAGTTCTGTGAATGGTTGAGGGAGTTCATACTTTGAGCACTGCACACACTGCCATTTGGGACACTGCCGTTCAAATAGCTGAAGTCCATTGCACATCTGTCCAAGCTAGTCTGAGATCTATAGTAAAACATGTCTTCATTTCCATGAAAAATGCTATCTGTGTGTAGGAAAAGTAGAAAATGAATGGAAAATACAATTAGCAGGCTATATAACAGATAGAAAAAATGATGTAAAAGCATTATTACAGCTACATCTCAGTTTTGGCCATAGCAATCCCACCTGCATAATCAAAGTCTTGTCACTGATGGCTATAGAAAAAGAAATCTAATGCAGTTTTGGAGTTCCTCACATTTAGGAATAGCAATGCAACAACCACAGAAACTCGGGATCATTGTCTTCTGAATTGAATAAATACTGTTATTGTCACTATTCAATAACCTTCTTGTTGGTGCAGAATTCTAATATGCACAACATGGGAAAGCTTTGTATTTCCATTCATCCATCTATTCACCCACCCATTCAAAAACTGTTTCTTTTTCCTCCTTTTTAATAGGAAGTTTACTCGCACAAACATTTTGTACTCTCATCCAAGTACATGCAGGGCTCTTGATTAAAAGTTCGAATCATAGTGACCATGTATTGCTGACTGCAGTTTTATTCAGAAGTATGACATGATAAGATGTATGTATTGCCCTTCACTTACCTTTGTCAACATGTTGATGGGAGGAAGCTCAGAAGAATAATGGTATTTATGTTCAACTGGGAATATTTATAATTTCATTTCAGATGTTCTCTATTCATTCAAGTAAATTTGGAGGTTGGGGGGTGGGGAGAGACTGACAAGAACTTTTGTTCTAAGAAGACCAAATATGAATGATAAGCGTTCTCTGTGATGGATTTCAAATTCTGGAACTCTTGACCACCAGATGTCAACAAGCTCCCTTGAAGTTTTTAGATCTCAAAGGCTAGCTAAGATGGACACCATCTTGGAGAAAGAATTGATTGCTTGTTATAATTTTGATTTATTTCAACTGCTGATTTTATACTTTCAAGTGTTCTAGTTTGTCCAGAGTCTTCTATATAAAAATTGTAAAATAAATAAATAAATGTTCCCATTTTCCCTTGGACTATCTAAAGCAAACATAAGAAGGTACTTTTTCTAAACTGTAGCAAAAATAAATCAACCATCTATTTCCAAACTTTAGGATGGAATCAAGGATATTTTATTATAGCCTGTTACCATTTCAAGACATACCATTTATCTCTGCATTTTAGATTTTAACACACTAGGAATGGCATTGCTAAATAATTCTTATTAATGAATTATTTACTTACTTACTTCACTTTCTCTGCCATTCAGTTCAAGTATTAGTCAGATCACCAGTAACCTTCCATGGGAAAGGGAGATATGACTGTTCAATAGGTAAGAACTATGGCTCTAAATCAAAAAGGCTCCATTTCAATCCAGCAACTATTATCAACTATGTACCTGGCCAGTGGGCCAAATACAAAAACTGAGACTGCCAAGTCTAGCTAGATCTTTGGATTTGAAAGGCAAAACTTGGATGCAAACCTATTTCGGAAAGAGGATGCATATACTCATTTAATTCTGCCCTGTCTTCAGCCAATTGCAGGAATGTGGCCTCCTCAAATATTGACTAAGTTATAGAAACCTTATGAAAAAAAATGCCTATCCTTATCATATTGCAAAAAAATAAATAAAAATAGCTTGATATTTTAAATTCCTTTTTAAAAAGTAGCCACTATATCTGATATTATTGCTATTATTCCCGTTCCCATCACTAACCTTGTGAATTGTGAGTTTCAGTGTAGTGTTCTCCACACTGGACATGCACAGGAGGCATAATAAATGGGTGCTGCCTTGGCTAAAAAGTGAAGTAAAATAAAACATATACACTGGACAGTTATTTACAGCATTTTTTTGTAATTCATCATAGCAATAGCACTTAGACTTATATACTGCTTCACGGTGCTTTTCAGCCCTCTCTAAGCGGGTTACAGAATCAGCCTATTGCCCTCAATAATCTGGGTCCTCATTTTACCAACCTCGGAAGGATGGAAGGCTGAGTCAACCTTGAGTCTGGTGAGAATCGAACTGCTGAACTGGTGGCAGCGGGCAGTCAGCAAAGCTAGCCTGCAGTACTGCATTCTAAACACTGTGCCACCATGGCTCTTTTTACAAAACCGTTTATTACAACTGTTTGTAATTACAACTAGTTGAGGAGCTCTAGAGTATTCCGTGTCTCTTGAGCTCAGCACTCATGGCAAGATATTTACCAAAGATGATCTGCTCCATGTGGGCCGCCGTCTGATAGGGGGAGGAGAATTTGATTGTCTGTGGGGAAAAGATGAAAATGCTTCTTAATCACTGTAATTCTGTAAAATATAGCACATGTATTTTTATGCAAGTGGAATGAAAATACTGTTACATAACGGCAGTTATTATCTGTTTTGAAAAGATATGAAAATATATGTACTAAAGAAATAGAGAGTATTATTTATAAAGGTGTTAACATTTACTATCACACATTCCCTTAAAAAAAGAACTAATTTATTTAAACCTGAAATTGCGGATAATAAATTCAATAGAACCAAACCAAACTATCAGAGTTAATTTGACATTGTTTAGGCCAATTTTTTCTACAATTAGAGCTCTCCAGACCTGTTTAACCACAACTTCTGTCACTTCTATTATTGAGGTGATGACCATTATAGGTCCAAAATATGAAGGGCACCGGGTTGGAGAAGGCCAGTTTTAGAAAGGGAATTAAAAAAAACAACATAACATTAAGAGCATAACAAATCACCCAGCAAGATAAAAGCACTCGCAGGCTAAGAGAGAAACAAGCAGGTAAATGAAATTTCATGTTAAAATAGTAAGAAGCAGGTGGGAGGTGGGAGAAAGAACAGAGGCACAAAATAAAAAAAAAATCACAAGATAGAAATAAAGTGCTTACGTGCAGAAAGGAAAGGTGGAATTCCTCATCTTACATTTTCTGATCTGGTAAATGATGTGATGTGCAATTAGAAAATACCCACTCATACCTGCCTCCATACAAATTGCAAACAGCAGACACAAAAGATAAAGATATGGAATACTTCACAGCTAGACATCATAGACCTTGGGAACTAATGCTATTAACCCAACCAACAAGAAGTACCGGGCGGCTGTTCTCTTGTGAGCGGGACAGGAGTTTGCAGGTGAGGGAGATGGATGGATGAATGGATGGGAGGCAGGCAAGCGCAAAGAACGCTGGGGGGGTGGGAAGAGAATGAAAGGCAGCTCCTAATCAGCTCAGCTGATCCACGGGTTGCAATTAAGGGGCCCAGCTGCCATTAGCTGAAGGGAAGGGCTGCCTCCTGTGCTGGCCACACCCACCCCATCACTAGGGCTTATTTTTGGGGAGGGCATGTATTTACACCCACCCCAAAAATCAGGCTTGGCCTTATTTTTGGGACATGTCTTATTTTCAGGGAAACACGGTAGTACTGGCTACTTGTATGCCTGAGACCAGCGTGACATAACTACCTGCAAGAAAAGGGTGCCGCAGGGGTCAATTCTCTCGCCCCTTCTGTTCAACATCTATATGAAGCCGCTGGGTGAGATCATCAGTGGCTTCGGTGTGAGGTACCAGCTGTACGCTGATGACACCCAGCTGTACTTTTCCACACCGGGCCACCCCAATGAAGCTATCGAAGTGCTGTCCCGGTGTTTGGAGGCCGTACGGGTCTGGATGGGGAGAAACAGGCTCAAGCTCAATCCCTCCAAGACTGAGTGGCTGTGGATGCCGGCATCCCGGCTGACTGTTGGGGGCGAGTCATTGGCCCCGATGGAGAGGGTGCGCAATCTGGGCGTTCTCCTGGATGAACGGCTGTCTTTTGAAGACCATTTGACGGCCGTCTCCAGGAGAGCTTTTCACCAGGTTCGCCTGGTGCGCCAGTTGCGCCCCTTTCTAGACCGGGATGCCTTATGCACGGTCACCACGCCTCGTGACGCCTCGCCTGGATTACTGCAATGCTCTCACATGGGCTCCCTTGAGGCATCCGAGGCTTCAGTTGGTCCAGAACGCTGCGCTGGTGATAGAGGGAGCCTCGGGCTCCCATGTTACACCTATCCTGCGCAGACTGCACTGGCTACCTGTGGCCTTCCGGTGCGCTTCAAGGTGTTGGTGACAATCTTTAAAGCGCCCATGGCATAGGGCCGGGCTATTTACGGGACCGCCTACTGCTTCCAAATACCTCTCACCGACCGTGCGCTCCCACAGAGAGGACTCTCAGGGTGCCGCCAGCTAGGCAGTGCCGTCTGGCGACACCCAGGAAGGGCCTTCTGTGGGGCTCCCACCTCTGGAACGAACTCCCCCCAGGACTTCGTCAACTTCCGGACCTCCGAACCTTTCGTCGCGAGCTTAAAACGCACTTATTCATCTGCGCGGGACTGGATTAGATTTTAAAGTTATTGGTTTTAAGGGTTTTTTTATTATTTATATTGTTTATATTGTTTTTAAATTAGGCAATAGAATAAGTTTTTTAATTGTTGTTTTTTAATTTGTATTTATATGTATTTTAACTGCCTGTGAACCGCCCTGAGTCCTTAGGGAGATAGGGCGGTATATAAATTTGAAAAATAAAATAAAATAAATAAAATAAATAAGAAAATGCAGCTGATGTACCCCTAGAAAAAATGGTAGTTCAACACAGACCACAATCTGTATAAAGTGGCAGTAGGTTTTTCTTCTCCATTCCAACACAAAGGAATATTTGCCACGGCAAGTTAATATGAAGGAAGACAGGACAGAAAGCTTAAAACCAAGGAGAGATGAATATGCAGTATAGATAGGGATAGCTGTAAATCAGAAAGCAACCAACAGAAAACCTGAATATAATAGTCTTTGGCATGAGCTACTGATTGCTCATTCCATAAATGACAGCAACACTAAAAAGCACTTCCTCCAAGTGGAACCAGGAGGGCAAAACAAGTTTCTGGAAACCAATTTTCTCATTCTGGTTTGTTAACCAAAGTCAAGTTAGAAACTGAAAAGTCCTACGAGGCTTGCCAATAATTTATAAAGCCCTGTACAAATTCTAAACCTAAACTGTACATTTTAGACCACAGTGAGAAACACCTGACTTTCATGCCGTTCCTTCTCATTCTTTGTCTTTCAATGAGAGATTTCCAAGACATCTACAAAAAAGAACATTTCCATTTTTTCCCGTATCTCTGCTGTAACCATGAAGAAAACACATTACATCTAGAGTTATAATCTTTGATTCGGCTGTATGGGCAATGAGCAGATGGAGAATAAATAATACAATGGCCTCAAACAGACAAACAAACCAACACATGACAAATACATAAATAACCTAATCCAAAACACGACCACTTGACATTTATTGCAGCCAGCCAGAATTTCCCAAAGATATGTACTTACTCTGTGCAGATTTTGTTTTGTTTGTAAAACTTGTGCTTCGCAGCAAAGAGCCGTGAAATGTACTTGGCGTTTTCAAGGTCATCCTTTTAAAGCAGAAAAGGGGGGAGGGAGAGAACAGGGAAAAAGAAGGAAAGAATAACACTGAATTTCGCTGGGACAAACATAACGAAGAGTTATATAACACTGACCGTGTTCCTCTGAAATATTCAGTAGGGAGAATGCTTTGCAGAAAAATATCTACAAAAATCCCAAGTTTAGCACCATTCAAGTTATCGTAGATCAGGGATACTAGTGCAATCTTGCCATACCATCTGGCTCGAAGACTGGGCTAAAGAATAAATAAGGCTGCTGCATTATTAAACTTGAGCAGGTCTTTGCCAGTTCTGTGGCTCAGAAGTGAATGTAATTGGCTCAAAGTTTCCCAAAAGCAGAGCAGTATGAAAATGCAGAGAACAAGTTTCTCTAAACTGTGAAATGGATACATGGGGGAGATCAGGTTCAATCAGCATGCAGCCACCGTGGCCTGCTAAGTCTGGCCACTTCTGACCAGCTGATGGTCACTGCTCAATGGGAGACTGCTAACAGTCAGCTGGCACTGCCCTCTTCAGCCCTCATCTCCATTCATTTACTGAAACCCAGCTCCCCAGCACAAAGCCCCCACCTCAATCAGTAAACATGTAAGTAATTTTGGGTTACAGTTTTAGTGCAAAATTCAACTTAAAGGGCCTTTTGAAATAAAAGGGATGGGGATACTTTTTATTATAATTTTATACTTCAAAAAGATGGGAAGAAATGCTTCTTTTATTATAATTTTATACTTCAAAAAGTCATGATCTTCCAAGTTGTTGAAGTCAAACATAAAGGGACAGAATGCATATTTAACTGAGTGGTCCCCCCTCCCCATTCTTCAAACTTTATTTAAAAGAGCCTTGCTGGCGCAATGGTTAGAATGCAGCATTGCAGGCTAACTCTGCCCACAGCCTGGAGTTTGATCCTGACAGGCTTGAGGTTGATACAGCCTTCCATCCTTCTGAGGTCAGTAAAATGAGGAGCCGGATTGTTGGGGGCAATATGCTGCCATTGTAAACAGCTCAGACAGTGCTGTAAAGCACAATAGGGTGGTATATAAGTCTAAGTGCTAGTGCTATTATTCAGTATGGTTAGTCCAGGGGCGTCAAACTCGATTTCATTGAGGGCCGCATCAGGGTTGTGTTTGACCTCAGGGGGGGGGGGGGCGTGGATGTGGCCAGTTTGATGTCACTTGTGTCGGGGATGCCTGTGGTGGTCTGAGCGCTCTGCCAGGGAAAACAGGCTCCCGAGCTCCATTTTTTGGCTGTGACTCCTGCAGCCTTCTGCCAGTAAAAACAGAGCTTGTGAGGGCCAAGTGTGGCCCTTGCAGGCTCTATTTTCAGCTGCAATGGCCTCCTGCAACCCTCTGCCAGTGAGAAAGAAGCTTGGGAGGGCCACATGAGGGCCAGTCCTTCACTGTTTCCAGGGCGGCCCCGCGGGCCAGATCTAAGTATCCTATGGGCCAGATCCAGCCCCCAGGCCTTGAGTTTGACACCCCTGGGTTAGTCCAATGTCAATGTGTATTACAACTTCTCTCCAAAGGTAAATTGGAGACAGCAAGACAGCATGACTTTCAATTTTGCTACACTTGGTTAACATCCCTGGAAGAAGCCTACTGCTCTCTATCATATGGAATACCTAGGTGATGTAAACATTCATCAGAATGAAGTGGAAATTTCCACTTGAGTGGAATGTCTCTCACTGAAAAGGAACCAAGAAGATGCTTTGCTTCTGTGGAACCATCAATCTACTCAAGAAAAAGTTGTAAGAATTGCCACATTTTCTTCTTGTCTTTGACTATAGAAGCTTTATTGCAATCTATCATTGGGCTCAGGATACGTCACTTTTATCATTATTATTTATGATTCTGAGATTGATCTTTTATCATTTGCCTACCGTATGAAACAGTACAGTTTCTTCTTTGTTAACCAGTTCTACAACAATTGAAGACTTGTTGTGTGTTATATTTCCAATATCATTCCACCTATAGAAAAACAACATGGTTTTAAAACAGGGTAATCTCATTGCAAAAAATATTTCATTTGACTATCCTTTACATAAATATTTAATTTGGTAATCCATTACATACACACACAAAATTTTGATCCTCCTCTCTCTCAAATTGCCTTGGGGGTTTGTTTGTTGGGTTTTTTGGGGAACATTTTTTCTTTTTTTTTTCTTTTGGTAAAGTGATTTCCTCATCTTACTGAATATGCAAGAGCTATTACTTTCCAGAATTCCCCTACAACATCAGTGCTATAACTATTTAAGTAAAGAAAGTTGACATAAGCTACATGTTCAGAATATTTATTTTTTACAAGAGGAAATATTCATAAATCATTTAAGTCAAATTGCTCTACATATAATTATAAATTCAGGCATATACAGTGTAATCACAAATCCTAATACTCTCAGAAGCAAAGATAAAAAAATATAAATCTAGGTGTGCTTTGATGGTCGTTAGGCTTCTTGAAGGAAAAAAATAACTGAATGACAAAGGAAACATTAATAAGATCTGATTTATTCGTTTTTAAAGGTTTTGTTTTTTCTCTCTTTATAAACTATGACTAATAACAAGCTAATTATATTCAAACAGCACCAATACAATATAAGCAATAGTATTATGATAAGCAAAGCACTTTGGATTCTCATTGATTTCAGTGGATAAAGTCTAAACCAGGGATAGTCAACCTTTTTATACCTACCGCCCACTTTTGTATCTCTGTTAGTAGTAAAATTTTCTAACCGCCCACCAGTTCCACAGTAATGGTGTGACTGCAAATAAAAGAGCCTGCACCGTGTATCGTCATCTGCGCATGCCTCTCGCACATCATGGATTGGGATGGGGGGGAGTGCCAGCTACCAGCTCTGCTTGTCTGTTACAGCTGGGTGGTGTGGGGGGAGATGCGCGAGCTATTCTGGGATGAGGCTCTTTTGCTTGCGGTCGCACTATAGTGCCATTTAGTTTGTTTGTTTGTTTGTTTGTTTGTTTATTTATTTATTTATTTATTTATTTTTTATTTATTTAGATTTTTATACCGCCCTTCTCCCGAAGGACTCAGGGCGGTGTACAGCCAGATTAAAACAATTCAATATACAAATTAAAACAACAATTAAAATACATATTCTATAAGTGGCCGAGAATTAAAACCGTCGAATTGACCCATACTAAAATATCCCAATTAAAATTATTAAAAATTCAAAAATTTAAAATTTAAAAATCAAGCCAGTCCCGCTTGGATAAACAGATACGTTTTCAATTCACGGCGAAAGGTCCGAAGGTCAGGTAATTGGCGCAAACCGGGGGGAAGTTCGTTCCAGAGGGTAGGTGCTCCAACAGAGAAGGCCCTTCCCCTGGGGACCGCCAGCCGACATTACTTGGCGGGCGGCACCCTGAGAAGACCCTCTGTGTGAACGTACGGGTCGGTGGGAGGCATAAGGTAACAGCAGGCGGTCCCGTAAGTACCCGGGCCCTAAGCCATGGAGCGCTTTAAAGGTGGTAACCAACACCTTGAAGCACACCCGAAAGACCACAGGTAGCCAGTGCAGACTGCGCAGGAGCGGTGTTACCCGGGAGCAACGTGTGGCTCCCTCAATCACCCGCACAGCTGCATTCTGAACTAACTGGAGCCTCCGAGTGCACTTCAGGGGTAGCCCCATGTAGAGAGCATTGCAATAATCTAGACGAGAAGTGACGAGAGTATGAGTGACCGTGCATAAGGCATCCCGGTCAAGAGAGGGGCGTAACTGGAGAACCAGGTGGACCTGGTAAAAGGCTCTCCTGGAGACGGCCGCCAACTGATCTTCAAACGACAGCCGTCCATCCAGGAGAACGCCCAAGTTGTGCACCCTTTCTGTTGGGGCCAATGACTCGCCCCCAACAGTCAGCTGCAGTTGCAGCTGACTGTACCGGGGTGCCGGCATCCACAGCCACTCCGTCTTGGATGGATTGAGTCTGAGTCTGTTTCCCCCCATCCAGACCCGTACGGCTTCCAGGCACCGGGACAGCACTTCGACAGCTTCGTTGGGGTGGCCCAGGGTGGAAAAGTACAGCTGAATATCATCAGCGTACAGCTGGTAACTCACCCCAAAGCCACTGATGACCTCGCACAACGGCTTCATATAGATGTTGAACAGGAGAGGCGAGAGAATCGACCCCTGAGGCACCCCACAAGTAAAGCGCCTCGCGGTCGATCTCTGCCCTCCTGTCAACACCGTCTGCGACCGGTCAGAGAGATAGGAGAAGAACCACCGATAGACGGTGCCTCCCACTCCCAAACTCTCCAACCAGTGCAGCAGGATACCATGGTCGATGGTATCAAAAGCCGATGAGAGATCTAACAGGACCAGGGCAGAGGAACAACCTCTATCCCTGGCCCTCCAGAGGTCATCCACCAACGCGACCAAAGCTGTCTCCGTGCTATATCCGGACCGGAAGCCGGACTGGAACGGGTCTAGATAGACAGCTTCATCCAGGTACCGGGGGAGCTGCCATGCCACCACACTCTCTACAACCTTCGCCACAAAGCGAAGGTTGGAGACTGGACGATAATTACCCAAAATAGCTGGGTCCAGGGAAGGCTTCTTGAGGAGGGGTCTCACCACCGCCTCTTTCAAGGCGGCGGGAAAGACCCCTTCCAACAAAGAAGCATTTATAATTCCCCGGAGCCAGCCTCGTGTCACCTCTTGAGTGGCCAGCACCAGCCAGGAGGGACACGGGTCCAGTAAACATGTAGTGGCATGTAACCTCCCCAGTAACCTGTCCTTGAGACCCACAGAATCAAACTCATCCCAAACAACATCAACAAGACGCGTCTCAGTCATCTCACCCGGATCATCGCAATTTTGGTCCAAACTATCCTGAAGCTGAGTGATTTTATCGTATAGATAACCACTAAACTCCTCGGCACGTCCCTGCAAGGGGTCATCCCGCCCCCCCTGATGTAGGAGAGAGCGGGTCACCCGAAACAGGGCGGCCGGGCAGTTATCTGCCGACGCAAAGAGGGTGGAAACGTAGGAACGCTTCGCCACCCTCAGTGCCACTAGGTAGGTTTTCGAAAAAGACCTAACTAGTGTCCGATCAGCCTCGGAACGGCTGGACCTCCAGGTACTCTCTAGGCGTCTTCTCCGGTGTTTCATCTCTCTCAGCTCCTCAGAAAACCAAGGAGCCAATTGATATCTGCGCCGGGTCAGAGGCCGCAAAGGCACGACACGGTCCAAAGCCCCAGCCGCAGCCTGTTCCCAGGCCGCAACTAGTTCTTCGGTCGTGCCGTGGGCAAGATCCTCAGGAAACGGCCCAAGCTCCATCCGGAACCTCTCGGGGTCCATCAGGCGCGTGGGACGGAACCAACGCATTGGTTCTGTCTCCCTGCGGGGGTGAGCGGTGGTCTGAAAGTCTAGGAGGAGGAGAAAATGATCTGACCATGACACAGGAACTGTCACTAAATCTCCTAATACCAGATCATTAAACCACTGTCCAGAGATATAAATCAAGTCCAGTGTGGACCCCCCCCATGTGTGTAGGGCCATCAGTTACTTGAATCAGGTCCAAGGCCGTCATGGAAGCCTGGAACTCCTGGACCACCGTTGATGACAAGCTGGCCGATGGCAGGTTGAAATCCCCCATGACCAAAAGTCTGGGAATCTCAACCGCCACCCCGGCAAGCACCTCCAATAGCTCAGGCAGGGCTGTAGTCACACAGCAAGGAGCCAGGTACGCGATCAACAGACCCATCTGATTCTTATGGCCCCACTTCACAAGGAGGGATTCACAACCGGCTATCTGAGGCACAGTGGACTCTCTCGGCTCCAGACCTTCCCTCATCACAACCGCCACCCCTCCACCCCTACCCTGGGCCCTCGGTTGATGGAATGCTCGGAATCCTGGAGGGCACAGTTCGACTAGGGGTACACCCTTTTCTGTGCCCAACCAGGTCTCCATAATGCCCAAAAAGTCCGCGGACTCCCCCTGAATAAGATCATAAATCAGGGGGGCCTTATTGACCACGGACCGGGCATTGCACATCAACCGGAGGCCCAAGCTCTGAGGATCCTGACCTTCCGGGGAACGGGTAAGGACTAAGGGGCCGGAGCAGGTGATCACTTTTAAACAGCGAGCACGTGTTCCCAGAAAATGATACGGCCCCTTGCTTCCGCCATATCTGCCCCTCCCACTTACCATACAGATGGAACCGCCCTCATCGCCTGGAACGTGCCCCTCCTCCCCCGCCCTCGGACCAGATGAAAAAACGCCGTGAACAAACCCTCCTCGACGGGTTTCCCCCCCCGTCTCTTACCTCCCCCCCTTTAAAAGACCCTTTTTAAAAAACCTATTTACAAATCCCCAAAGGTTTCACTTATGTAACGTGAACTAAACTTATGCACGGGCAATATAAATAATATATTTTCAGAAATTTAAATTGCATGGGGAATTTTATGAAAACCTAATGAAAATGTTTTTAAATAATGCTATGAAATTTTTTTAAAAAGTCAATTAAATTAAAAAAAAGGAAAGTGCTTCAGTATCGGACAAAACCTTTACTGCCCACCATGAAAGCTGGAACGCCCATTAGTGGGCGGTAGGGACTACCACTGGTCTAAACCATAATATATACAAAAACTGTTAGGTGAGATCAATGGGTTACTAAGTCTAGTATACTGCTTCCCCTGTGAATCTTGACACCATTAAGCAGAGTATAAGGGCAATTAATCTTCCCTACATTGTTACCTGAAACTCAAATACTTCGGTCACCTAATGAGAAAGAAACACTCACTGGAGAAGAGCCTAATGCTGGGAAAGATTGAGGGAAAAAGAAGGGGACGACAGAGAATGAGGTGGCTGGATGGAGTCACTGAAGCAGTAGGCATCAGCTTAAATGGACTTCAGAGGATGGTAGAGGACAGGAAGGCAAGGAGGAACGGTGTCCATGGGGTCATGATGGGTCGGACACGACTTTGCAACTAACAACAACAACAACAACAACCCTCTACTGAAACTAATGCAGAGTTTCAAATGCATTTTGAACTAGTAGTTAGGATCGGATCAAAATCCCTTCAATCTTACTTTTACCTGTAGTTCACTGTGGATCTTCCCATTGGGTTCTTTAGAAAAATCCCCATGCAGAAAATTCCAAGATGAAAGTCATTTCCTTGATTGTCCTGCACAGAAAGTTAAAATATACATTGAAGTAACTTCAGCCCAAAATCTAATCTCTGAAAATGTAAAGATTCCCATCTTTTGATTAAAACCGCTACGCGGTTCTAGCTTTTACGAACAGTCACTTGCATCAGATATTTCTTGGCTTGAATTGTCATATAATGCTGATAAAACAAATCGGCGGGAGAAGTCCTGGCCTTGCACGTCATGTTAAAAATAAGTCTGGAAATGCATCTCAAAAACATTGCTGGAGCTACAATGCATCAGAATAGGATTATAAGTAGTCTCTGACTTACAACAATTTGTTTAGTGACCGTTCAAAGTTACAAAGGCACAAACAAAAAGAAAAAGTGGTTTAAGACTAGCCCTCACATTTATGACTGTTGCACATCCTCATGATCACGTGATCAAAATTTAGGCACTTAGTAACTGGCATATATTTACAATAGTTGCAGCATCCTGGAGTCATGTGACTGCCACTTGCAACTTTCCCACTCAGCTTCCAATAAGCAAAGCCAATGGAGGAAGCTGGATTCACTTAACAACCATGGGATTTACTTAACCACTGCAGTGACTCGTTTAAACAACCATAGCAAATGTTATAAAATTGCCACGCTTAGCAACACAAATTCTGGTCCCAACTGTGATCGTAAGTCAAAAACTACCTGTATTGGTGAAGCTTGAATGACCTCAAATCATTATATTTTTTTCTCATGGCCCCAATTTACACTTTATGCTTTGGCATTTTTCCCTTTGGTCTTGTGTAGCTCTGCAATGGGACTTGCTTTGGTACTACCATAAATGTCAGTCGCCAATCATAACTAGCCCCAAAATGATAAAATGTACATCACAACTTCCCACTTCAAGCATGAATCTTTTGCCCATATGCCACAACTTTTTACAAAAGGGATGGCGCTCTTGTTGTAGTAAAAGTTTTGTCACTTGCCCCCTTCCCTTTTCTGGGTTCTTGCCAAAGATAACTCATGTGAAGCAGAATGCAAATTTTGTTACAGAATTTGCTTGCTAGAGAACAGAATTTTAAACCTCCTATAGATGTTGCATTTTGGTCGGTCAGCTAAAAACTGAATGTGGAATGTGAAAGGAGGTGTTAATTTCTACCCGGAAATTTCTTCGCTGCAAAAAGTCATTAACTTTGATGCAGACTGTCACAAGATCCAAATCACAGGAGCTAGCCAAACTGTTTATTTACTTCTATCCCTCCAAGCTATTTTGAGAATTGTCCTGATTCTTTCTATCAAGCTGCAGCAGAAGCAGGATTGATCTTGAGCTAGGATATGCCTTAGGGTAGAAATGGAATTGCCCATAGCACATAAAGCAATGGCATGGCTCCATAGCCAACACAAAGAGGGGGAAATGTGTTTCCTAAAGCTACAAAAGGCAATAATTTGAATTATTCTGTATGCACGCAATAATTATTATTGCTACCGGGTAAAAATGTGTGAATTATCAAAGGGGGAAAAATCATATTAAGAAGATTACAGGGAAAAAAGTACAAAGGGAAAATACTGATTGAATTTTAAAAAAACATGCAAGAATGTTAATTTTATTTCTCTCTCACACACACAGACACGTCTTTTTTTCTGTGCAATAGAAAGAGGTTTGGGAATGGGCAGTTATAATGGAGGGATTGTAGGTCAGTGCAAAGTTGTGTATTTTGAGGTTCCAGGCACAAGGCCTCAAGGCCTCAGGAAGCAAAAGAGGGCCGGGAGATTTCACATGTGTCCTGATATCCTCAAACAAATGATGTACCATGACCAGTCAGCAAAAATCAAAAGAACAACAGGGGAAACAATTCTGAACTGGTAAGGTCACTTGTAGAGGGTCATTCTAATACAGATAGACCAGTCGACTGACTCAGTATAAAATGGCATTATATGAAATGTAACAAAAAGCAGGCAAGAGCAATGGACTGGCTCAGTTTACAACTGCAGAAGAATGCAATGAAAGTACTGCAACTGTAAATATTTTGAACAATCCTTTGTTTATTTGTTTTTTCAAAAAGGGCCAAAATGATGAGCTAAAATCAAGGCTGCAAATAGACAGGAAGAAAAGTTTAAAATGTTGCTGGTTTTCTGTTTGTGAAGATTAGGATAGCCAAGTTCCCTTTTTTCCTTTAATAATTCAAAGTATAGAAGACTTTCTGGCACCTGGCTTTAAATGTGAAACAAATTTGAGACCTCCCCCATGTAGGTCTAAAGAGGTACAACTCATTCTACACTCCACTATTTAACACTTCATGGTGCTGTGTTTGTAAACCAGATCTGACATGTGATCTGGAGTTCAGATTCGATTTACTACCTTGTACATTCTTTGCTGTACAAAGAATGCCACAGTTCCATTTTAGTGGCATTTATATGCATATTTCTGTAAGGATCTTTAATAATTTGGAAAACAGTAAAATCTTTTTGGTCTCTTTGTCCATTCATTCAGCGACAGTTCAAAATTACAATGCTGACAAAATGGACTTACAAACCATGCCCATAGTTACAGCCATTGCAGCACTCTGATGGTTACAAATTTGATTCCTTGGCAGTGTGTCTGTCCTTATGATTGGAAGGAAGCTGCAAGTTCCCCCAATACCAGCCTATGTTCCTCTTCTCTCTCTCCCTCCCTCCCTCCCTCCCCCCCCTCTCTCTCTCACACACACACACATACTGGCAATAGGCTGTAGTGTCAGGCCTGGTTTGTAGTAGAGATCCAAAGCTTCAGAAGTCTCAGCCAACTGCCACTGCCCCATCCTCTACAATACATCAATCCTAACACCGCAACTGCATTCAGAAATGTGACCTGCACCATTCTCCAAGGCACACAAGCTGAAGGCCCATGAGAACTGGCTCCAAGATACTTCAGGAAAGAAAGCCTAGTGTGATTGAAAGTTACTTCAGAGAGACCACACGGGCCTCTTAACACAGGGTCCCCAACCCGGGCTGTGGCCTGATAATGGGCCACAGCCGTTTTGGAACTGGGCTGTGTAAGCGGCGGGTGAGTGCACATACACAGATCAATTTGCACGAGCAACAGGCACTTTTCTCTCACCTGCACTACTCCACCACTTAAATATGATTTTAATCTGAATGTCCCTAGACAAAGTCCTTAATCTTAACAAGATATTAATTCTCAAAGGTATAGCTAAGACTGGCTGCAGCAGGATTGGTCCCAAGCCCTAACAGATAAAAGCTTTTTATCTCTTCTTCCTCTTCCACTAACATTTATCTATTAAGAAGTTTTTACTCCACCAATATAGTATAAGCACTAACCCCTTACCTTCACAGGAAAACTTTCCTGCCCAAATCCATCTAGTCGTTCCACTTCCCTGATGTAAAGCAATTCTGCTTCTGCTGCAGAAAGGCTGCTGCAAATAAAATTAACAGAAATATCACACAGGATTATAGAAAAGGCCAAAGATTTTAACATCCTCTTTGCTTTGAATTTATTTTCTTAATCATTTACATGGCTGCTCATCTCACAAGGGTGACTGTGGACAGCTAACATTTGTAAAAAAGCCCTCTTATACAGTGGTGGGATTCAGCCAGTTCACACCACTTCGGGAGAACCGGTTGTTAACTTTCTGAGCAGTTTGGTGAACTGGTTGTTGGAAGAAATCATTAGGGCAGAGAACCGGTTGTTAAAGTACTTGAATCCCATCACTGCTCTTATAAGATATAAAGAAAGAATAAAAAACAGATAGCAGCTACTGGGGACAACATAATAATTATCAAATTGTATTGGATAATTACAATATTCATATGTCTTCTGTCCATCAGCTTATCCAAATATTGTAAACACACGCTAAATCTGAGCAAAATCAAAGGAAATATTATAAGGGTGCAAATGCATGTAACCTAGTTTCTAGATGTCATTGAATTAACTTCTATATCTGATTAAGCTAAATAGGTATTTCAGTGCACTATCTGCCACTCATTCAGGAAATAGCTTTAGGCAGTCTACCACTTTACCCTAACACCTTATCAATAATACAAGGACAAAAACATGCACACTGCCCTTGTAATCAGTCATTTGCATGAAAATTGACAAAATCAGAAATGTTCAGCCAAAACTGTGCCCTCATATCACAGCAAAATTAATGGTTTGCCCCAAAGTGGCCAAATACGTTTGAGAAATCTTGCAAGAAGAGCATCAGAGAAACTCTGTGCCCTCATTGTTTCTTCCCTTAATCTTTTACAAGTCTCATTTAACTAACATGACTGACATGGGAACAGACATTCTTTTCCTGAGACATGAAGTTCCGTTCCACATAAAGTTACTGCATAAGTTAGAAAAATAGCTAATTTTAAGAAATAGCCTATTGGCTGAATAGTAATTTATACTGACAACAATGTAATATTAATAATTTGGAAACCAAACCTATGATTTTTGTGTTCCTGGACTACCTTCTGAATCAATTCTTCCAAAATGGCTTCATTTTGAATCAAATCCTGCAAAATAAATTGATAACAAAGAACTGTGTTTATTATGAATAAAGGAATTCAAAGAATCAATGCCTTTAATTTGCTTTTATTTAAACAATTTGCATGCTCCCCTTAATCACACAGTGATTCTAAATGGAGTTAAAATATCAAGAAAATAACGGTTACAAACAAAAAGAAACTGAATCACTAAAAGAGTACAGGATGCACAAAGGGGAGGTTAACGACACACACATTATATTCAGAGCTTCAGAGCTGAAGAAGCTTCTTGGATGAGAAGCAAAATGTCTTCAAAGAAAAACCAGAAAGTCCAGTTGCCTCTTGAAAAAAAGCACCTTTGGAACAACCATGACCTGGATGACTGAGAATCTCCATAGATTCTATGGAGCAAAGCCCTCTTATGCTACCCAGGATTTTACAGAAGGCCAAATGTCAGGACCATACGGATCTCAGGGAACACCCTATTCCACAGCACTGCTACAGAGAAGGCACATCACCTAAAACCCACAAGGCAAAGTGCTTTACATCTGGTTCCTGGCATGCCAAATTTTCCAGATCTTATCAGTTCCAGAGAAACAAGACAAAGACAGTCCTGTAAGTAACCAGGACCCAAGCCATGAAGGGCTTTATGGATATCCAAAATAGCACCCAGAAATCCACCAGTAATCAGCACAGCTCACAGAAAAATGTTTTTAATAAGAAAGGTCTGCTCATGAGGCTGTATTTTGATTGAATCAGCTGTAGTTACCAAGTAGTCTTCTCCCCATCCAGACTTATCGCCCTCATGCTCTAGGGCAAAATCTCCACAGCATCATTTATTCAGCTTAGAGTTGAGATGAAAAATTGTGTATTATATGCATATTGGTATTAACTTTGTTCCAGTAGATCAGGGGTGTCAAAAACTCAAGGCCCATGGGCCGGATCCAGGTGCTTAGATCTGGCCCGTGGGCCCACCCTGGGAACAGCGAAGGACCAGCCCGCGGTGACTCTGACAGCAAAAATGGAGCCCGCGAGGGCCACACGCAACCTCCCTGGCTCAGTTTTTTCTGGCAAAGGGAAATGTGTGGCCTCCCCGAGCTTTATTTTCACTGGCAGAAGGCTGCAGGAGGCCGTCACAGCCAAAAATGGAGCCTCAATGAGTGACATGGAGCTGGCCACACCCACCCTGGCCATGCCCCCCTGGCATCAAACACAACCCTCAATGAAATTGAGCGGCCCTCAATGAAATCGAGTTTGACATCCCTGCAGTAGATAATCTTGCCTAGCAGCCTTTTGTGTATGTAGAATAGAAGTGGTTATTTAAATATAACATCTTATGCCAAGTTTACGAAGATAAAATTTACTGTATCTTCATTTCTGTGATGGAAGAAGAGCTTCACGTTTTAAGGAAATTTTAGTGCAATCAATTATTGGTTTGTGTAGCTGTCTTTCATTTGCTCCCAAGAAACAAAATGATTCAGTTACCTACTCTAACATAAAGTTACAATAAATCAAACTTTCTAATATATCAGGATCCATTTGGGAATGGTAGAAGAGTGAAGAAAATATTCACATATTCAAAAAGTTAGGAGAGGAAAAAATTAAACAATTCAAACAGGCTACAAACTAACTGAGCAAACATGAACTGTATCACTTCAGTGCAAGGGGCAAAGAGCTCTTCTTTGAACAAAATCCTGAAGATAAATTCATCTTTCCTGATAAACATTTTAAGTAGACCAACAGAAAATCCCGCCTCACAAATAACTAAGTAAGACACTTTAAATTTAGCCATACATTTGAAAGCCATCTGACCACTGGTGAAATCCAATTTTTTTTACTACCAGTTCTGTGGGCGTGGCTTGGTGGGTGTTATGTGTCTTGGTGGGCATGGCAGGTGAAAGATACTGCAAAATTTCCATTCCCACCCCACTCAAGGGGAAGGATACTGAAAAATCCCCATCCCCAGCTTTGGTCGCGTTGGTGGATGATCTCTGGAGGGCCAGGGACAGGGGTTATTCCTCTGCCTTGGTCCTATTAGACCTCTCAGCGGCTTTTGATACCATCGACCATGGTATCCTGCTGCACCGGTTGGAGGGATTGGGAGTGGGAGGCACCGTTTATCGGTGGTTCTCCTCCTATCTCTCCGATCGGTCGCAGACGGTGTTGACGGGGGGGCAGAGGTCGGCCCCGAGATGCCTCACTTGTGGGGTGCCTCAGGGGTCGATTCTCTCGCCCCTCTTGTTCAACATCTATATGAAGCCGCTGGGTGAGATCATCAGTGGTTTCGGTGTGAGGTACCAACTGTACGCTGACGACACTCAGCTGTACTTTTCCACACCGGACCACCCCAATGAAGCTATCGAGGTGTTGTCCCGGTGTCTGGAGGCCGTACGGGTCTGGATGGGGAGAAACAGGCTCAAGCTCAATCCCTCCAAGACGGAGTGGCTGTGGATGCCGGCATCCCGGTACAGTCAGCTGCAGCCGCGGCTGACTGTTGGGGGCGAGTCATTGGCCCCAATGGAGAGGGTGCGCAATCTGGGCGTTCTCCTGGATGGACGGCTGTCTTTTGAAGACCATTTGACGGCCGTCTCCAGGAGAGCCTTCCACCAGGTTCGCCTGGTGCGCCAGTTGCGCCCCTTTCTAGACCGGGATGCCTTGTGCACGGTCACTCATGCTCTCGTGACATCTCGCCTGGACTACTGCAATGCTCTCTACATGGGGCTCCCCTTGAGGAGCACCCGGAGACTCCAGGTAGTTCAGAATGCAGCTGCGCGGGTGATAGAGGGAGCCCCTCGTGGCTCCCATGTAACACCTCTCCTGCGCAGACTGCACTGGCTGCCTGTGGTTTTCCGGGTGCGCTTCAAGGTTTTGGTAATGATCTTCAAAGCGCTCCATGGCATAGGGCCAGGTTACTTACGGGACCGTCTGCTGCCACCGAATGCCTCCCACCGACCCGTGCGCTCTCACAGAGAGGGACTCCTCAGGGTGCCGTCGGCTAGGCAGTGCCGACTGGCGACACCCAGGGGAAGGGCCTTTTCTGTGGGGGCTCCCACCCTCTGGAACGAGCTTCCCCCAGGACTTCGTCAACTTCCTGACCTTCGGACCTTCCGCCGCGAGCTTAAGACACATCTATTCATTTGCGCAGGACTGGACTAGGGTTTTAAATTTTTAAATGATTAAATTTTAGCTTGGGTTTTAAATTGGGTTTTATTATTTATATCTTATTTTAAATATTTGGCCTTTATAATAAGTTTTTTAGTTGAATGTTTTTATTCTGTACATTTGTGTGTTTTTATATGGCTGTACACCGCCCTGAGTCCTTAGGGAGATAGGGCGGTATAGAAATACGAATAAATAAATAAAATAAATAAATAAAATCCCTTCCCAATCCTGGGGGAAGGATATTGCAAAACCTCCATTCCCGCCACTCTCGGGCCAGCCAGAAGTGGTATTTGCCGGTTCTCCAAACTGCTCAAAATTTCCACTACCGGTTCTCCAGAACCTGTCAGAACCTGCTGGATTTCACCCCTGCACCTGACTTTAAATTCCTACGTACTATCCGTACCCCAAAACAAACTTTAAAGCAGTGGTTTTCAAAGTGGGCAACTTTAAAATATATGACTTCAACTCCCATAGTTCACCAACCAGTATGTTGGCTGAGGAGTTCTGGCAGTTTAAGTCATGCATTTTAAATTGCATGACTGTGTAAATCAGACAAAGGCAGAAGGAAACCAATGTGCTTCAAAACCAATCCTCTTAAGCCATGCTTCTTGCAAGGCAAACCAGCAACGGCTATCCCAAGCATTAACCATTTTACTGGGAAAACTGGAAATTGCTTTAGGTCATCTCATATGATTGGTCCAATCAGTTCAGTAGATCTGTACCAGTCTTCTCTAACCTGGCATTATCTAGTATGACTAGGAATCCTGGCAGATTCTAACCATCCAAAATATACTAGATTGCAGAATGCTAATTTGCAGATCTCCAGAGCTTTGAAGAGGGTCTTTCTCAGCTGTTCTTAGAGAGGTGAAGGACTGGAACCTGGCAATTGTTCTCACTTGCTAGGTTATAAAAAATTATCTCCTAAGCATGATAATTTATTTCTAAAACTAAATATATCCTACAGTAAAAAAAAACACAAAAAAATGTAACAGCTTATTAATAGTGAACTGACTAGAACTTCCAACGTGGGGGAAAAAAGAACGTGGAAGATCTTTTTTTTAATTGCTGGCCATATATTATATGACCAAAAGTCTATGTTATTTGGAAGATGTCATACCTATATTACTTACTAACCATAGGTGTCATACCTATAATAACCATTACCAAGAATCATACCTTTAGCTTTAAACAGGGTTTTCACATGCTGTATGTAAAAATGCTGGGTACAATGAAGGATACAAATGAAACAGACCAGTGGTGTAATCCAATTTTTGTTACTACCGATTTTGTGGGCGTGGCGTGGCTTGGTGGCCGTGGCAGGGGAAGGATACTGCAAAATCCCCATTCCCTCGCCACTCCTGGGGGAAGGATATTGCAAAATCTCCATTCCCACCTCACTCTGGGGCCAGCCAGAGGTGGTATTTGCCGGTTCTCCAAACTACTCAAAATTTCCGCTACCGGTTCTCCAGAACATGTCAGAACCTGCTGAATTTCACCCCTGAAACAGACACATCTATTTTCTTTCTTTCTCTTTCTCTCTTTCCTTTCCTTTCTAATTATTGTGGATGGAATGCTTCACAGGTGTGTATTTATACTTAAATCAAAATGCCTAACTTCTTGTTCGCTGGGGCCTCGCTGTAATATTTGTTCCTGACACTGAAAAATGTAAAACAGTGCGAATGAAAAATGGCACTGTACGTGCCTGTACATAGCTACACACCTGTGAGCTGTTCTGTGTACATAACTTTGTTCTTTTCATTGCTGAAGAAATGTTGTTTCACACAATCTGAAGCAGTACCAGATAAAATAAAACAAGTGCAAAATACAATGCAAGTTGTATTCAATCCCACGGTGCCCACTCAACAGGCTTGCTATTAATTAACTAAAATAGTCCTTATATTTAATTTACTACAGTGGGCAGTTGTTGCTAAAGAACAAGGCTAGCTAAAGCTACTGCTTAGAGAAGACTGGATTAGCTACTTGACTAATTAATCGTCAGCATGTAGCATAATTTTAACTTCAAGAGTTACCCAGAGTTTGCGACAATGAGAGATTTGCTTCAAATACTTGATATGATAGAGTGATTACATCCACTGTTTCAGAGTACAGACACACATTAAAGCTTAATATTCAGGTCTGGGCACCGATCTACTGCATGACAAGCAAATCACTTTTTCTTTTTAACAGAATCACAACCATTCTACAAAGTATGTTCCATATTCTCCTGACCTTCTCTGGAGGTGGACATAGAGGTTTCAACAAATGATATAATTAGTATCTTAAAGAAAATGGTACATTCCTTCCAAAAGAATGTTTACCCACCCTTATTCTTCATTTCTTACAATCCTTTGTGTGGGGAGTTCTACATTTCAAAGAAGGGCTGTTTACTATCATTGGTGTAAATGATTGACTTGAAATTACTGAAAGCTGCTAAGAGGTAGGTAACTTTGTCGCCCTGGGGCATGGGAAATATTTTTGTACTTTTTTTTTTTACTTTGTTTTACTATAGAGAAAAATGGGCCAAGTTTTGATAAAGCAATTATATTGGATATGGACTATATTGATATAGTCCATATCCATGTAAAATATATATTGTAATTTCCATGCAGTTTTTTTCATGCAGGTTATACATACTCATTTTCACTATATCTTGATCCCTAATTACACTTTATTGCTTATAGCAAAGTATACAATTATGCATTTTCTTCTTTTGAAATTGTTTACATGGAAATAGGAATAATTTTGGCAGAGAAAGCAGTACTCAAAGCGAAGAGGATTGCCTTTCCATTTCCAGCCATGATCTTGGAAACACAACTAGATTAGACTAGACTAGACTAGACTAGACTAGACTAGACTAGATTAGAATAGAATTTTTATTGGCCAAGTGTGATTGGACACACTAGGAATTTGTCTTGGTGCATATGCTCTCAGTCTACATAAAAGAAAAGATACCTTCATCAAGATACAACATTTACAACACAAATGATGGTCATAGGGTACAATTTAACACTTCAAACCAGAACAGAAAATTCCCTGTTGCCATGATTGCTTGTTTAAAAAAAATGAACATCCATAGACATGCAGGGAAAATTTCAAGTATTGCAAATTTAACATTCCTAATTTGACACAAATCAGGGAAGCTATTAAACATATTAAGAGCACAAGGTGGCATTCGATATGCCTATTACAAATGCTTTGTAAAATAGGCAAGCTCAGAGTCACCAAGTGAACTGAGTAATGGTAGATTATAATCTGAGTCTCCCCAATATTAATCCAACACTTTAACCACTACATCACATTAACTCTCAGTTTATAATCCACCTTTCTTTCAGGACCTCTAGTAAGCATTCATAATTCCTCCTTCTCTTTCCAGCGATAAACCTCCCCCAACAAGTTGACACAGATATGGCTGGTTTTCAACAACTTCATCACTGGAATACACTGGATTACATTTCTGTTACACACATACCAATATTATAATATTCTATTTTTTTAACTTTTAAAATGTTTTATATAGCATAACTTTTTCCAAAATAGATTAAAGTAACTATGTAAAATAAAAATCAAATAATTTTTGGTGGAGGCATTACTAAAACCGTATCATGAAAGCAGGACAAGTGGAAGGATAAATGCTTATGAAACTATCATTGAAATCAAAAGGGATGACTTGGGACTAGAATTCTTACCATTTCCACCCACTTTTGACCCACTTGACTTAAGTAACTCAGAAAAAACTGTTTGAGATCCCTGTCTTTCAAGCGATAAGGTGTCACAGTCATGCATTCTCTATGGGAGTGTCTACATTCCAGAATAGCTTTTCTACAGAAATCTGATCTGCCCCTATTTTCTATAATTTATTAAAAAGTGGAATTACTTGGACAGCCTTGGAGGCATTAGTTAAACCATCCAATTGAGTAATGGTGTGATTTTTTAAAAAAAAATACATATATCAATTTTTACTGTGGATACTTGATTGTATTTTTAATCCATACATGAGAATTGCCAATTTATCACTAAAGAATCATCTCTTTTGACTGCAGTGGAATACAAATTCAATAAATAAATATATGAAGAGGGGATGGTGGGAACATGGGGAGTTAACTCACCATAGGAAACAAAACATACTGCCGGAGATCATGAGATTCAAAATGAGGGTAATCTCCAAAGCCAACTGGATGGGAAAAAGAAAGAGGAATGAGAAATAAATTGCTTCAGCTTTTACTGCATATGAAACTCTTTCCTAAAAGGTTCTTCAACGGCTTAACCTGGAGGAAGCAGGATTATTCAATATTTAGGTTGAAATCCCTGGCTATGAAGACACAAAAGTGTTTGTCTCATCTAAAAAGTACAGCCATGAAATCATGGGGTTGTATTCATTTTTTCTTGAAAGGAATTTATATCTTTCAAATGGATGGGGGGGGGGGGAGACAAAAATTTATACTTGAATTCCTTCCTTTCCCTATTTTATACATTAACAGTGCTGGATTCTTCTTCAGAAGCAGTAGAAACCTGTTTGAAATTCAGTTGTAATCCCATGATAGCAAAAATAATTTTCACTGTATACTTGAGGAAGGATACATGCTTGAATGTTTCCAAATAAGTTTTTTAATAAAAAATGGAAAGAAGTAAAGGTTTCACTATGTTAGTGGAAGTCTTCCTATTGAGCAATTGAGTTCACCCTATATTTCACTTTCATTCAACATAGAATGGCATTCCTATAAAATATTTCCTTTGCTTTATATAAGTTTTGGAATTGGAGAAAAAGAGTGAAAATACTTCTTAAAGTACATATCCTTAAAAAATATTCTTTCACAACATTTTTATGAAAGATCCACCATTTATCTCTTTTTAAACATTTTGATGCTTAGGAGAGACGGGCAAAATGCCCAGGGGCTTTCTTTTTATTTTATTTGAATCAAAGTCAGCCAAAAAGATTTTCAATACTGGAAATTCCCCTTATTAATTATTCCAAACAAAATATTCCTGTAAACCCACAAGGGAAATTTGACATTATTATTTTGTTTTGTTTCACATCGTAAATATATATTTTTTATAACCAATAAATATAAACTTGTTGAATACACCAAGGTGGTATGTATACAAACAATAAAAATAGTAAGAGTACTAAAGATAAGCTTTTAGGAATTCTCTGTGTATCAGTCAAGAAAAATAGCTTAAAATAAAAATGTGAGCATATGGATTTATGAATGCTCATATCATTCTGATAATAAAGACGTATTTCATTTCAATCCATAATCAAGGTTTTGCAAATACCACTTGAGAAAACATATACTTCATTTAATAGATACATGAAACAATGATTTCATCTGTGATCAAGCTGTAGCTAATTTTAGAGATGCAAACATCCTTTCCTATTTTATACTAAACATTCATTTATGGCTTTGAGAAAATAACCCACAATTTTTAAAAGCAATGAATTAGTTTAAATTCTGGTTAGTGAGAATGAACCAGAAGCAGAAACCATCTTTCCCCTAATTTATTCCCTTAACTATAGTTTAAGCAATCTATGTTAGATTTTCCATGTTAGATTTCTGGGTAACTTTAATTAGTCTTCCTCTAGTGTGTTCTTCCTCTAGTCTTCCTCTAGTCTTAGTCTTCCTCTAGTGTGCTAAAAGTGTGAAGGGAGTTTGCAAGCATCAGCTTTATACATGTGGTAGGAAACTTGTTATATTTTGTTTGTAAAATCCATTGTTTAAACACATTATATTTGAAGAAATCCATTTAATACATGCAAAATACACAAGAAATGGTAGAAGCAGAACAGAAGATAGCATAGCTAAAGTGATACCTGACTAGCCTTCTTTTTAACTCACTTTTTAATGCTGCAGTGCTGGAGGAAAAAGACATGAACCATGAATTCAAGCCCCATCCTATTTATTTCTAACTCTGATCCACTACTCTTTTTCTAGTGCAGTTCACTAATAAAATTGGGTGAGTATCCGACTTATGGAATTAGTACAGAAATAATTATTTGCATGCTATGTTAGGATATTACAAGGTCTCAAACTAAAAGACATCTTAATTATGATCTTCATCCTCAGTATCTTGCAAGAAGCCTAAGGATTTCCACTTCAGTAAACAGAGAAAATAGCTCGTTCAAATGAATGACTCATTCATTTCGGGAATTATTGCTACTTATTGCCACTAATGTTTCCAAAATATACAGTATTAAGCTTTTAAGAATGCAGTTCAGTGTCAATATTTTCCCTAGTGGGTTGCCATCTCCAGTTTAACAGGAATGTATTGTTATATTTAAATAAATAGATAAGAGGGGAAAGAATGGGCAGATGTACTCACTGTACCTTGAGCTGCCAATGTAGCTTGAACGGCCAGTGCAGCCAACCTTATCCCTTGTTCAAAGGAAGATCGCAATCGTCCATCAATAACATCTTTTTTTACTTGAAGATAATACTGGTACCTGCAAACAAGGGACAGAACAGAATGAAATCGAGAGTACCTGAACAATTTTTGTTCTCACTAAGTTTTAAGTATTGATAGGGCTGTTCTGTTCTGTATAGGTCAGGGGTCTGCAACCTTGAACACTCAAAGAGCCATTTGGACCAGTTTCCCACAGAAAAGAAAACACTGGGAGCCACAAAACCCTTCCCGTGCCTGAATATTTCTTGAGCGGCTACAAAACTAGCATATGTAGTTGAATTAAACCTTCTGTTTTCTTCTGAAACTTTTTTCTTGGATTTATCCATGATTGGCCTACCGGGGGTTGAAAAGCTCAATAAATTGCATGCTGGCGGGTGTCGTACATTGGCGGTTGTGACACATATTTTGAGTGACAGGGAGCCGCGGCAGTGGGGTGAAAGAGCCACATGTGGCTCCTGAGCCGCAGGTTACCGAACCCCTGGTATAAGTAAAAGAAATATTGAAGGTGATACTTATGACTAAACCAAGTAGGCATTATATTCTGTATAAGTAGGCAAGGATGACTATTTCACCCTGACCAAAAAAATATATTATTTTTAATGGCGTATCTGCATGGTAGTATTGAAAGGGTTTGAAGAATACCATCTCTTAACTTTGGAGAATATGTACCCTGATATCATCTTAGCCAGGGGTGGGTTCTACATACTTTTACTTCCGGTTCGCATCATGCCCACGCACACGCATATGTGTGCTCTTCTGCACATACGCAGAAGCTTCTGCATGTGCTCAGATCACTTTTGATGACGTTCAGGTCAGTGGGCGGAGGCTCTCTCCAGTTTTACTACCGGTTCTATAGAACCGGTCCAAACTGGGGGCAACCCACCACTGATCTTAGTATTCTCTCTACTGAGGTCACTGTCAAACAGTACCATCAGAAATTAAAAGCAAAAATAATTGAGAAGCATCTGTTAAACATTAAAGGATTTCCTTGGGTGAATGATGTAATATCTATAAAGAGGTTAGGAAGATTGACTTGCTTATGTCCTTGGTTATAATTGAAATGAAAAGAATCAGCCTTTACAACACTGTTTATGAATTTTGCAATTTCTGTTAATATTATAAGGTGATCCTGTGATCTTCCACAACTAAGGTTTTATTTTGCATATGCAAAAAACAATGGAAAGGTCTATAAAAAGTAAACTCTACATGCATAAAGTATGCTAATCAATTTCAATTTCTAACCAAAAGTATTACTTTTCATAAATATCCTTTTAAACGTCCTTTTCCTATCACCTTCAACCTTAAGAATATCTTGAATTGCCTAGAAGAAAGTTCCATTAAAATTAATGGTATTTATTTTTGAGTTGACATGAATAGTTTACACCTCTCATCAGTAACTCAATTGCTGCAATTAAAATGTTTCATTTTTAAAAGAAAAGTGTTGCCAATTAATCAGGTAACTTTTAAAATAACCCACTTTTTCAATTGGTTGAGGGACTTAGTTGTTGTTGTTTTTTTGCAAGCTTTTGGCTTTATCGATATAACCTAACAGAGGTTCACAACTGAAGGTTCTCAAAATTTTAGGTGTGACTCCAGAGCCCCTAAAACATTTAATTTTTAATGTAATAAAAGGGGACAATTATTAGAAACGTCAGAGTTAAACTTTAATTTAGTTTTTGTACTAGTCACAGCCATTTTCTAGGGTGCTATTACTTGTATATCATCCAAAGGCTCAGTGTTTTTTTAAAAAAACATACTCTCCAATTAATTTTATTGGATTCAATTTAGATACTGCCCAACTCAATTAATTCTGGGCAGTTCACAAATAAAAACACAAAAACAATACAAACCAAGCTCAATATGGCTCTGGACAAAATAATAATAGTAATAAAAAAACTGATATTCCTCCCTAAGAATTTTTCTCTGTCAAACATTTTCAATACTGTAATTTTAGGTACAGTATATTGCATTAGAAAAAGATACCATTCAGATACCACTCAAATTAGCCTTGGGGTGTGTGTGTGTGTGTGTGTGTGTGTGTGTGTATTCTGCCACAACAAAAGCACAATCCCACAAGCCCTGCATATATACATGATTAAGGTGGACATAACAGAATAAAACACAAAGATATGGAATGTTTGACCACTTTTTTTGAGAGAGTAATTTCTTATTTTAAGATAAGTGTAATTTGATAACTAGAAACTCTATTGAAAAACAGCTTTGCTCTCCTTCTTATAAAATCCAAAGTCACGCTATACAATCTCTGAAACAGAGGCAGGCAAGCATCGGCCACTAGACAGCACTAAAGCTCCAACAAGCCTGGCTTCTCCAGGTTGCATCAATCACAGCATTATCGCTTCAAACCATCACCAATTACTGGAAAAGAAATCCTGGGACCTTTCACAGAATGAGAATTTCCCAGATATTTTAAAGGCTTTTGAAGAGTATCCAAATGACAGTATGACAAGCGACAAAAAAACAAACAAACAAAAAAACCACTAAGCAGCGTCTACACAAGCCCTTGTGGGGTTTCTTTTTGGGGGGAGGGGGAGAGAGAATGGGGCTGGGTTTAAAAAGTATGTTAAGTTATAGATTGTTTTACTGTGGTTTATCAAACACAATTGTGTGTGCTAGGCCAAACCACAAAGTCTGGTTTACGAACCTAACTGCTGAATTGCATGAATTGGTTGTGTGTTTTTAGGGTCACGGCATCCTGGATGGAATAAGAAAAAAAAAAACCAATTCAAGGCAAAGCTTTGCAGTCAGCAGGGATTCGAACCCAAGTCCAGAATTCTTTCTTTACTTTATAAGTTACATGGAGCTTCCTTGGTTGTGTTACTTTTTTTTTTAGTAGAATACACATGGTTTTATTATCAATAATACGAACACAGATTGACGTTCTCATTTCATGGGAAGCATGTAAGAGTGGAAAACAAGTCCAAACAAAGGCATAATTATAAGATGGCTATTTTCCTTCAGCAGACAACACTATAAGTTGTAAACTTATGCATTATCAGACGCATATCACTGTATTTACAGTCAAATGACAGGATTGTAACAGAGAGGCAGAAGAAGGCAAACTTTTTATCTAAGGTAATTTGGTGCCTCCAGGCTGAACCAGCCAGGATCACAACTCCAGTGAGATTTTTCACTCCTACTCGGATAATCTTCAATTTACAACCAAATTTGGGATCACAACTTTCATTGCCAAGCAATGCAGTCATTAAGCGTATTGCACCCAATTTATGACCTTTTTTGTAGCAATTATTGAAGCAAATAATGAAGTGTATCCAGTCTCTCGCAATTATCTGCATAAGTATACAGTAAATATACTTTGTGAACTGTTGGGGAGGGGTCCATCTTTACCTTTTTCCTACATACCAGGCATTGCAGCCTCTGTTTTCTCTTTGTCTTCTGGAAAAGAGCCCTTGCTCCTACAACTACATTCGACTACAGGAATACTGCAACTGTGGCAAATATATGCAAATTTTTCAAACACCCCCCCCCTATTTTGATCATGTGACTGCAGGGATACCATGCAGGTTGCAAATGTGAGAACCAGTGGTAAATCGGGTTTTTCAATGCTACCCAAACCAGTTGTTAAACCAAGGGTTATAGGTCAAGGCTATCTGGGTTTGTTTTCTCTCAAAATGAGCCTGGAAAGAAATGAATGGCAGAATCCCCGTGTAAAGCCAAACAATGAAACCATAGAGGTGTGTGACAGATTGGTACGAATCTCAACGCAGAACTTAACCCAGAAGTAAGGCAGACAGATTTCTGCATGCAAAAGATTATTTGAGATTTGAGAGGGGAAAAAACCCCATTTCTCAGATCAAAATATCAATTCTCATTCTCTCCCTCTCTTCCCCACTCCCTCTCTCTCACACACACACATTTTCTGAGTTAGAATTCCTGCAAAAATTAACTTCAGGGTTTAATCTTCTGTTTAAATTGCAAGCAGACCCAAAGAGGTGGAGAAGATCAGAAAAAGTTTGCTAATGATATAGATCTGGATTTCTCAACCTGGGCAACTTTAAGATGGGTGCACTTCAATTCTCAGAATTCTTAAACTTGCTAAATTGAAAAACACCAAGAGACCACCATGCATTTGGGATAGTCTCCACTGAATTCACTACTTCTGAGTAGAAACAGATACCTGCCTTCGCCACATTAGCAAGGACTGCTGGTAATTAAGCAGTATGAGTAGCCCTTAACTTATGGCCATAATGGAGCCTGCTCATTACAGTTGTAAGTGGTGAAGGTCGGAAAGTGGGTCACCCTCATGACTGACCAAATTTTACAGTTTTAGTGTAAAATTTTACAACCATGTCGTAAATTTTAAGCCAATTTCATGATAGTAAAGTAGCTGCCTTGGTCATTAAGCAAGCACCACATTCCCTTAAGCAAATCAGTTGCTTACTATGGGCTGGTGTTGCTAAAAACTGGAAGTCAATGGAGAATCTGGTGGGAGTGTAAGCTTCCGGAAGGAAGGAAGGAAGGAAGGAAGGAAGGAAGGGAGGGAGGGAGGGAGGGAAGGAATTTCTGATGCTCCCAATAAGTTGATCAAACTCAACGTGGAAGCTGTTCCTATTCCCACTATTTTTTTACCCATCAACAGTCATTCTGTTTAGGTAAGAAAATATCTCTGAATCATAATAATATCATGACATCAATTCCCTCTCACTCTTACTATGGATGCCTATGGAAAGGAACACTGCTTTGCTTACTTAACTCCTGAAAACTATAATCTCCCTACCTGATCCATCTAGTTTCTATTGTCACTGTTTCTATTGTTCAGTGTCATTAGACACTGAAGAGAAGATAATTAGGTTTCTCATAATTCCAGAAGATCATTCCTTTTGAGACCCAGTTTGTTCAGCTTCTTATTGGCACTCCATGCCACAGAGGCTGGCTTCACGCAATGCTCTGAACCACAAAATAGCTGAACTTGTTTTGGTCCATCATCTTGAGCAAGCCTAGTTTACATGGTTACATTTTGGTTCTATCTGTTTTGTGAACCGAGATGATTAGGTTAATTCAGTAATAATAATAATAATAATATTTTAATTTGTATACCGCCCTTCTCCCGAAGGACTCAGGGCGGTGAACAGGCAGATAAAATACAGACATACACAATAGTTAAAACAACCCTTAAAAAACTGATTTAAATTTGCCCAAAAATTAAAATAATATGCACCCCCATAAAATTACAAAAATTTAAAAACCCATCAAATTCAATTAAAATTGGTAAAAATCAAGCTAGTCCAGCCATACAAAATAAATAGGTTTTAAGTTCGCGGCGAAAGGTCCTAAGGTCAGGTAGTTGTCGAAGCCCGAGGGGAAGTTCGTTCCACAGGGTCGGAGCTCCCACAGAGAAGGCCCTCCCCCTGGGGGCCGCCAGTCGACACTGTTTGGCTGACGGCACCCTGAGGAGTCCCTCTCTGTGGGAACGCACTGGACGATGGGAGATAGAGGCCGGCAGTAGACGGTCCCGTAGATAGCCCGGTCCTAAGCCATGGAGCGCTTTAAAGGTGGTAACCAATACCTTGAAGCGCACCCGGAAAACAACAGGTAGCCAGTGCAGTCTGCGCAGGATAGGTGTTACATGGGAGCTCCGAACCGCTCCCTCAATAACCTGCGCAGCCGTATTCTGGACTAGCTGAAGTCTCCGGGTGCTCTTCAAGGGGAGCCCCATGTAGAGAGCATTGCAATAGTCCAGGCGAGAGGTAACGAGAGCATGAGTGACCATGCATAAGGCATCCCGGGCCAGGAAGGGATGTAACTGGCGGATCAGGCGAACCTGATAGAAAGCTCTCCTGGAGACGGTCGCCAAATGATCTTCAAAGGACAACCGATCATCCAGGAGCACGCCCAAGTTGCGTACCTTCTCCATCGGGGCCAATGACTCACCCCCGATAGACAGCCGCATCTGCAGCTGACTGAACCGAGGTGCCGGCATCCACAGCCACTCCGTCTTGGAGGGATTAAGTTTGAGCCTGTTCCTCCCCATCCAGACCCGTACGGCTTCCACACACCGGGACAGCACTTCGACAGCTTCACTGGGGTGGCCCGGGGTAGAAAAGTACAGCTGAGTGTCATCAGCGTACAGTTGGTATCTCACCCCGAAGCCACTGATGATCTCACCCAGCGGCTTCATATAGATGTTGAACAGGAGGGGTGAGAGAATCGACCCCTGCGGCACCCCACACATGAGGCACCTTGGAGTCGATCTCTGCCCCCCTGTCAACACCGTCTGCGACCGGTCAGAGAGGTAGGAGGAGAACCACCGATAAACGGTGCCTCCCACTCCCAACCCCTCCAACCGGCGCAGCAGGATACCATGGTCAATGGTATCAAAAGCCGCTGAGAGGTCTAATAGGACCAGGGCAGAGGAGTAACCCTTATCCCTGGCCCTCCAGAGATCATCCACCAGTGCGACCAAAGCTGTCTCCGTACTGTATCCGGGCCAGAAGCCGGACTGGAACGGGTCTAGATAGACAGCTTCATCCAGGTACTGGGGTAGCTGACATGCCACCACACTCTCTACAACCTTCGCCGTGAAGCGAAGATTGGAGACTGGCCGGTAATTCCCTAAAACATCTGGGTCCAGAGAAGGCTTCTTGAGGAGGCGTCTCACCACCGCCTCTTTTAAGGTGGCGGGAAAGACCCCCTCCCGCAAAGAAGCATTTGTAATCCCCTGGAGCCAGCCTCGTGTCACCTCCTGAGTAGCCAGTACTAACCAGGAGGGGCACGGATCCAGTAAACATGTGGTGGCATTCAGCCTACCCAGCAACCTGTCCATGTCCTCGGGAGTCACAGGATCAAAATCATCCCAAACCACCTCAACAAGACGGGTCTCGGAACCCTTGCCTGGATCTACCCAATTTTGATCCAATCCGTCCCGAAGCTGAACGATTTTATCGTATAGATAACCGTTAAACTCCTCGGCACGCCCTTGTAGGGGGTCCTCCCGCCCCTCCTGTTGAAGGGGAGAGCGGGTCACCCGAAACAGTGCGGCCGGGCGGTTATCTGCCAATGCAATGAGGGAGGAAACATAGGAACGTTTCGCATCCCTCAGTGCCACTAGGTAGGTCCTGCTGTAGGACCTAACTAGTGTCCGGTCAGCCTCAGAACGGCTGGATCTCTAGACACTCTCTAGGTGTCTTCTCCGGCGTTTCATCTCCCTCAGCTCCTCGGAGAACCAAGGAGCTGGTTGAGACCGACGCCGGGTCAGAGGCCGCAAAGGCACGACACGGTCCAAAGCTCCAGCCGCGGCCTGTTCCCAGGCCGCAACTAGTTCTTCAGTCGTGTCGTGGGCCAGGTGCTCGGGAAACGGCCCAAGCTCCGTCAGGAACCTCTCCGGGTCCATCAGGCGCCTGGGACGGAACCAGCGCATTGGTTCCGTCTCCCTGCGGTGGTGGGTAGCGGTCAGAAAGTCTAGACGAAGGAGAAAATGATCTGACCATGACAAAGGTTCGACAACTAAATCATTTAAAACCAGATCATTCAACCACTGGCCAGAGATAAAAATCAAGTCTAGGGTGCCTCCCCCGACGTGGGTAGGGCCGTCAATTAATTGAATCAGGTCCATGGCCGTCATGGAAGCAATGAACTCCTGAGCCGCCGAGGATGCCACGCCGGCTGATGGCAAATTGAAATCCCCCATGACCAACAGTCTAGGGGTTTCAATTGCCAACCCGGCCAGCAACTCCAACAGCTCAGGCAGGGCTGTTGTCACGCAGCAAGGAGCCAGGTACGTGATCAGCAAGCCCACCTGAGTCCTACGACCCCACTTCACGTAGAGGGATTCACACCCAGCTATCTGAGGCACAGTGGTTTCCCTCGGTTCCAGACTCTCCTTAATAATAACCGCCACCCTGCCACCCCTACCCTGGGCCCTCGGCTGATGGAATGCTCGGAAACCTGGCGGGCACATCTCCAATATGGGAACCCCCCCTTCGGTGCCCAACCAGGTCTCCGTAATGCCCATAACGTCCGCGGTCCCTTCCTGAATAAGATCTGAGTTCAGGGGGGCTTTATTAACTTCGGACCTGGCATTACATAACATCAGCCGAAGGCCCAAGTCCCGAGTACTCTGGCCACTCGGGTCACGGGAGAATCCTGGGGGGCCGGAGCACGCAATCGCTCGTAAACAGCAAGAGCGAAACCCCGAAACCTGATGTGCCCCCCCACTTCCGTCATATCTGCCTCTCCCACTTATCGTATTAATGGCTCAACCCTGACAAACTGGAACGACACCCTCCCCCACTACCTTCGGACCTGTTGAATTAACGCCGCGAACACACACTGGACTTGGCTCCCTCCCCGACGGGTTTCCCCCCCCACCCATCCCCCCCGACCCAAACCCGTCAATTCCCACCCTCCCCTTAAAATTCCCATTAAAACTCCCCTTTAAAAACCGGTTAAAACAACTAGTTAAAAATCCCCTAAGCCCCTTAGTTTTGGCATGCCACCTCTCGGGGTTCCAAAACCCGTCCTCAAGGTAGGCCCTCAATAATGTAGAAGGCCAAACCTGCGAGAGAGGGGAATCTCGCAGGGCAAGAAGGTCAGCTGCTAAAAATGTCCGCATGATAGAAACCCGGTTAGCGGCCCCATCCTGGCCGGTCAAGATGTCACCACCGGCTCTCCAGCTGAGAACAGTCAATAAAGTCAGACTTAGGCGGTAGATGGTCCAAAACCGCCTAAATCAGTTACTACACCAGCATCTCCTGGACAATCCGGGGTAGTCCAGGGTGATCTACAGAAGGGAGCAGGAACAGGGGGAAGAAAAAAGTCCTCCAGTGTCGTGGGCTCCATGGGCTTCGCCTAAGCTCTACGTGGGACGACAGCAGCGGCGATGTCAATGGCCAAGCCCTCATGATCATAACTCCACGGCCCAGCCAGCTCGAAAAAAAAAAGGGAGGAGGGGTCACCCCCATCAGCACCATCCGGCATCCCCATTGGGTTCCTTATCACCGATGATGACCTCGGGGCCGTCGCAGCACTCAAGCAGCGGACAAGTCCAACTGCCCCAGCTGCTGCCGGCTTCTGGGCGTCACCAACAACGTCCAGAAAACGATGTTACCGCCGATGGCGCCGACCTCCAGGCTGGGCTGCCCATGGGGAAAGCACCCCAGTCCAGGACCTTCCTTGCCTCTTTCGGTTGGGGAAGAAACGCCCCATCACTCAAGCGGGGGGTCTAAGGTCTTACCAGATCCCCCCAGCTCAAGTTAATCCAAAAGGGCTTAGTTAGTCCGGAAGGGCTCAACCGCCGCCAGTCCCTACCAGCCCCGGCCATGCCGCCAACACCGGCGCCGCCCACTCAGACGCCGAGCCAGATGCCGAGCCAGGCTGGGCCGCCATTTTCTCTGGGGAGAATTACCTCTCCCGTGGAACTGGACAGAGACAGGGACCCACGGTCTCCAGAGGGGTCCCTCCATGGCCGGTCTGTAGATGTCTTCCTGAACGGCCCGATTAGCCTAAGAACTCGGGCCGTTCACTTGCTAGTGAAGCCTGACTGCTGCCGCCACCGCCGGAACACCGCCGAGAAGTGCCGAGGAGCGCCGCCGAGGAGAAGATATTCCGACGCTCCTCCGGCGATCCTCCGAAGCCGCTCAGCCCCGACAACACCTCTCTCTAGCTGGGAGACTGTTCTCCATTCGGGCAGGGACCCTAAAGGTTCTAAAGGGTCCCTTCTAGCCCGGGCCGGTCAGGATGGGCCGCTGCCGCATTTTCAGATCAGCGGCGCGGCGCCATCTTGGACATGCGCAGATATATTATGCTTCCCTTAAACACAGGCAAGCATGTCATGCAAACCTACCCTCATCAGTATCTTCCCTCTTAAACAGATGCATTTTGCATAGTAAGCTATAATTTTTCGGTTCTGGATAAAAATCTTCTGACTGCCCAACCAAGTTATTATTATTCATCTCTTCTGGCTCCCTTGCACTGAACGGCTCCTACGCACAAGAGCTTCGCCTTGTTCTCCACTTGCTTTGACTGTGAAGCCCTAGAATTATATGGGGCAGTATATAAGTCTAATTTGCTTGCTTTCATAGCAAGGAAAGCAGGAAGAAAACAAATGCTTTGTAAAGCTTCTTCAAGGTTTAAGGCTTCCATGCTGCCTCTTAAATCTCCAAAACTAAAAAAAAAAAATGCCTAAAAATATCAGACCAGCCCACTCAAGGGCTGAATTTAAGTTGCTTCTCAAAAGAGTCCTAGTGCCTCCTCTATTTCAGGAGACCTTGCCAACAAAAATAGCCATTAAGACTGAGGCTATCTGCCCTAAAGCCAAGTCCTCTAGCTCAGGGACCTCCAACCTTGGCAACTTTAAGCCTGGTGGACTTTGTAAAACATTGCTGGCTGGGAATTCTGGGACTTGAAGTCCACCAGGCTTAAAGTTGCCAAAGTTGGAGACCCCTGCTCTAGCAAATAAAGTTAGGGTTTCTTTTAAAAAGGTATTCATTCCCATTGGTGTAACAGTGTTAATTGTACCTTCCTCTGGAAAAGACTAAAAAGAAAACAAAATAAAAGAGGCATTGATTAAAATGTCTAAAGACAACATGTAGAATTTTGACAAGCATATAGTTTTGCAGCTAAAAGAAAGATGAGTTTCAACCCAGTCCTTCCTTCTGTCCTTGGCTGCTTGAATTAATTAGAGCAAATTACAAGAGAGCCCATGAACAATTCAGAAGCACACAATTTAGAAGCACACAAAGCTCTCTTTTTGAGCCGCTTATAATTTAACCCAAATACCGGAGATAATATCAGGAATGTCTATTTTTAAATAACATTTCACACTACAATTACTCTACTACTATTGATGAGAATATCATTGCTAAATATTTCTGGAATTGTCTTATTTGACCCTTACTTCTGTCCTGTTTCTCAAAGGCATTGTGAAAGAAACCTCAACTGAAAATGAAATTGGGGGCAAGGTGACAGCATAAAAAAACAAAACATCAGTAAATTAATCCCAAGACCCAGAAAAATACAGTTAAAGGGGGAAAAGGGTTTTTTTTTTTGAGGGGGGGGAGGCTTTGGAATGAAATAAGTCAAAAGAAAAAAATTGTTTAAGAAGCTTGTCCCATCTCACATAAATGAACAAGGGGGCAGATGAACAGTTTGTTCCAGACTAAATTTGTACTCAGAATAGGATTGTTTTGTTTTCTCATGCTATTCAAATTATCACCAGTCTCCCTTTTATCACGTGCAAAACATTCACATCAATGTACAGAGATATATTTAATGTACAGATAAGAAAATATCCACAGCCCATGTGTATTCTATCTCACTCCTAGCATAAACTATGCTACTCGGTTGTTTTTTAGGGCTTTATATTTTATTGCTGCAACTTCAACCATTCATCTCTTGATCTGCTGATTTGTTTCCTTACATTGGTTTTTGCTTTTGCTGTATTTTATAGCAGTTGTCTCTCCCCTACTGAAATGATATGTGAGAAAGACCTTGGGAGCTGGGGCAAAGAGATGCTGCCTAGAGCAGCAGTCACCGACTGGTGGTCCGTGGACCACTGATGGTCAGCGAGAAAATGTTGGTGGTCCTCAGAAAAATTATTTGCATTTTTTATATTGCACTAAATCAGTGCAATATAAAAAAGGGGTCCTCAAACTATGGCCCCTGGGTCGGATACATGCACTGAACATTTGTGTTGCTGCAGAGAGTCTCCCCCTTCAGGGTCTTTTTGTGTGGGTCAGAGGGAGGCAGAAATTCCAACTTGGGGTCTGCTTCAGCCTCCTGGTGCAGGGCTTTGGGCGAAAGCTGGAGGGAAGTGCCACTGGTGGCAAAGAGCTGGAGGGCCTTGTTCCAGTGGGACTGCCTCATGGCCTGGAACTGGCTGACCATCTCAGCCCACTGAGCCTCTAGGTGCCTGTACCTGGCCTTGCACTCCCAGAGGTCTTTCCTCTGCTCCTAGTCCTCAGTGAGATGCTTCTGCTGAGCCTTCTTCTCGGTCAGGTCCAATTTTGAACTGAGCTGTTTTGCCAACTCTTTCTCGTGGTGGCTGCTTAGCTCCAACAACTGTTTCCTGTTGGGGGCCTAAGGAGCCCAGGCGGGCAGAGGAGGAATGGCTGGCAGGGGAAGGGTGAGTAGAGGCTGGCGAGGTGCCCCTTGACGTGAGTGACATTGAGTTGGCCATGCCCACCCAGTCACATGACCACCTAGCCATGCCTACTCAGCCGGTCATTAGGCAGAACAAATTAGTGGTCTGCGGGATTTAAAATTATGAATTTAGTGGTCCCTGAGGTCCGAAAGGTTGGTGACCCCTGGCCTAGAGGACAGACACAGCATAACCTGCTGCTAGATAGTGGGTCCAGCAAGAGGCTCACAAAGGACCCTCCCCATATCGTGCTGACACTTTTAGGCTGGTGACAGGACAGTTTATGCTCGATCAAGTTAGATGTAATTGCTATATTAAATGAGTCGAACTACTTATTATCCTACAGCTTGGCATAGTAGATTAAGGGGCAGAATCTCTCACATGATTTGAAACTTAGCTCACCATAACAGAGTTTAATTGTTCCACCAACACCAACTGAGTCATCTGAAAATATGCCTCTGCTTGCCCAGAAAGGGGCACACTACTAACTATTACAGTACAGGGGGAAAGAAGATTGCATTACATATGAAAGCAATGGGAATCAACAGTTTGAAAATTTCTCTAATATTCAGCCAGATTAATGGTTAAGCTAGATCCTGCATGTCATTCTAAATGCATCTTGGGAGTTAGCTAGAACAAAATGTTAGATAGTCCAAAGACATTAGATAGATAGAATCTAGTGTTAGATAGTTAAGATTCCTATAATATGGTTAACCTCTATAACAGGGTTGATACTATCTATGCTGAGCTTTGGACTCTTATTTAGTAGAAATAAAGAAGCATATTATGCGTCTCCATTTTTAATATGTCCAAAGATTCTTTTTAGGGAAAGGAGTCATAGCATTTTTCCTGTTAATTCCATCATTGCCTTTTTTATGTTTGTTTTTTGTTTTGTATTTCCACTAAGAAAGTTTCTGTAAAAAGGTTTGGCACTATGAGAACAAGGTGTTGAGGGAGTGTAGTTCTGCCTTGCTCCCTTCATTCCATCCCCTGCCAACTTTCTCTCCAGGAACAGGTGACTTGTAGATAGTCATTTCATTCCAAGTTGCAATTTTTTTCACTTTCTCTAAAAAAGCAGAAACAATCCTATTTTGCTAGGTAAGCATGATTGGTAGTACTGATAGTTCAAAGGAAACACCAAACAAAGAAGACCTGGAATCCCCATACATACTTGGAGAAGAAACATGAAAAGGGAAAGAAGCCTGAAAGGCAGAGGTTCAATCTCACTCTGCCAAAAGGCCACACCTTCACATTCTGATTAAGACAATATCACAATATTCTGTATTGTAGGAAAATGCAGGGATACTTGATCAGCTGTCCTAAGCTTTTTTTTTTTAAGCAAAAAGAAAGTGGAGCAACATTTCCGTATTCATGTTCGTATTAAAATTGTTTCTCAGCATGCTTACTTTCACTGTGTTCATGTTCCAGAACTTTATACGGATGCCCTTTAGCAAATGTTGGTCAACACTCAAAAGGGGGTTTCATAAAACTAATATCTTTATGCCAGCAGCCCAGTTCAGGTATGTGTTTATAGCTCATTTACTGCACCAACATGTACAGAAATATCACAGGTCTGGGCAAGTGAGTGGAATTCTTTTGTGACTTGCACATCAACAGGCTGTTAACCAAATCCCAATTTTCGAGTCACCTGCATTACAGCATTGTTTTCAAATTAGAAAATGGAACGTCAGATTTATGTTCAGTGATACGTCAATTGGATTTGTAGAAATAAGTTATATGGGGGAATGGGCAAAAGAAGTCTTGTGCAATTAGATAATAAATTGATCACCAGATAAAAAGAGTAATTTTTGAAAAGTTGAGGGAATTCTACAAGAATGAGATGTAAGGAAACTATAGCACATTTTTTAATATTTAGCCTTCTTTGCAATTTAAACATAGGATGATTGCTTCTAGAACTCTTGGGATCTACTCTAATTCCTTGGCATAGATCAAGGGTATAAATAGAGTATATAGTACAACACGATTGTAATTCAATACATAGATGTTACAACTTAAACAATGAGGCTTCCGCTTTTATAGAACTCAAATAACATGAAAATATCTGTCATGGAATGAAACTGAGAATTCATATTATACGGTACTCATATAATTTAGATGAGTGCCATATAAATGGCAAAGCATTGGAAGTCCTGGGACTTGGGAGTGTACGTAACCTATAGGAGGTCATACTTTGCAATCTTATGCATATTTACTCAGAAGTAAATAAGTAAAATTACAGCTTTCAAGGAGGAAACTCTGAATCAGTGTTTTTACAAACTTGGCAACTTTAAGATATCTTGACTTCAATTTCCAGAATTCTTAGAGTTGAAGTTCATTCATCTTAAAGTTGTCAGGTTTGAAAAAATGCCACCGTAAATAAACCATCTTGCTTTAAACATTTTAATTTCACCACAAAGTATTTTGCTTGCCTATAAGGCTTATCTTTATTTTACACAAGAGTGCTATATCACTAGTTTTAAGTTCCAATAGAAACTATGAACATTTCATAAATCCCCTTAAGCAGTAATTTTCAGAATATGTTAGTTTACAGTTCTCTTTATTCTCCAGACATCTTAAATTGAACAGAAAGTTTGCCTTTTGTTTTATTTGAGACAGAAAAATAAAACATGAATGTTAAATTCTACATTCATTTTGGAGCAAAATATGAGAGCAAATCTTTTAAAAAGTGCCAAGTTATGTTTGAGCAAATTCATGCTTGAAACTAACATATAAACATATGCATGTATTTTAATCAATCAATAGTATAAAGCAGTCCCCCAAAGGAATTCAATCAGATGATAAGCACTGATTTCATTTAGGATGCTTCTGAAACCAACTAGTAAGAGCTATTGATTAAGTCATAAAAAGACTGTGCTGATTTAATTAATTGTATGCATGTATTTATACTCATTTGTCTGCTGTCTATTTGCCAGACTCTTGAATAGGATAAAGTGCTAGTTGAGCTACAACAAGCCAAGCTGCATCCATTCAGTCCAAAACTTTTACTTTAAAGTTAGTCAAACAGAAAATGGAAAACAGAGAAGAAATAAAATTGGAAATGTCCTTTTGGCAATATATAGTAGAAATCTGAGGCCAGAATAAATAAGCAACCAAACTTGTAGTCTGTGGTTATTAGACTGCTGAGTTAGGACAGTAAAAATACAAGTTCAAGTCTATACTTTGCTGTAGAGTTCACTGGGTGATCCTTGGACTGTTAATGTCTCTCAGAATTTACTAATCTACCTTACAAGTACGTAGTTGTGGTAGCAAACAGGAAGATGTAATATTATGCAAATTTTGAAGCAGAATATTTATTTCATGAATGAAGAGATAAAATCTTAGAATAGGAGAAAAAAAAGACTTCCAAACTAGCTACTGCATCTTTATGCAGGCCCTCTAAACGGAAAGCACTGAAATTTAGATGACAAATTCTTGGGAATTTCTGTAAACCATTTAGGAATCTAGATCGAGTCCTTGGTCCATCTAAACAGGATACTGAATACTTCATGGAAGGAATGTATTTAAAGGAACTCTTGCTTGACCTGAATCTTGCTTGAGATATTCTTAATACCCTTTAGTCCTTCATACCTATTTATCTTCCCACCATATTTATTGCAATTTAGTCCATGGCTTCTGGATACTTCCATAGATTTCCTGCCTATGAAACTTTAGTGCCCAAGAATCACCATTTCAGCCATTTCTATATTTCTTGCTCCCATCCCACCCCCAATCCCAGATTCCCACCTAACTTCCTTCATCTGCCAAATATTGGCCAAGCCCAAATAAGCTGCGGATTTCCTGTGTTATTTGTTTTCTCCAAAACCATGAGATCTTTCTATCAATCATCATTTGTTTCCCCTTCTGCTTCTTCTCTGTGACATGAAACCACAGAATATGCAACTATTGATCAGGCCTTTGAATTCAATGCCTGCACACCTCACACTTTCTGAACCTTTGAAATTCAGGAAGTTTAAGTTATACATCTGATATATAGGACCGATATAAATCAAATCCCACAAACCTATGAATGGCATATGCAATTGTAAAATGCATTATAAATACAGTTCATATAATGAAATTAGGCTGGTTTATGTATCTAATGACTTGGATGATTCATAAGAAAATCAAAACTCCAAGACAAATATATATTAAATATTACAAATTCTCTATAGACACATATGGTGCAGAAAAAGAATTCCCTGCCTTTTGTAGGAGATGTGCAACTGAAGGGTTTCCAACATCCTGCCTATACCTCTGCAACTTTCATTACAAAGGCATTTTCTTCCAAGTCTGACAACCTAATGAAGAATTAATGGCATTTTAAAGTTTCTGGCATAAATAACTCTTTTTTTCAATAATCAACAATGAGAACAAGCTCTCCATTCACTGGAGGAAGTCAGCAGGGAGAAAAAGTTACAATCCTCAGCGATTTATTTTATGAACATAGAATTGTGGCCTTGAAGGCGTTGTCACTCTGAAGGTCACGAGATAAATTTCTGACTCTGTAAAAGAATTCAAAATAATGAAAAGAAGCTAAAAGCATAGAATTATTGTAACTCCAACACATGAACAGCACTCCGCAAAACACCACCCACTACAAATAAACCACCTGCCCTATATAGACTTTCATTGCACCCGCATGTGGAAAATCTTTCAAGCATCCCATTGACACTGTATTATAGCTCCCTTCTAAAAGCAGAGCAGCCATGCTGTTTATATTTCACATTGCTCCAAGGCTACCTCAACATTTGAGTGGCACTTGCTGTATTTGAAGGAGCTTTTACCACATATGCTGTACCGTAATCTCTTCAATCTACTGCAAAAGCTGGTTGAAGTAAGATATCATGAAGCACCTCTCTGTGGCACATCATGTTGTCTTCTTTACCCCAGGAAGGTGCACATCTCCTTCATGCTATAACTACCTCACCTCACCAGAAGGAAAAAGCAGCCACTCATAAGTCTACTCATAAGATAGGAGACTGCCATGCCTCAGCCTGATCAAGCTTCCCATCTTCTATGGTGCTATCCCCATTCCTGTTTCCTTCACTTTCAGCCTTGGCTGCAAGGCTAGATTACTGATAGCTGACTTTGTGATGTTACAGCAAATATTTCTATTGAGCAAACCTTCCTAGGAATCAGACAGAGGAGACTGCCATGGATATTTCACATCCAGACCCCTCACCTAGTAAGTGCTCTGAATTCTAATATCCATCCCTTGAATGCAGTTCAGAACAGAGACAGCTTGGCTGTTCTAGACCACCTATATTATTCTTATGTTATATTACAGCTTAGTGCTTCCCATAGGCTTCTCATTTGAACTAGAGCTCAGTTTAAACTAGTGGTGCTTATGTTTAGAGTGCTCTGCTCACAACCCCGCTGGTAACTACCAGCTCTTATTTCTCCCTACAATCTTATTTGCTCTTACATTCTTTTGAGCAGGACTCCATGGTACATTATCGAGGATTTAAAATATTCTGAAATCAGCTATTCCGCCCCTACACACACACACACACACACACACACACACACACACACACACACACACACACTTCTCTTTGGCTTTGTGAAAGTATGATGGCCTTTACAAGCAGTTGGAATAGCTCTTGTTTTGATGAGTTAGCTAGTTTTGGTTAACATAGGGATTAGTTATACCAGCTTACCCTCATTAACCTTGACAGCTCCTATGTTCATACTTATTTTATTTTAACTATGGATGATACCTGCTTGGCTGCATTGCAGGGCAATGTTTTAAATATCTATGCTTCTTAAACATGCATGCTTGCTGTGTTTAGCTTGTTTTTGTTTTAATAATTGGCTGTTAATTTGTGAACTAATTTTCTTGGATGAAATCTTTAACTGCTGTGCTTTTTTTATTTGTACCAAAACTTGGTAAATATTCATAATAAATACATTATAATTTCAACAATATTATAAATAAATGGTGGTCCTCGACTTATGACCACAATTGAACCCAAAATTTCTGTTGCTAAGTGAAATATTTGTTAAGTGAATTTTGCCCTATTTTATTACCTTTCTTGCTACAGTGAATTACTGCCACTGTTAAGTTAGTAACACAGTTGTTAAGTGAATCTGGCTTCCCCATTGACTTTGCTTGTTGTTTTTGCAAAAGGTGATCACATGACCCTAGGAAATTGCAACAGTCATAAATATGAACCAGTTGCCAAGCAGCCGAATTTTGATCAAGTGACCACGGGGATGCTGCAAGTCGTAAATGTGAAAAACATCCATAAAGTCACTTTTTTCAGTGCCCTTGCAACTTCAAATGGTTCCTAAATGAACTGTTGTAAGTTGAGGTCTTTTCCATATTGCTCATATCATTATGAATGCTGTATTACACAAATTCGATTGTTAATAAGAATATCCTACTGTTCTCTTGGCATGTTTCATAATGCAGTTAAGATCCTTTTCTACTAACATGTTTAATGTAACAGGAGCCCTACTTTCCGTTCTGAAAAATACAGGAGGATTCATTGTTCTCTGACAAAAACAGAAAATTTATGAGCAAGTCTGAAAAGAAAAACACTTGGAACAGCCATCATAATTTAACACCACTGATAGTTGCTATCACAAAGGCAGACTATAAAAGTAGGTTACCTAATTTAATCAGATATTCATTTAAACACAATTGTTAGACTCACAGGGTATGAAGGGAACTTTAGATGCTAGATAAGGGAAAAGCTTCAATTTATTTGGACCACAGTCAAAGAGTAAGGGGTGAGATTGATGATGTTTCTCCTCTTCCAATCTCCTCCATTTTCCTACATAATTGCCTTGAGAGGATGATTCCCTAGACATCTGTTTGACTTTCCTTACAGAAGAGTGAAACCAGGAAACGTTTTTCACTGGAAAACTGCTGCTGCGAAACATACTCCCAGAGTAAGATGTGTGTGTGTGTTGGTGTGTTTGAGAGAGAGAGGGAGGGGAGAAGGAAGGAAGGAAGGAAGGAAAGAAGAAAGGAAGGAAGGAAGGAAGGAAGGAAGGAAGGAAGGAAGGAAGGAAGGAAGGAAGGAAGGAAGAAAGAAAGAAAGAAAGAAAGAAAGAAAGAAAGAAAGAAAGAAAGAAAGAAAGAGTCCTTGCATGTTTTAAGGGTATCACTAAGTATGAAGGAGATGTTTATTGTGATGTATCTGATAGTCATAGTCATGGGTCCAATTTCACAGTCAACACATTTTCTCTTGTGGTCCTATTCATAGCATGGAAGAAATCAACAGACTAGTTCAGAAGCAAAACACTGCTGAACAAAAGGCATCTAGAACCTCACTTGACCCCAACGTAATGTAGTGGTTAAGATGTCAAACAAAGAAATAGGGAGACTTAAGTTATAATCTATCCTCATCCATGGACACTCACAGGGAGATTTGGGGCCAACTATCTCAGCCTAAATTCCCTCCCACAGCCGTTGTTGTGAGAAAAATTAGAGAGAGAGAGTTATGTACATATCCTTCAGCTCCTAAGGAAAAGATGGATTACACATGTAGTAAATAAGTAATATAAAGGAGAAAAGAAAGAGAGAAAAGAAAGAGAGAAAAGAAAAGAGCCACCTCCTTCTTCCACAGAATTTTGAATGTATTCTTTAAAAAACCATAACAATTATAATTTCCCACTGCAGCTCTTTGAAACCATGTTAGAGGTATAAAAAGCAAAGCAAAAATGTCTGAGGAAACTATGAGTGTCTTTTTCCTTGCAGGAAAAGGGGGTAGGGGGCAATGTGGCTGTTTTTCATTTTTGATTTATATTCTGTTACCACAGCAAAACAGATCGTCATCCTGCTCACTTTTCAGGAAAGTTAGAATCACAGGATGAGAACCGGGTGCTGATATGTAAACAATGACAGAACATGGAGCACATTACAAATTCTTCATTTTATGTTGAGGGAGGAAATGGTAACTCTGGGAAAATCAATCCTGATTAGAGTCATGAACAATGAGGCTGGCAAGGAAAATGCCGATAAAATGGAATTCATAAGTCAGATGAGTGAAATGTACAACTCAGAGCCACTTCAAAATACTAAGAAAGGAACACGTTTGTGCAGCTTTCCGACTGACAACTGTAATTCAGTGAAACAGCCTTTTTCAGATTTTCTGAATTTTTGCATATCTGTGAATATTCTTAAAATGAAATTAATGTTATCAGAACTTACTCTAAACCCTACAAATACAGAAAGTGAATTTGAGGGAATAAATAATACCAAACTTTTATGTTTGTTACCGTCATTGTGTAATTTGTCCATGTGAAAAAAACACTGTGTGTCCTTAGAGTCAATAACTGATTGTACCGACTTTGGCTGCAATAATGCAACTGATGCCTCTGACATTGTTATGTAGGAACCTTAGTCTACTCTTCTATGACAAATTGATTTGCCTCAGCAATACTTGAGGTTTTCTAGTAGAAATAATATCAAACTTCAAACTGGAAGATGACCTTGCCCAGTGGTTTCATATGAATGAAATGGAGGGGAGGCAAAAAAGAACCCTTCAGCATAGGTCCAAAGAAAGGAAGAGAACCATTGAAACAGGGCTCCCAATCCTCAACCCAGACAGCTGGCTTGCCATATTTGATAATATAGAAAGTCAAAGAGACATTAAGGAACAGAAGAATGGCTGCCCTACTACCTTCCAGCTCTGCCACAGGTCATAAAACCATAACCAGAGTTGTCTCAGTACTAAATCCCAGTCTGAAACCTGACTAAAATAGATATTCCATTTCCTCCAGCGTTCTCCTCAGCTGCTCATAGACCACTTTATCAAAATCTTTCTCACAAAGGGGAAGTAAGACACTAGGATGGACTCTTGAGGAGGGGGTACACTATTGTCTCTTTCAAGAATGGGGCACCAGCCCCACTATCAAAGAAGCTAGTATAACAGCATGGACCAATTGTGGGTCACCGCCCTGGCCACTTTCATAACCCAGGAAGGACCTAAATTCAGTAAATAAGCTGAACTGAGAGCACAGAAACCCTATTATTTCAGGAGTCACTGGCTCAAAGTCACCCCAGCTCATACCACCAGATGGTACCACGGGCACTTCCAACTGTCCTCCTCAGTCAGAGTCCAAGGCACAGAAAATCTGAGTGATATAAAATTATTCTTTTTATCCATTTTCTTGTAAATGTATTTAATATTTGGAAGCACCATACAATGCTATTGCATGTCAGCTTCAGTCTGGTACTCCCCTGTACAATTGTTGATGCACAGAATTCATGCTTCCTTCAATGATGGCAAGTTGTTGACATTCTGAAGATGCAAAGGCTCTCAAGATCATGACTCCACCAACTAGCAACAGTAATAGCACTTAGACTTATATACCACTTCATGGTGCTTTCCAGGCCTCCCTTAATGGTTTACAGAGTCAGCATATTGCTCAAAACAACCTGGGTCCTTGTTTTACCAACCTCGGAAGGCTGGAAGGCTGAGTCAACCTTGAGCCACTCAGAAGAAAACTCCTGGAGTAAGCAGTGAGTTAGTCCTGCAGTGCTGCACTCTAACCACTGTGCCACACAGCTCTTACTACATATTTGAAAGGTGAAATGATATTCTTATTGTGGAATGCTGTTTAGTTTTTATCATAAAAAATAAGATGATAAACCATGCACCTCTGGACTACTTGATGTGTCTGTCAGTGTTCTTAGTCAGTAATAACTTCTGCACTACTATTTTCCCATTAATTTCATTTTCCCTCATGCTCTTTTGCGGTGAAATTATATCAAGATGAAAGAGGCCATTCCTGGATATCATTCTGTGGTCTTTGTGACTTCTTGGATAATTTTAGATGACATTCTTGGACTGACAGCAACGTGACAGCCATTCTTAGGAAGATTCACTATTTTTTCAAACCATCTCCTTTCCAAGACTTTATCTCTGACTTTGAATTGATGCAATCCCAGAGCTTTTGAAACAGTTCTCCCAGACTGATAGGCACCAATTATTATATATACAAGCTTTACATTTTTTAAAAGTAAGCCATGATCTACCTTTACAACTATGTGGAGAGAACTACTATGTGACAAATGAAGGCAAAAATTTACATAGGTTAGGAGTGGCCAAATCAACCTTTGTTGTTTAATGAAGTGTTCATATAATTCACTTTAGCTGCCCTTTTAATTGAATGGACTGAAGCAAGAAAACTAATTTCTTTTTCATATTGCTATAGTATGTGTTGGATTACTTTGTTTGTAACATAAAGAAAACAGTAGTATTATTTATTAACTGCCTACCATATATATTAACAGGACCTACGTAAAGCTCTTTTGCAAAGATATACAAAACTTCAGAAGATTCAAACATTTTACTACTTCTTCTCAGACCCGTACAGTATACCATATTTTTCAAGCAAAATTCTGAAAATCCAAAAATATAATTTAGAATATTTTACAGTAATTATTAACACTGTTCTTTTTTCTCAAATGTGGAAGTTGCCACCTCTTATAATAGATGGCAATATTCCTACCCCCAATCCCTTTCTCTGATAAAATCCTGGTACCAGTACAAAAGCAATATCAAAGAAGCATCAAAATCAATAATCAGGAACTACAAAATGGGCTGACAGCAGAATCCAATGTTTTTTTAAAAAGAAATTCTTAATTGCCAATAGACTACAGAGGCAATGGAAATAGTCCATGCCTTGGGGCACAGCATTCCATATATGGGAGATTGCATAGAGACACCTCAGTTATGCCTGCCTGACTAGCTTTATTAAGTCAGGGATGCAAATTGACCTCAAATAATTATCAGAGCACACAGGAAATAATATGGGGAAGAAAAGGGTCTTTTCAGATGCAAAGCCTTTTAAACTAAAGATTCACAACTACACTTTGAACTGACCATTGGAAGAAATAACAGTTTTAGCATGTAAAAACTGGAATTCAGTGTTAATATGACAACAATGCCTAGCTTATGTCAGCAATCAAAGTATTGCTTTTTATATCAACTGCCTTTCAGGGATAGCTCCCTGTAAACCACATGAAGACTTTCCAACCAGATAACTAGAAAATGATTGACTGGAGGAAAGTGCATCTTACACCATTTCTCCATTTCCTCAAAGTCCAGCAGTAATGCTACCTCATGTCAGACATCCACTATTTTAAGAATGAAACTCCATCCAACAGAGGTGGCACATCTAAAGCCAAGTCATCTCGCCCATTTACTAGAAGCATTTTCATCTTGTCAGGATTACCTTTCACTGTCCTTTGCTCTACACAGTCTGTCATAACTGTCAGTGAGAAATTTGATAATGCTGTGCATGCTTCAAAAATAATTTCAGGCATAAGCTTAAAGAAAAATTATTTTCATGTTTGCACAGAAGACTGAAAAAGACTAGATGTTTTAATGATAGCAGAGGTGCTAACCTTGGGCTAGGTCCAAAGCACCTCCTCAGAATCACTGAAAAGTGCAAAGCCTTGCAGTTTAATGTTTTTATTCTTTTTCCAAAATCAGATAAAAACAAGAGATCAAGCTGGAGAGTGTCAGCGTCCTCTGCAATCCAAATCTACCAATGACTTCACCCAACACTTTCACCCAGAAGATAAAACGACTAATCTAAATGTTCGTAATGAAGATGTCGTCAGACAAAGCCTTCCTAAATTATATAGGATTGCAATGAGTTATCAATACAGTTGTTACTGCACCAGTATATCCAACTGGAACGCAAAAAAGCACTGCCAACATCTCATCACACGACTCTGCAGAATCTGCAAGAAGTATTAGGGCCCATGATACTTTGCACAAGCCCATTCAATTGTGTTTTGGACCAACTAGATTACTGATTCCTCCTGAGTCATATTGGAATCCTGTATAAAATTGCAAGTAATAGTAATAAGCCAAGTCCTGTTTCCCACCATAAGACAGTTTCAATTAGAAGTTGCCTAAAGTGCAGTAATGTCATACAAGTAACAGCATTCTTACTATTCTAGCAAGAACAGGCACATATGATGCAATACCTCTCCAAAGTAGAGTGGCTGGCATGCTACAACACTAATCTGAGATAATAGCAAGAACTTGCAAGGACAGGTTTCCTGGCAGGGAAAACAGAATCAGGCAGTTGCTTCCTTGCCAGAGACAGGATGTGAGCTTAAAACCACTACTGCGTGCCTTACGCTGCTATCATTACTAGAACCCAAGAGTAAGGAAGCTGCTACTGTATTTTCAAGGTTTTCCATTCAATTGCAATGTTTAGTGGTGATTCCACCGAAGAAAACAGACTGTGTTGTGTGTCCTATTATAAGGACAGAAAAAACAAGGCATTTATAGGCAAATATAATGGACATTGGTCCTACCTGAATGTCCTTTCTCTGTTGGCGGGACCAGCAGCCAGGCATGGGAGTGACTCGGTCTGTATCCAATGGGATCGAGTCTGCTAGTTGAAAAGCACCTCCTCCTCCTGGTGCCTTCCAGCTTTCGGACGAGGATGATGCGGCAGACCGACGCACTGAGCTGTAAAACAGGAACTGCAAGAATATGCTATTATGCCCTCCCCCCCCCCGGCATATGACCATGAGAGCCCGAATGACCTCTATAGAAGACAGGAACCGGGCGTTCAGGGAGGGGCTGGCTGCTGGTCCCGCCAACAGAGAAAGGACATTCAGGTAGGACCAATGTCCATTCTCCAGCAGGGCGGGACCAGCAGCCAGGCATGGGACATACCAAAGCAAGTCCTATCGGGAGGGATCCGCCCGGTCCGGGTTAGAACCCCCTTCTAGGACCCTTTGGAGAACCCTGCGGCCGAACGCCGCATCAGCAGATGCATAGGAATCGATCTTGTAATGGCGTATGAATGGATTCGGAGGAGACCATGTGGCTGCTTTGCAGATTTCCTCTAACGGAGCCTGGGTGGCCCATGGCTGAAGTAGCCGCTTCTAGTAGAATGCGCAGTGATGCGACTTGGAACAGGAATTCCCTGAATCTGATATGCTCTGGCAATGCATGCCTTAAGCCATCTACCGATGGTAGAGGAAGATACCTTAAGGCCGATGGTGGTTGGTTGAAAGGACACAAAGAGAGCCTCCGTCCTCCTGAGAGAGGCGGTACGCTTGATATAAATACGGAGGGCTCTCCGGACATCTAGGGTATGCCAGGACCTTTCCAGCCGGTGTACCGGATCTGGAGAAAAGTCGGGAAGAATGAGCTCTTGTGATCTATGGAACAGTGAGTTAACTTTAGGCAGGAAGGTAGGATCTAGCCGGAGGACCACCCTATCTGAGTGAAAAACGCAGAGATCCGCCCTGGTGGAAAGGGCAGCAAGTTCAGAAATTCTGCGAGCTGAAGTAATGGCTACTAGAAAGGCCACCTTATATGTCAAATATTGCAGGCCACACTCCCGCAAAGGTTCGAAGGGGCCCTTGGTGAGGATGTTAGAACCTTCGTGAGGTCCCAAGATGGATACCTGTGGACTACCGGAGGACAAAGGTTGGTTGCTCCCTCAGAAATTGACGGATGAGGGGCGGTGGGCTAGGGCGTTTAGCACCGCAAGTTAAAATAGAAGAGAGAGCAGCTACCTGTCGTCGAAGCGTGTTCGCTGCCAAACCTTGTTCCAATCCGTGTTGAAGGAAGATCAGGATAGTGATCGTAGAAGCGTTGGTAGGGTCTATGTTCTTGCTTGAACACCAGGTGTAGAAGGTGCGCCACGTCGAGCCGTAGATGCGAATGGTGGAACTACGACGAGACGCCTGGATGGTGTTGGCGGCGTTGGCAGGTACATGTCTCTTCCTCAGGAGGCTCCGCTCAAGCGCCAGGCGGTCAGCTTGAACCACTGAGGGTCCTGATGAGTCAGCTGCCCTTGGCTGAGCGAGATCTTGGTCTGAGGAAGTTTCCACGGGGGAGCCACTGAGAGAGCCACCAGGTCCGCAAACCACGGGCGCCGAGGCCAGTGTGGAGCCAGCAAGATGAGTTCCGCCTGTTCCCTCAGCATCTTCCTGATAACCTTGGGTATTGTCGGAATGGGAGGGAAGGCATAAAGGAGGCCGGGGCCAAGGGCTGCGCAGGCGTCTATGCCCTCCGCCCCTGGACTGGGTACCTTGAGAAGAACCGATCCAGTTGACGATTGTCTCGAGTGGCAAAGAGGTCTACCAGCGGGTTCCAGGCGGAGTGTGATCTCGAGGAACATATCCGGATTCAGTCGCCACTCCCCCTGGTCGACTGAGACTCGGCTGAGCCAGTCGGCCTGTGTGTTTGCCACCCCTGATATATGAGAGGCCCGTATGGACCTCAGGTGAGCCTCCGCCCCGAGGCCCCGTTGCCCTGCCTCCTCCAAGAGAGGCTGAGAATGGGTTCCCCAGGCGGTTCACATGAGCCTTTGCGCCACATTGTCCGTTAATACTAGAATGTCTTGATTGAGAACAATGTCCTGGAACGATAGTAAGGCCAGATGAATGGCCCTGAGTTCTAACCAGTTTATGTTGTGGGTCAGGTCCCTTGGGGACCACTGACCCTGAGCCATGTTTGATCCCAGATGGGCGCCCCAGCCATGAAGACTGGCATCTGTTGTCAAGATTAGGCGGTGGGGTTCCTGAACTCTCTGCCCTTTGACAGGGCTGGGGAGATCCACCATAAAGAGAGTGTCTGACTTGTTGTGGAAGTTGGACAAGTATTGGTGACGTAGCTGTGTGTGCCTTTTGATAGGGGAGTAGAAACCACTGCAGTGTCCTGCAGTGGAGACGAGCCCAAGGTACAATGCCGATGCAGGAGACCAGTTTCCCCAAGAGTTGGGAAAGGGTCTTTAAAGGAATAAGGCGTCTCTTGGTTACCCCCCTGACTAGATTCTGTAAATTGGTGAGGCGCTCCTGTGACAGATAGACCCGGCCCTCTATCGTGTCTATGATGGCCCCTAAGTGTTGGATTCGATTCGTAGGATGTAAGTGACTTTTGGCCTTGTTGATCGAGAAGCCGTGGGCTTCTAGAACCTGAATGGTTGTGGACAAATCCGCTGCCGCCAGGGTCTCTGATCGAGATTGAATAAGGAGATCGTCCAGATAAGCCTGGATTCTGATTGGAATAGCCGGAGATGCGCTGTGAGAGCGGCCATTAGCTTTGAGAAGACCCTGGGGCCGAGGAGAGCCCGAATGGAAGGGCACAATATTGGTAATGGAGACCCCCGTGGCAGAAGCGGAGGAATCGTCTGTGAGCCGGGAGGATAGGGGCGTGTAAGTATGCCTCCGTCAGGTCTACTGACGTGAGGAAGTCCCCCTCCCTGATGCTCTCCAAGATGGACTGGAGTGACTGCATCTTGAACCGCCTGTAGACTATGTGGCGGTTCAGAGCCTTCAGGTCGAGGATTGCTCTCCATCCCCCCGAGGGCTTTGGAACTATGAACAGTCGGGAGTAAAACCCCCGACCGTGCTGATCTCGTGGCACCGTTTGGATGGCCTGAATTGAGAGAAGATGTTTTATGGCCGATGCCACGAGCAGCCGTTTCGTCGGGTTGCAAGATAACGGGCACCTGACGAAATGGCCCGGGGGGGTGGAGAGGAATTCCAGGATAGACCGAACCTGATTGTCTCCTGACCCAGGAGTCCGAGGTGGACTCCTCCCATTGGCTGGCGAAGAGCGCCAGTCTGCCCCAGTGGGAGGGACGGGCAAGCAGTCAACGTGAGCGTCTGAATGGGCGACCTCTCCCCCCCCGAAAGGGCCGCTTGAAGGAACCCCTCTGACCTTGACCTGCCTGTCTATCCTGCCTATCCTGTCTACCCTGTCTGGGGGAGAAGGGTCTTTGGGTTCTGGAGTTTCCAAAGTTAGAATCAGCCGCTCTGAAGGGACGAAAATATGGGGTTGGTCTGGAGTCTGAACGCGGGACATGCTTGGAAGGATTTTGCGCTTGTCCTTGGTCTCTATAAGTAAAGGATCCAAGGCTGCTCCAAAGAGTGAGGTCCCGAATAAGGGGCTGAGGCCAACCTCCATTTGTTTTGGCGTCGGCTTGCCAACGCCTAAGCCAGAGAAGGCGGCGTGAGGATACTGGGAACCAATCGATTTGGCAGCAAATCGAGAAGCATTCAGGGTGGCATCGGCTGAGTATTCGATGGCAGCTATAATCTTGTTTAAGTCCTGATGTGACCGAGTCAGTGACTGGTAAACGGTCCCGCAACTGTTTTAACCATAAAAGGGCCGCTCTATTAAAGAAAGAGGCCGAGGAAGAGGCCCTAACGGCCCAGGCAGCCGCCTGATGACTCTTAATCAGGGTTTGTTCGGCCCGTTTGTCTTCCGGGCGAAGGGTTTCCTCTGGAGGACCTGTGACCACAGATGGCCCTGCTAATGCAACTACTGGGGCATCAACTGTGGGGATTTGCAGTAATTTAAGGAAGTTAGGTTCCAAATTATACAAGCGACGGTCCAAGGCATTAGGATTAGGACCAGTTATAGGAGTGTTCCATTGCCTATCGACTACTTCCACAAAGAGCTTGGGGGCAGGCACCTCTTCTGACTCGACCACCGGAACTGAAAACAAGTCCATGGGTGGATCAGTGGTCTCTGAGGTGGGAATTGGGGCCGGTCGGGCCACTCCCAGCCGGGTAGTGACCTTGGCCTTGTGTAGCAAAGACCGAAATAATTGTGGGTTGAAGAGACCCACAAAGGAGGGTTGGTCTGGAACCAAATCCTCATCCTCAGAGAGGTTCTCATCCCTAAGGTCCCCTTCATCCCCCAGTGAGGCCCGAGATGGAGAATGAGCCTGGAAATCTTCAGCTTGAGGTGTGGAGTAGTCCTGCACCAAATCGTGACTAGTTTGGGATGCTACATATTCTGAAACCCATGAATGGGTTCTTGTCTGCCTGGAAGCAGTAATACCCCTCTGAACAGCAGCTGCAATCATTTCTGCCATAACTGCAGGGTCATTAGCCACTGGGGCAACTGCCTGGTGACTCACAGGCCCCATTGGAATAGTGGCACTAGAAGGAACCTCTGCTGACTCAAGTACTGGCGGGGCTGCAGGTAAAACCTCCATTTCAGATACAGAAATAGGACAGAATAAATCAGAATTGGGCAGAGGTTGGGATGAGTCTACAGATATATCAGGAGATAAAGTTAATGGAGCCCCAGGAGACTGCACAGGAGGCTGAACTGGTAAGGAGGTGGATTGCTGTTCCTGTATAGTATCAGCAGATTCCCTCACTGCCCTAGCAATGGCCCTATCCATAGCCTTCTGGCGTTGTAGGGCCTTCTTTTCAGAAGTCTTAGAAATAGCCTTTTGGGGCTTAGAAATGGAGGATTGAAGTGTCTCTGACCTTGTGGGTGCATGAGAGCTCGAAGCACTAGGCCCTGGGCTTGGACTGGTCTGATGTTGCTTCCTTTTACTAGGCCGGACTGGAGGAACGGCGGCCATCTTGAAAGGCCTAACCGATAGTTAGGCCTCAACCCCACGTGGACAAGGCCTGGATGCGAGGCCTATGAGCCTTTAGAGGCCCAAGCCAAGGCCTATTACAGAAATGACCTAGGACAAATTATAATTAAATTACCATTTAAATAAAAATTCAGTGGGGAAATTTTTCCATTCTCTAGGGCCTACTAGGTATTTTGCCACGTGGCTAGTAAAACCGGAGGTGGCTAAAGGGTAATCATACTCACAGACTGAAGGCCTCAGTGAGTGGCCGGAGAGCCAGTCGAAGATCGATGCAGAGGCCCTGCTGAGTCACCAAGCGATCGGGAATGAAGCCCGGAGCGCCACGAAGATCCGGTGACTGGAAAATAGGCCCATCAATGGCCTGATTAAAGACGCCCAGAGCTCAGGTAAGGGCAGGCTGGCCGGCCTAGACCCTTTATGGGTAGGCCGAGGCGATCGGGAAGCACCCGGAGCGCCCAAACTTAATATTAATTAAAGCCGCCACGCGGCTGTGTTTTAAATTCGGCAGCCGCCGAATTTGCCAGCCACGGGGAGGCGTAATTGAGGCCTAACAGCCTCCCCGTTCTTCCAGCAGCTTCTTATGCTGTCCCCAGCGGTATCGGGCTGAATCGCCCTTTCTCGCTGGGGAGGGGGAGAGCTCACCTACAATGGGAGCCTCAACCCCTATACCAGCAGCTGGGAAGGAATAAATAGGGCTGAATCGCCCTCCTAATTACTTAAGAAAAGCTTACTTTGGGAAGAATTCAAAGGGAAGCAGCTCCGAAGTGCGTCTGTTCCCAATCAGATCGAGTCTGAAAGCTGGAAGGCACCAGGAGGAGGAGGTGCTTTTCAACTAGCAGACTCGATCCCATTGGATACAGACCGAGTCACTCCCATGCCTGGCTGCTGGTCCCGCCCTGCTGGAGAAGTGCCTATAAACACTTACCTGTTAAATTATTCTGTTAATTTATATTAATAAATATAAAGACATTCATGGTTTAAATTTGGACCTTTCTTAATTACACAATTCAAATTCTTTATACTGATTCCAAAGAAATAAAAGCTTTATTTATAAATAACATATAGTTCAATCTTATGTGTCTGTTCAGGATGGCATACAATAGTACAAGATCAATGTGGATCATCATAATTTCTATCAGATAGAAACATGGAGAGTCTTCAGTCCCAGTGGAATATCACAGTAGGATCTGTAATGCCATGTAGTATGAAAAGTTGGCTTGCTAAAAACCATGGTTTTCAAACCTGAGTTTGAAGAGAATCTGCAAATCCAGATTAGGCAGGAACCTAATTAAGATATTAAGTAGACTTGTTAATGCTAACCTATGTTTAAAAGTTAACAAGAAAAGGGAAAATCTGTAACGGACAAGAGAGCAAATACATTATTAAGGCAAAATTCTAAATTGTAACTCATGACCTCTGGGAGACATCTCTTCAACAAGAAAATATCTGTGGCAATGAAGAAAAGTGAAGAATCTTTGCAACAGATACCTTGTAACTTCGTGCTGCAGGAGGGCAACGCTGGGCACATAAAACATGACCCCAAAGAAAAGCAAAGATTCGCTGGCAAACTTGTCCAGCTGCTTTTTCAAAGGTTTCTCCAGTTCCACCCATCGCACTTGCTGGCTCTTGTTGTGAAACCAAAGGCCAAAATAGTGTGTCTAGAAAGAGAAAAAAGTTTAAAAACAAACAAAAAAGTTATTATTTGGTCACATTTACAAACAATAAAAGTTTCTCTTTTTCTTCCTTTTCCCTTACATGCTTTCTAATTGTTACTATGCAAATTGGAGAATGAATCCACAGGTCATTCTGGAGTACCTCAGTGATGGTGTTTCACAAGGCATCTGACCTTTGCAAGGAATTCAATACACCTGGGATCATAAAAAAAGCTCTTCAAAATTATTTCATTTTTTTATTTATTTATTCAATCTTTATATCTACCCATCTCAAGCAAGTGACTCTTTCTTTAAACAATTAAAAACACTTACAATATAATACACATTCAATAAATATGTAGCAGCCATGGAAAAATGTCATTATAGATATGAATATAGGAATTACTGTAATTATAGTAATTATATTATATAGAAATTATGGAAGAGATGCAGCTGAAATCTCCTAATCCAGAAGCCATTCCAAAGGTATTTTGGATCAGGACCAAGAATGATCATGTACCGTAATCCCTTTGGAGGTGTGTACGTCCAAACCACCTGCCTCACTTAGGACAGGAAACCTTTTCCTGGTAGCTAAAGGCTGGGAAGCATCCAAGACCATAAAGGACAAGGACAGTTTGACATTTTGAAATACGTCATCATCCAAGCATCCCAAAGATTTGTTTTAAGACCTTGACGCGAACGTATGGCACGCGTGTCCAAAGTGGCATGTGGAGCCATGTCGCCTGGCATGTGCAGTGTTGCCCGTTCCTCTTCTTGTTCACATGACGATCAGCTGACCTTTTTGCATGCAGCAGTGCCGGAAACTAGAAGATCTTCTAGCTGGTCTTCCGATTTCCTGCACGTTGCACCAACCAGCTGATCGTTGCATGCGCATGCGCGCCAGAAACCTGGAACAGTAGCTGAAATCGGAGGTTCAGTTGCTGAAATCGAAAGTTCATTTTTGGGGGCGCACATGCACCCTGGGCAGCTCCTCTTCCAGGTAGCAGCCCAGGTACGTGCACACTCCCTTTACGGCACTCAGTGGAGAACAGGTTCGGCATCACTGTTGTTTTGTATATTTAAATAAACATTTATGTAAACACTTCCACTCCTAAATAGCCATGTAAATGCCAATCTTCAGCAGTAAAATACAGAATGACCAACTTCAATCCTTGGCATTGCCAAATTAAAAGGTTTAGGCAGCAAATAATGGGGAAGACTTGTAGCTGTAACCTTGGACAGCCGTTTCAGTTACTGGGCTCAGAAACAGGTTGACAATATTTGCCAGCTCCTCTCTTCATCCCTTAATTAGCGAAACCTTCCAACAATATATGATTTATTTTGAAGAACCACCAGCTCTTAGGACGAAATTTAGAGGTATTCTGAAGGTCATGCTTACTTTGTTTATTTTTTATTTATTTTATCTGTAGCCTGCTTTTCTTATTTTTACAAATAACTCAAGGTGGCTAACATATTCAACACACCTTCTTTCTCCTGTCTTCACGTTGCCTGTTTTCACATTGCTGCTTTCTGGCTTAAGGTGGCTTTTAGGTCTTACCAATAACAATAATCATGTGTAAAAATCTGATTAGCAAAATTAGCAGTATGTAAAGCTGGATTCAGGATTGGAGTTAGAAGATGAGTCTTTTTTCAATGAATACAGTTTTTATTTATCATCAGACAAAAAGTTAGCCTTAAGTGGCATGTAGGAACAACAACTGAAATATTTAAAGTCCTAAGGAAGGAGGAAAAGATACTGCTATAAGACGATCAAGGAGTAAAAAAAAATGTGTTCCTGTTCTTTTAGAGCATGATTTTTATCTATTTGTAATGTGCTGGTAACACATTATTAATACTAATTGCTCACTGGTTTCCATATTTATTTACTGCCTTTTAGAGCAACTAGTCCCTAGGAAACTTCTCTTAATAAAGTAAGAAACTAAAACTGTATCTTTATAACAGCAAGACTAAAATAGGCCAGCAAAATAAATCAGATAAAACTATTTGTAATATATACTAAAAAGTTCAACTAATTAAAGCAGTGTCTTAACTAAAAGAGGTTAAAGAAAAGCAGGATTTTGAGCACTCTGAGAAAATCATTAAAATTTCAATTCCTTGGCTAAAAAAGTCTCAGTTTAGGTTATAAAGAAAAAATCATCATAAAATAATTGGTGGAACTCATAATTTTTGCCTGGATATGAAATATAACAGAAATCTGATACATTCTAAATATTCTTAGATCTTTTTTAATTTAAATCTTCTGGAGTTGCATTTCCTTCTCAACATCAAATGGCACAGATATCAGTAAAAATATGGTTCCAAAATTATTTGGGGGGTGGGGTGAAAACAAGCATCACAATAAATGTTATTACATCTATCAACCAGAAACCAAGTTTCCTATATCAGCTGTGATAAAAGGCTGCCAATTATCCAAAATGACATATGGTTAAAACTTAGATCAGTTGGAAGAAAGCTAGAGCTGCAGAATAATTCAGAACAGCTTTTAAACAGCAGCAGGTTTTGATAGCTTTTTTTTTTTTTTTAAATGTACTACAATGTAAGTAACACAAAAGTCATCAGAAGAGATTCCAGACCAAACTAACAAAAACAAAATGTATCATTTGAAGAAAAAATGAATCAGTATAAATTCATGGTGCCTGGAAAGCAATGGTGATTGTAAAGAAAGCTGCTCCTTGTGTACCTTCAACCATTTTTGTGATGACTACACTAAGCTGTGGCAGAGAATTTGGCCTGGAATGGAATGCAAGAATGCCCCATAGTTCATTCCATATTAACCCATATCCTTAACCCATATCTTAACTGGATAACTGAATTATCAGATTGCAACTGCAAGAGACAAAATGAGTTCCAGGAGCTGCGTGCCAGCTATTTTATCATGCTTTTAGCCATCATTCCTAGCTTATTATATATATAATTCAGATTTTTCCTTTGGCCTTGTTCATTTTTTTAAAAAACAAAAACTAGAATTATACCGACTATTAATTGGATTAGCAAGAAGTCCATGACTTGATCTTAAATGACATCAAAACCCTACTCTTCCAAAAGTATAAAGTCAGCAATCAAATGTCCATTTACACTCCCAACAAGAATACTGTATAAAAGTAAAAGATGGAGAAATAAAAGGCCCTCTTTGTCTTACTTGTCCCATAAAATGTTGATTTCCATTATCTTCCTAATGAAGGAATTTAAATAACTAAAGTCTCATTGTTATACTTTGGCATCATCTGTAAAGAGAACAGGGCCTCATGCAGTTATTGTCCAGCAAAGAAGAAACTTCTTCAGTATCGCAGCCCTGCTGATGGTGTACAGCCTCCGAAAGCAAGGTATTAGAAACTTATGATCAGCCACTCCTCTCTGGTTAAAATACAAAATCAAAACATTCTATAGTATTCCTAGCTCTTTCATACCACTGAAACTTTTTGGCCCAACTCTGTGGAATGAAGCTCAGTGCCACTCCCACCTGCAGAGCTGGGTTTTCGAAAGTTGGCTTGAGGTGGGAACAGTATTTGCTGGTAACTACAGCAATTGCCTTTGCATGATTTTTGTTTTCTCAATATACCTGAAGATCAATGTACCTGAAGATCCAAATTTTGGAGTGAGATGAATCTTTATACTGCGCTTTTTCTTTGTCATTAAGTGGGTTAGACTGAACAATGAATCTCTGCTTGGACTCAATCGTGAGCTGGATTAGGGGCAATAAAATGAAAGGAGATTTTGAAAAGAGGCAGGCAGTGTGAGGCTGATAATCCTTTGTCTAGCAGTCTTGTGTTGATGAACATCCATTAGATTATAACTTGAAGACACTCCTAAATCTAGCCTGGGCACTAGAACCTCGAGTAATCTCAATGCCCCAAAACTATTTTTAAAGTAAGTTTTCATTCATTCACCATTTGTAAAATGAAAATCAATTTCTCATACCTGTCTGGTAATACTAATATAGGGCTATTGGAGGTCAAAAACACTGAACAGAACCACTGCAGAATTAACTGGTAATATCAGTCTTATTCATGTCAACTCTGTACTTCCTGTATTGCGTATTTTCTAATCCAGGTTAGAACTATAAATCTTAAATAATTGGGGTTCAGAAATTTGAAGGTGTCTCTCTCTCCCCATGCCAAAGCATCTTGTGGTATTAGAAGAACTCTTGTACTCTATCAAAAGATGAAGGGAGGTATGTTGGTGTTACTGCTCTCTTTGATAAATGCACTACCTTTCCTCAAAAGATGCACTCAGATTCTATATAATCATTGTCTGGCAGCAATTTTAGTCATTTTCATTTTCTTAAGCATTTTCTTTTGAAAAACACATTACTATTTACTAATTATACCAGAAGCACTATACTGTTAGGGTATTTTAGTATTTTACAATAGCAATAACTGATTATTTACCCTCGCTCCTTATTACTTCGGAAAGTTAGATGTTACAAAATATTTTTAATAAATACAATATATATATAATTCAAAGAATGCATATCTACAATGTACAGATTGTACTCCATGTTAGTCCATGTCTGCTGAATTTTTTTTAGTATATATTGAAATTCTATAGATAACATGTGTCCCAATGACACTTCATGGGGAAAAAATAGTTACAAACAGCCATTCAGTGTAGAGGCAAATCCAAAAAGAGTACAGGTAGTCCCAGACTTAAGACTGATCGTTTTATGATAGTTTGAAGTCACCACAGCGACCAAACAAGTGCTTTTTACAGTCCATAAAGCACCCTCGGCCATTATAAATGTTCATCACACACATACATACACACACACACACACACACACACACACACACACACACACACACGGCCATGTGGCCAAATGTTGGAAAGATCACCTTTACAACCAGCATTCAGTGATCATGTGACTGTGATTCACAACGATTTTGTTGGTTTCAGCAATCCTTCTCTTTCAAATGAATGGTTTCACTTACCAACTACAGATTCACTTAATGACCAATGTGAAAAATGGTTTTCATTTCCTTATGTTTTCATCTTAGTTAACGACTGAAAAATTACTTACTATCTTGGGATATAATTAACATTATTCCCCAGAGACGTCCAAATTTCATTCATATAAACATTTGCAACCTATAAAAAGCTTCCAGGCTAATTGAGATATCTTTTAAAGCAGGTTCAGACCATGTCTGTTCTGTTCTATTCTGTTCTGTCCTGGGCACCTCTGCAACTTCTATGGAACTCCAGAATGATAAAGCACACTTTGAGGTAGGGCTCCACCAGAGGTGGGCTGCTGACGGTTTGGACCAATTCTGGTGAACCGGGAGTTCCAACCATGGGTTGGGCCCGCCCACACTGCCCTGGTGCTATCCCATCCTATGTATCTCACTCTCTGGCTCACTCGCCCCACCCATGCAGCCCAGCTGATTTCCGTGCCTTGCTCACTCTACTCACTGCTGCTGCCCGAGATAGTGTGCTGGAAGCCATGCACATGAAATTGTTGTGTGTTTGAAGCTGCACGCAAGCGTGGAAGGCACGCGCACTCACATTTTCAGTTCTGCACTAGACGAACCGGTTGTTAAATTATGTGACGCCCACCTCTGGGCTGCCCCCAACAGATGCTATTGGAACTACCTCTGGCTTAAAATAAAATTGAATGGCTGAGAGCTGCAGAGATGGATAGCACTGACACAATGACATTACCAGACAGAAAATCCAAACTAGGATTTTCACACTGTTTTCCTCTCCTTCTTTTCTGTTTATTTTTTAAATAAAGACACTCATAACATTCATGTACCCTTTAAAAAGAAAACTAGGTGGCCAATTGTACCACTGTTATCCATCAGTTTGTCACTAAATTTCAAATGCTGATTTACAGGTCTGTGGCTGAAGTAAAGAGGCACCATTCTTCCTTTAAGAGGAAACAGTTACTGGGCTTTAGACTCTTGTGGCAATAAAATCAGACTTGTAATAGCATTGAATTGAGATTCATGTTAAAATTCCAGTATACTTCAGTGAGAATTAGATGACTTTTGAAACATACTGCTAGAATCAGTCTTACATCTCATGGACTGTTTAATGAAGATACTTCTTCCAGCAAAACTGACATATATTTCATATGTACAGCCACCCCCATTAATAAAAGTGGTCTGATGTCATGTGTGAATGTGGTTGTATTGTTATCCACTTTGCCTACATAAAAGCAAAAACAGCCTTTTGCTTATAGATAAGGAAAAAGTTGTTCCCTTGCATATTAGTTAAGAGTTTCATCCTGACAGGAAATAACACTGAATCACAATCCAAACCGTAGGTAATCGACTGCCCTGATGCTTGGGTAAGCAAGGTACATTTGCCAAAGTTCCATTCAATGATAAGATCGGACCAATTCCAAGAATAACAGGATTGTAATAAACAGATTCCAAATGACACACAGCCAGAGCTAAAAATACACCAAGCGGCAAGTTACAGATGGTCTTTTCCTGGGTTACCCTTACCTCTGGTAATTCCAGCCTCTGAGCTACGGCCTCCAAGCATTCTTGCCCAGTGCTTTCCACAGACAATGTGCACTCAATCACGTTGTTCTCCAACAGTTTAATCCGGGTCATGAAACAGTTCTTGCTCCGGACATTATAGCGTCGAGTCCTTCGTAATTTCAGCCCAAAAGGCATGTCTGCTAGGCTAAAGCAGCTAGCCCTCTTCTTCTCACACCTTGGATCTTCTTAGTAAGGAAGGTCTGAACGTTGTTCCTCTATTTCCAGAATTTTTCCTCCAGGTTTGCAAAAGGTAGCCCATGCCAAAGGTGGGTATCACAGCAATATCCTGAAAAATAGCAATGCAATGTGTGGTTAATTGTCATGGAGTTGGCTGGGAAAGGATTTTTCCCTTGGGGCTGTAACAGCTGTTGCCTCTCAAAGATAGTTCAGACCATTGGCCAAACCCACAAAGTTTCTTTGAAGAAACATTGTATGAGTACATGTTCTCTTTGAACTCCCTGTCTACTACTAATGATTTCCTTTTTCAGTTCTGGACTAGAGAAAAGAAGCATACTACTAAGGCAGAAAGACAGAAATTGAAAACAGGATTAGAAAGACCAGCAGACTATCTGTACCAATTGTGATTTGCAAACAGAATTCCATCTTGGGGGTGCAAATATTTTCATAGCCAGACTGAATGCTCTGTGGCCTTTTTCACTGGAAGTTAACTCATACACCTTAAAGTAGAAAACATGATACTAAAAGTAGCCTTAACCATAATTAGCCCAGGTGCACATCTATAATAACTTTAAATAATTATTAATGCTTTTAAAAGCAGGAATTAACTGTAAAACATTTCCCAGGAGGTCTCCTTCGGAACATTGAGTTGTGGAAAGCCAAACTGTTTTATCAAACAGAAATTATGATAAATCGCTTTTTAAAAAATAATTTAGAGTTATAACACAATAATTATGGTAGGATGAGGCTGGAATCAACTAAAATGGTATGTGGATGTAAGGGAATGCTACCTTGGAGTGTCATGAGTTTTTATAGAGATTTTATAGATTTTTTAAAATTCTGATCATTCGGGGGTGGTTGATGTTTTGATTGTTTTGTGTACTGCCCAGGGTTGCTGTTACAATATGTGTAGCTATGTAAGTCTTTTTAAAACAATCCATCAATCAAATAACACAGAGTTACCATAGGTCAGCCCCAAACAATCTCATTTGCTTATTGAAATTAATGTTGCTATTTAGGTAAATCATGGGGAAGACAAGAAGAAGCTGCTCTTGTAAATTTCCTAGTCCAAATAATACTTTCAAAGTAGTTTTTCTTGTAGGAAACAAAAGTCTAGAAAGTTATTTTTGTTAAAAATCTGCACCCTCGAAAACTAAACAAAATTAAAAACAATTCTAAGACCAGTAGGTCTAATCCAACATGTTTCTACCCACCCCCCAATTACAAAAATAAGTAATGTTTAGGTTTCCAATGGTGGTAGGCACTCTTGTCCCTCCATTTAGAACAATGGTAGTCAACCTGGTTCCTACTGCCCACTAGTGGGCGTTCCAGCTTTCATGGTGTGCGGTAAGGGTTTTGTCTGATACTGAAGCACTTTCCTTTTTTTAAATTTAATTGACTTTTTAAAAAATTTTGATAGCATTATTTAAAAACATTATCATTTTCATAAAATTCCGTGACAATTTAAATTTCTGAAAATATACTATTTGTATCGCCTGCGCATAAATTTAGTTCACATTAGGTAAGTGAAACTAAATGGCGCTATAGTGTGACCGCAAACAAGAGCCTCATCCCAGAATAGCTCGCGCATCTCCCCCCCACACCACCCAGCTGTGAAAGACAAGCAGAGCTGGTAGCCGGTGCCCCCGCAACCCAATCCACGATACGCGAGAGGTGGGCGGTTAGAAAATTTTACTACTAACCGAGATACAAAAGTGGGCGGTATGTATAAAAAGGTTGACTACCCCTGATTTAGAGTATACTGCTGTCAAAACTTCCAATATTTCTAATGCCCTAGCACAATGATGGTTAACCTTTTCGGCACCAAGTGCCAAAACTGGAGCATGTGTGTATGCGCATGCGTGCATGATGGAGGGTCAGAACCCGGAAGAGACAAGCTGGCCGCCGTGCACATGTGCATGACGGAACCCAGAAGAGCAGATGGCAGTGGCACGCCTCCTCTGCGTGCCTCCTCTGGCACTGGCATCACGGCCCTAGCATCAGACCAGCAGCTAAGAAAATAAGACGAATGTATTTTCCCTCTTTTATTGCCAGAGCTGTTGTTTTACCAACTTATGGGAAAGAAATGAATGTTCTAAATTTTCCCCACAGTTGGAGCTACAGCAGAGAGGAACCTAATTTTGTTTAGATGGAGAGATCCAACTGGGTAGAGAATGAAGTCTCCCATACATTCACATGGAGGTCTGAAGGGACATGCCCTCACGTGACTTTGAATGAGACTATGTCTCTTTTTGTGATCAAGAATCCTAATGAAAAATATCTCAAGTTCTACATGGAGGACTGTATAAATATTCAATATTAGAAATTTAACTCCCCTTCAGATCTTCACCTGATTATGTGGAATGGAAGGACAAAGCCATGAGCACTGCCCATTCTTTTCTCAGTTTGAACCCTCAAACATTCAACTAGAACAGGTTTTCAGTTCCTTCTTCATCATGCTTGCCCCTTTGTCTTGTTCTCCTAATGTCAAAGCCCTGATATTAGGAAAGAAAATCTACAAGTCTATAATTTTTTACATACAACCCCCCCCCCCAAATTGGATAGAATCCTAGTAACAACTAGCCAATCAGGGTCTGGGATTTCATTCCATAAAACTAAAGGCATCAGCTTGGATAAGGCTACAGTAAGAAACCCAATCCATTCTGTTTTTAGAAATGAAAATATCTCAAGTTCTACATGGAGGACTGTATAAATATTCAATATTAGAAATTTAACTCCCCTTCAGATCTCCACCTGATTATGTGGAATGGAAGGACAAAGCCATGAGCACTGCCCATTCTTTTCTCAGTTTGAACCCTCAAACATTCAACTAGAACAGGTTTTCAGTTCCTTCTTCATCATGCTTGCCCCTTTGTCTTGTTCTCCTAATGTCAAAGCCCTGATATTAGGAAAGAAAATCTACAAGTCTATAATTTTTTACATACAACCCCCCCCCCCAAATTGGATAGAATCCTAGTAACAACTAGCCAATCAGGGTCTGGGATTTAATTCCATAAAACTAAAGGCATCAGCTTGGATAAGGCTACAGTAAGAAACCCAATCCATTCTGTTTTTAGAAATGAAAAAATAGGAAGAATGGAAGGAAACTAGACAAAGATCATTAAGGGAAGGATTGGGTCCTGTCTAACTTTTTCTTTTGCAAATTGAACATCAAAACTACTTGGCAATGTTATTTTCCTTATTGTTTTACTTAAATAGATTTCCTTTCATCAGAACAGGCACTCCCTTAGACTCATTTAATTTCAGACTAGTGTGCTATGAATAAAAATACATATTCTTGTATGCAGTATTTCAAGGCTTTCAGAAACAAGAAGACAACAACTGAAAAAACTTGCATATAAAAATTATGGGGACAAATTATGGACAAAGGTCATTCAGGTATAATTCAAGGGACTAGTTATGCTCTATAAAAGCCTTACATGACATATAACCTAGTTATTTGAAGGACTGATTATCTCCTATGGTATCAGCCAAACCACTATAATCCAACAGGGTTGGTAAATTCCTTCAATTTAATAATGTCATTATCGGATTGTAGAAGCATGCCTACTCTGTCCTGGTAACTGACATCTGGGATAAAGTCACTCTCAAGAACTGGGTGGCTCCCACCCTGGAGCCATTCCTGAGAGCCTTAAAGACCTGGTTCTTTTCTCAGGCTTTAAGCAAGGTAGTTGGAGTCCCTTGAAGGGTATATATTAGTTGCCGCTGGCCAGATTTGTCATATTGTTGATTTTTTAAAAATTGGGATTGTATACTGTCATTTGTTTTTATTTCAGGAGCCACACAGTGGCGGCGGTGTCTAAATCAAATCTTCATCAATAATAGTATCAAAATGCATGAATTATGATTCCAGAAAGAGGAGGAATCACGATACATTAGGATTGCACTTCTCCATGTTTCGCTGATGCACAACTTGGAAGTCATCTCTGAGTCACAATTCCAGTTCAAAGAGCAGCTGGCAGCTGTAACCAAAAAGACCTTTGCACAGATACACTTAGTTGTACCATTTGAAACCATTCTTAGACTAGGAGGCCACACAGACAGTCACTTACACCCTAGTTGCCTCATGCAAGGATTACTGTGATATGGTTCATATAAAATTGTTTTGAAGACCACTTAGAAGCTACAGCTAGTTCAGAATTCAGTGGTGCTTGCAATGTTGGCCATGCCTCATTAATACCTTTACACTGGCTTCTGGCTGCAGTTCATGGTGCTGGTTATTCACCTCCAAAATCCTTTATGGCAGAGGCCTGGCTATTTGAGGGCATTCCTGTCTCTAGTTGCCTTTGCCCATCCAGTAGTAACAGGCAGAGTGAGCATCACTTAAGCATTATCATCTTAAGGGGCATAGAAAGCATGTCTTCTCTATCGGGGTGCCTGCCCTCTGGAATGATGTCTGTTCCTATCCTCAAGATACAACTGACTCACATGCATATCCCACACACACACACACACACACCACGATATTCAAAAAGCTATTAAAGACCTGGTTATTCTCCCTTCTCCCATAATTTGTAAATATTCTATACATTTATAAATACCATAATTAGACTATTTCCCTAGATGCATATTAATGAGAATAAATATTCAAACTAGTCTCTGATTATATAAAAAGATAATGATTTTCTCAAGTTGAGCAAATTTTTTGGTAATAATATAGACATGTCTTTTTTTGGTAGAAATACTGAGTGAGACAGTATGTTGTTGATGGAAGTTGCTTCCTAGTTGAATCTACAGCCTTTATATAATCTAGTGCTCTCACATCCAAGTGTCAACCAAGTATGACTAACCTTAGTTTTTTTTAAAAAAATCATGCAAGGTTAGTAGGTTCTATATACAAATTGCATAATAATTATCACACTCATGTAGCTTTTTTCTCTGAGACAACACAAGAGTCAGGATGCCAGAAATGGAGTTGAAAGCAAGGCTACAATTTCTGATGGGGGGCTCGTATTCATAAGGCCCATTGTTCCACCAATCAGACTCCATATCTGGTTTATTCCAAAGTCAAGAAAACTCTTGACCTCACATATCTTCAAAAAGGACAGAATGGGGTAAAAACTATATTGGAATGTATCTATAATTCTTGAAAACACAGCACATTTGCAACTGAAGAACCTATAAAACCAGCTTGAGAAGTGGTCTGAATTTACTATTTTTCAGTCTTTCTGGGTAAGCCAAAAAGGAAACATGACTAGATGAGCTAATTCTACTTTATTGAAAGGCTACATTAACATTAATCTTGCAAGTCTGAAGGCACAAGTTTCCTACTGCCACTTTTCTTTCCTTCCTAAATTTCTTTCTTCGACCATTAAACCATTAGGTGTTCCGGCCTCTCGTCTGATCTTTTCCTAGACAACATCTCTTCCCCTCACCACCCAAGATCATCCACCAATTTCATTATAGAGAAGCACAATTTGGGGGGAAATGAATGTGGAATCATAAGTAGGTATTGTGAAAGTTTCACTATTGTCATGCCTAGTTCTCTCCTTTGCTAGCTCAAACAAAAAGAAGGCACTTTATTCCCCTACCCACCTCAAGCAAGCTACTTGATTCCTCTAGTTTTTTCCTAATATTGGACTCAGGTTTTTTGATTGTAGATCTATTGTCATAGCACTATTTTGACAAGAGTTGGTAGCATTTGGTTTTCCAGAAATTGTCTACAACATAGACAATTCTTCATTAATGCCCTAGTTAGGACTGGTAGAAGATGGGTAGATTCCACATTGGTGGTGAAAGCTCAGATCATTCTATCCCTTATATGTATATTGTATGTCCTGCATATTCAACAGAGAAACCAAACAGGAAGGGATTGCTCTGATCTCTTGATAGCTGCTGCCTTTTTAGCCTATAAAATATTTTACTAGTCTGAATTTTACTAATGTGAGGAATTGCCCAAAATTTGGATGGAATGCTATATCTGTTGACCATGAAACTTTTTTTCTAGTTAGTTAGTAATATGCTGCTAAGAATTCTTAAAGGCAAATTTTCAAGGAAATTTACCTGAATTATTCCATTCCCAGTTTCAGGTATAGCAAAACTCAAAAATTTCAAAACTCTAACATATTCTGAGAAGCCAAGATAATAACTCAGTTTAATTATTTGGATTTTCTAGAAGCCTGGCTGGTCTGTTTCCCCAAACACATAGCATTTGTGAGAATATGCCCATTAATGTTGGTGACTTGATATGTTCTTTGGCTGATGATAGGAACAAATATTCCTGAGTGACCTGATCATCCAGCACATCTTACCTATCTGGAAAAGCCTAGGCAAAGTAGATTTCTCTGTGGAGGGATGGCTGAAGTCAGAGGACAACTTAAAACGACACAATAAAATAGTATCTGTTACACCTTACTTCTGACACCATGTAGAATGCCAGATCAGCTGGCATTTCTTCAACATAAACCAGTTGTTCACTCTTGATCTAGATGATGAACTAACCAGAGCTATGATGTATTAAGGAAGCTAATTAATTAGTTCATAACTGAGAGCAAACATTTTTAAACCTAATCAGAGAAGAAGAGGGAAGGCCAATGCCTGAGACAATGTAGTGCATGCAGAAAAAGACCACTACGACTTGTAGCAATAAACTTTAGCAACAAACTGCTAAATTTTAGGTCTCTGGTTTGTTTCAATAAATTTATGATTAAGCCTAAGAAATAGTGACTGTCCCAATGATAACTTCACATGTATTCTAATCACCACCTAATTACCATCTCACAGTGCATTTTATTAAAGTTAACACAATTTCCTGCAGGAGGATTGTAGTTTTCATTAGCACCTTTGAATGTCCTGTTTCCATTGTTCAGGTACAAGCAAGACCTAAGAGTATCCTCTGGTAATTACTAAAATTCCTTATGGGTAAATTAAACTCAGCTTTACATTAAATGCCTCTTCTCTTATAGTTGAAGATTTCACTAACAGCTTCTGGAATTCTTCCAGCATTCCATATATTAAAGAACTAAAGCACACCTATCAGAACTATGCAATTCTGGGCTGGGCATGGATAAGGGGATAATTAATCCAACTTGCTTGATGAGGTACAAGCCTGCACTTTTAGAAGAGGACATTAAAGAATGCCAAATACCAAAGACAGGTTTCATCTGGAAAGATTTACCTATTTACCTCCTGCAGTATCTACTATTGCTCTGAGTACAAAAACAGGGTTTGAAAAGGAAGCCAACTTTTCTACAAACTAGTTAGAAACAAGAAAAATATTTTAGTGTCAGTTAATTAAAATGCATTTACAACAAAGAGGTTTCATGTTAATTAGAAATGGAAGAGTCTGCCCTTTTCATTTTCTTAAAATCAATTAGATCATTTAACGCATGCACCAAAATATGTAAGAGATTCCCTACGCTTTTCTATAAATGAATACAACCCACACATCATATGCAGAGTTTTAACAAGTCCCCACCCCCACATTGAGAAAATGAAATGAGGATATACTTTTTTGCTATTCTGTAGCTTCCCGTTACTTGTCCCAGCTTCTGCCAACCTAGCAGTTTGAAAGCACGTAAAAATGCAAGTAGAAAAATAGGGACCACTTTGGTGGGAAGTTAACAGCGCTCCATGCGCCTTCGGCGTTTAGTCATGCCAGCCACATGACCACGGAGATGTCTCCAAACAGCGCTGGCTTTTCAGCTTTGAAACAGAGATGAGCACCGCCCCCTAGAGCCGGAAACAACTAGCACATATGTGCAAGGGAACCTTTACCTTTTAGCTTCTCTCTGCAGGGTTTTTTAGCTGAGAAATACATCATAGTGTTTTCAAAGTATGTATTTAGACATGCATGCATTTCAAGTTTAACAATTTATTGGAACATCTACAATTATATTTTGCTCTGAAGAATTCTCAATCCAAAAAATTGTCATGCCATGTCATCTTAGTTAAATTGGCATCAAAACTGAGATAAGTACTATTCTGGTAAGCTAATATTGCATATACAGCAGCTGAAGACTTATTTTGAAATAGAACGGCAGCTAGAAGAAAATAAATAAATCAAATGATATTTTCAATAGAAAATTTTGATGTTATTGAATTTGCAGATTGAAAAAAATCTGCATGAATCTGAGCTACCTTCATTCATTTGACAACTAGGAAAATAGTGTTCTAGATTCTACAGGTAGTCCTTGATTTATGACTGTTGAGTTCACAACAGTTCGAAGTTATGATGGTGCCGAAAAAAGCTTGAAGTTATGATGGTACTGAAAAAAGTGACCTATGACCTATTCTGAAATTATGGCCATCGCTCAATAGTTATGTGATCGTGATTCGGGTGCTTAGTAACTGGCATTTTTTTACAGCTGGCATTCATTTACAACAGTGGTAGCATCTTGTGGTGACATGATCATGTTCTGTGACCTTTGCAGTTGGCTTTTGTGTCAAATAATTTAGTTACATTTTACACAACATACACATAAAACAATATAAACTAACAATCAAGAGAAATGATAAAGAATAAAAAGAGAATACAGTATGAACAGGTATAATGAAAAAGAAAGGGGAACACAAGTATTTTAAGAATGACTTCTGACTTTTTCTTCCAAAGTTATGACATTTACATTTGACTCTTTCTCAGAGAATCTATGCGCAACACTTTATTGGAGTCTACAGCAGGGGTCTCCAACCTTGGTCTCTTTAAGACTTGTGGCTGAGCAAAGCTGGCTGAGGAACTCTGGGAGTTGAAGTCCACAAGTCTTAAAGGGACCAAGGTTGGAGACTCCTGGTCTACAGGGCAGAAGCAGTTCTTTGAATGACATGATGACATCATAATCATAAAAGTGTTTCAAGGAGTATTGCTAAAAGTCCCCACCCCCACATTGAGAAAATGAAATGAGGATATACTTTTTTGCTATTCTGTAGCTTCCCGTTACTTGTCCCAGCTTCTGCCAACCTAGCAGTTTGAAAGCACGTAAAAATGCAAGTAGAAAAATAGGGACCACTTTGGTGGGAAGTTAACAGCGCTCCATGCGCCTTCGGCGTTTAGTCATGCCAGCCACATGACCACGGAGATGTCTCCAAACAGCGCTGGCTTTTCAGCTTTGAAACAGAGATGAGCACCGCCCCCTAGAGCCGGAAAAAACTAGCACATATGTGCAAGGGAACCTTTACCTTTTAGCTTCTCTCTGCAGGGTTTTTTAGCTGAGAAATACATCATAGTGTTTTCAAAGTACCGTATATACTCGAGTATAAGCCGAGTTTTTCAGCACGTTTTTTGTGCTGAAAAGCGCCCCCTCGGCTTATACTCGAGTCTACCCTTGCAGCTGGGCCGGCAGGACGAGCCCAAATGCTGCCGGCATGCTTTGCCAGCTCGGCCGGCTCGTTTTGGGGCGGCGGCTGGCCTCGGCGCTTCCGCCGCTTTTGATGGCGGCGGCGGTGGTCGGCGGAGGGGCGGGGCGGAGGGGCGTCGACATTTTCGCCTCTCACTGCCCTCCTCTCGCCTCGGAGGGGCGGAGGGGCGTTGTCACCTCGCCTCCTCCAAAAGCCGAAATTGAGTGCGGCGGCAGTGGGGTGGGTGGGTGGGTGGGGAGGCCGCCGTGAAGTGCCGGCAGGACGAGCCCAAATGCTGCCGGCATGCTTTGCCAGCTCGGCCGGCTCGCTTTGGGCGGCGGCTGGCCTCCGGCGTTTTCTTCCGCCGCTTTTGATGGCGGCGGTGGTCGGCGGAGGGGCGGGGCGGAGGGGCGTCGACATTTTCGCCTCTCACTGCCCTCCTCTCGCCTCGGAGGGGCGGAGGGGCGTTGTCACCTCGCCTCCTCTTACTCCTCCTCTCGCCTCGGAATGTGAAAGAAACGTGAAAACTCCAACTACAGTATAAAAAACATTTGCACTCAGTACTTTTTATTTTATTTTTGCCAAGTTTTCCCCAGGGTTTTTTTCCCCTATGGAAATTGGGGAGGTGGGGAGAAAGAGGTGAAAAGAAAAGCCTCTTGGAAAGCGGAGAACACGGCAAGAACAAACGATTTCTCCCCGCCCCTCCCGGCGCGTCCTTCTCTCCCGCCAGTCACACGGTTCAGTTTTTTCAGGCTAACTATACTTTGCTTTCACTCCCGAGTGAGGAAGAAGAAGGAGGCAAAAGAAACCGACCTCGCAGAGATCAGCAAATTAGCTTTCCTTCTCCAAACCAATTGGAGGCGGGGCGACGCTGCCGAGAGCCGCTGCTTACAGAGAGCGAAAAAGCCAGGAGACCTTGGCATAGGTGGGCGGCTGGTGTAAGGAAGGAAAAGAAAAGGGGAGGAAAATAAGAGCAGTCCGAGCTCTGAACTGGGGAACGAGAAGGAAAGAAAGAGGGAGAGAGAGTAAGGACTGCCACTGGGGTCAGGGAGCAGAGCACCAGGAAACAGGGCGCCGCAATATACTACACACACACAAACACAGAGCCAGCTCCTCCCTGCCGCTGTTGAATCTTACTTCACCGCACTGAGTCCTTCGGGAGAAGGGCGGTATAATAATAATAATAATAATAATAATAATAATAAAAAAAATAATAATAATAATAAAAATAATAATAATAATGATAATGATAATAATAATAATAATAATGATGATGATGATGATGATGATAATGATGATAATGATAATAATAATAATAATAATAATAATGATGATAATAATGATAATGATAATAATAATAATAATAATGATGATGATGATGATGATGATGATGATGATAATGATAATGATAATGATAATGATAATAATAATAATAATAATAATAATATTCAGCCGTGCTTCGCTTTGATGGCAGCCTGACGTAAAATGGGGGGCAGGGGGATACATACACGGTTAGGGAAAAATAACAAAACAACGTTTTGGGCTCAATTGCAGTCTTAAATTGAGGACTACTTGCAATTTGAACCTTATTGGACACTTCATTCCTGGAGGGTTTTTAAAGAACAGACTGGACAATCCTTTGTCTGAAACAGTATAGGATCTCTTGCTTGAGGAGTGGGGACTGGACTAGAAGATCACTGTTAGTTTGGGATATGTTCAGAGCCCACACATCTGATGACATAAAAAAATTGGCAAAGTCATCTCAAGTCACTTTGGCCGTTATTCCAGGTGGGCTTACATCTGTATTGCAGCCCCTAGATGTCAGTTTAAATAAACCTTTCAAGGACCGTGTGCGAAGGATGTGGCATGAATGGATGACATCTGGTCAAGCTTGCGTGACAAAAGTTGGAAATCTGAGAAAGCCAGACATAGAACTAATAGCACAGTGGGTTCGTGATGCATGGGAAGATATTCCAGAGGACATGGTGCAACGTGCCTTCAAGAAATGTGGCATTAGTAATGCTATGGATGGCAGTGAAGACAGCGCATTGTATGAGAGTGACAGCAGTGATGATGACGACTGTGAACTCAGTGATGACGACAACGATATGCGGATAACATCACAGAAGCTGAAGTAGCTGAAGCTCTGTTTGGACAAACAGATGATGAGGAGGAGAACTCCAGTTTTGAGGATTTTAGCTCGTTAGCTTGGTTGCTGTTACTTTTAAAGATACTGTATTTTTGATACCATATTCTTTTTGGGGACCCCCTTTTGCACTTTTATTGTTTTTTGTTCAAATAAATATTCATGTTATTTTACTTGGCTCTATCTTTATTTTTTACATTGACCAGTAGCTGCCTCATTTCCCACCCTAGGCTTATACTCGAGTCAATAGTTTTTCCCAGTTTTTTGTGGTAAAATTAGGTACCTCGGCTTATATTCGGGTCGGCTTATACTCGAGTATATACGGTATGTATTTAGACATATGCATGCATTTCAAGTTTAACAATTTATTGGAACATCTACAATTATATTTTGCTCTGAAGAGTTCTCAATCCAAAAAATTGTCATGCCATGTCATCTTAGTTAAATTGGCATCAAAACTGAGATAAGTACTATTCTGGTAAGCTAATATTGCATATACAGCAGCTGAAGACTTATTTTGAAATAGAACGGCAGCTAGAAGAAAATCAATAAATCAAATGATATTTTCAATAGAAAATTTTGATGTTATTGAATTTGCAGATTGAAAAAAATCTGCATGAATCTGAGCTACCTTCATTCATTTGACAACTAGGAAAATAGTGTTCTAGATTCTACAGCTAGTCCTTGATTTATGACTGTTGAGTTCACAACAGTTCGAAGTTATGATGGTGCCGAAAAAAGCTTGAAGTTATGATGGTACTGAAAAAAGTGACCTATGACCTATTCTGAAATTATGGCCATCGCTCAATAGTTATGTGATCGTGATTCGGGTGCTTAGTAACTGGCATTCTTTTACAGCTGGCATTCATTTACAACAGTGGTAGCATCTTGTGGTGACAGGATCATGTTCTGTGACCTTTGCAGTTGGCTTTTGTGTCAAATAATTTAGTTACATTTTACACAACATACACATAAAACAATATAAACTAACAATCAAGAGAAATGATAAAGAATAAAAAGAGAATACAGTATGAACAGGTATAAAGAAAAAGAAAGGGGAACACAAATATTTTAAGAATGACTTCTGACTTTTTCTTCCAAAGTTATGACATTTACATTTGACTCTTTCTCAGAGAATCTATGCGCAACACTTTATTGGAGTCTACAGCAGGGTCTCAACCTTGGTCTCTTTAAGACTTGTGGCTGAGCAAAGCTGGCTGAGGAACTCTGGGAGTTGAAGTCCACAAGTCTTAAAGGGACCAAGGTTGGAGACTCCTGGTCTACAGGGCAGAAGCAGTTCTTTGAATGACATGATGACATCATAATCATAAAAGTGTTTCAAGGAGTATTGCTAAAAGTCCCTAATAGGACTGCAACATACTGCTTTTAGAGAACTGACAAATGTGAAAGTTAACATATGCATATATATGCACCCTCAGGAAGTTTAAACACATATTAAAATAAGGAAAGCCCATTATCTCCACCAGCATTTTTTTTTCTGAAACAAATACCCTTTCTAATAGGAGTCCTGGTGGTGCAGTGATTAGAATGCAGTATTGCAGGCCACAATCTGGAGTTCGATCCTGAGGGAGCTTCAGATTGACTCAGCCTTCCTTCCTTCCAAATTTAGTAAAATGGAGACTCAGATTGTTGGGGGCAATATATGACATTGTAAATCACTCAGAGAGTGCTATAAAGCACTATGGAGCAGTGTATAAGTAAGTGCTATTATTATTGCTATTACTACTGTTCTAACTCAAAAGTCAGAAACTTTGTGAATTTCTCTTTGGCACAACAGTAATTTTATGTATAACTACTACCTTTTCAGTTTTTACAAACATTGTGAAGGGGATTTCCACATTTCTTCACTCTAAGTAATGTCCAATTCAGATCTTAAAATAGTTGTAATTAGGCTTGAAAAGCAAAAAAAGATGTACTTGTTTTTAAATTTCATTTAGAATAGAATAGAATAGAATAGAATTTTTTATTGGCCAAGTGTGATTGGACACACAAGGAATTTGTCCTGGTGCATATGCTCTCAGTGTACATAAAAGAAAAGATACGTTCATCAAGGTACAACATTTACAACACAATTGATGATCAATATAGCAATATAAATCATAAGGATTGCCAGCAACAAGTTATAGTCATACAGTCATAAGTGGAAAGAGATTGGTGATGGGAACTATGAAACGATTAATAGTAGTGCAGATTCAGTAAATAGTCTGACAGTGTTGAGGGAATTATTTGTTTAGCAGAGTGATGGCCTTCGGGAAAAAACTGTTCTTGTGTCTAGTTGTTCTGGTGTGCAGTGCTCTATAGCGTCGTTTTGAGGGTAGGAGTTGAAACAGTTTATGTCCAGGATGCGAGGGATCTGCAAATATTTTCACGGCCTCTTCTTGATTCGTGCAGTATACAGGTCCTCAATGGAAGGCAAGTTGGTAGCAATTATTTTTCTGCAGTTCTAATTATCCTCTGAAGTCTGTGTTTTTCTTGTTGGGTTGCAGAACCGAACCAGACAGTTATAGAGGTGCAAATGACAGACTCAATAATTCCTCTGTAGAATTGGATCAGCAGCTCCTTGGGCAGTTTGAGCTTACTGAGTTGGCGCAGAAAGAACATTCTTTGTTGTCCTTTTTAATGATGTTTTGATGTTAGCTGTCCATTTGAGATCTTGCGATATGATAGAACCCAGAAATTTGAAGGTTTCTACTGTTGATACTGTGTTGTCAAGTATTGTGAGAGGTGGAAGTATGGAAGGGTTTTTCCTAAAGTCTACCACCATTTCTACGGTTTTGTGTGTGTTCAGTTCCAGATTGTTTTGGTTGCACCACAAGGCTAGTCGTTCGACCTCTCGTCTATATGCGGATTCGTCATTGTCTCGAATGAGACCAATCACTGTTGTGTCATCTGCGAACTTCAGTAGCTTAACAAATGGATCATTGGAGATGCAGTCATTGGTATACAGAGAGAAGAGAAGTGGAGAGAGCACACAGCCTTGGGGGGCCCCTGTGCTAATTGTACAGGTATTTGATGTGATCTTGCTTAGCTTCACCTGTTGCTTCCTGTTTGTTAGGAAGCTTGTGATCCACTTACAAGTCTGTTCCGGTACCTGTAGCTGGTTTAGCTTAGTTAGAAGAATGTCTGGAATGATGGTATTGAATGCTGAACTAAAGTCTACAAAAAGGACCCTTTCATAGGTCTTTGGAGACTCAAGATGTTGTAGGATTTAAACGTTTTTAAAATTGATTTAAAAGTTTTAATTGAAGTATCTACATGTTAGGTACTTTAACCTTAAATAACTTTCTCATTCCAACAAAGACAAAAGACGGGCTGACTCTGCAGTACCAATATGACCTTAAGACCACTTATTTAAGGTTCTGAGTATATTTTTGCTTGAAGTGTCAATGGTAAGATTATTTTTCTTATATTTTTCTTGCTTATGTTACAATAAATTTTATTTCAGTGACCATGTCATTCAGTCTTTTATTCCAAGAATGCTCCTAGTGACTCTGTCTCCATTACAAAACTGAAGGGGGAAAAAAATCACAATTATGGATCTGTAATGCATATTGAATAATTAACCATCAAGTCAACAGACCAAGAAATGGTCAAGAAATGGAGAAAATGCACTGGCTGTTTTACAACAAATACACTTTGCTTAGATTTGCTGCAGATGTACTCCCAGTTATACAAGTATTCCTATAGCAAAGATAAAAAGGGGCCTGTTTCTTTCAAAATCTCCTCGATGGTCCCAGCTATGCTTCACTATTTTGGCCAACCTGTTGTGACCCAGGCCTAAGTAGGTAGTAATACACTTAGTCCATGGAAAAATAAACTTTATTCGAACAGCTGGGAATTACTTCATTCCCAGCATCGTTCAACTCAAAGTAAAACAAATGCCTCCCAAACACAAATTCTTCAGTTATCTCGCAAACCTTAGTCCAATTAGGCAAACTGCCAAAGGCCCTTCCTGGCAAATGTCCAGAAGCCACGAAAACAAAGACATACATGAAGCAGAGGACGCAGCTATAACAGTGTTTTCCGGCAAGCTGAAACACCGGTGCTGGTCTGTTATTAAGCCTTATGGGAGAGGCCAATCATCTCTTGGCCCTACTCCCGAGTTGTCCTCTCTGTTTGAGCTGCTCTTGCCTTTTGGAAGCTCTTCTCATGTATGCATTAGGAACAGGCTCCTCCTGTTCCTCTGCCTCATTACTCTCTGAATGCTCTGGAGTCTGCACCTCACTTCCCGATGGCCCTGGCCTCACCTCAGCCTCATCGCTGTCCGACTCCGTTGCCAGCTCCGTAGGCTGCTGATGGATCACAACGCAACCATTAATTCTTAACTCAACCTGCCTCACAGGGTTGTTGTAGGAAAGAAAATGGGATGAGATTACATTGTACTTTAAGCTCTTGGGGAAAAAAAGCCAGGATCTTTATTAAATCCTTCTTTTACAAATGCCTTAGTTCTCAACTCCTTAGTACCCTGAAAGCAGTGGACTAAATTACAGCCTTTTTCACCCAGGGTGGAAACTGATGATATCCAAGTATGGAATTTCCTAGAAAGCTTCCTCATCACAAAGCTACTTTGAGGAACTTGAGTATTCAATCTTACATATAACTTTTCTTCTATTATTATCTATCTGTCACATTCTGAATAATAAATTACCTCTTTTTAAATCTTTCAGCAATCAAGAGGCCCAGAATAAATATGCCTGATGTGTAGTTCAACATTCCCAATTTTGAGGGAGGATTATCCTTGTTTCATTTAACTTGTTAACGAGTGTGATGTGCACACTCTGGTCCAACTTCCTCTGCAAGGGAGAAGAAATCCACATTTTTTTTAGTTCTTTTATTTGGGAAGGAATTAATAAGTGCACTTTTCATTTTTACTTTCCTTGCTAAAAACTACCATATGTTGTGTTTTATTGGTAATATGTAAGTAGAAAAAGTGCTAGATATTTTAGAGCGAAATACAGGAATTAATAAAGGCACACACAGCCATCAAGTGGTTTTGAGGGCAGAAAAAAACAAAGATGCTTAGAAATAAAAGTTGTCTCTTTGTTTAAATTTTGTCTTTTTTTAATGAAAAATAGGAAGATGGATATATATGGTGCTTACTGTAAAATGGTCACAAAAATTAATTTACTCATATTCAGCTTTTAGCTCACAAATAATCTTTAAAAGCTTTGTAAGAAGGATTTAGGGAAGACTTTTTATAGTACTGGAATATTACTGTTATTTCAATTCCAGTACATAGAAGACAACAAAATGGATGTTTCATTTTATGTTCCTTTTGATTGTTTCCTCAAAAGGTTTTTTTTATTGTTGAAAGAGTGAATTGGCTGACAGTTTTCCAAGCCTGGTTTAGGTCATTGATATGCAATGCAGTACAGCAGGGGCATCAAACTCAAGACCCGTGGGCCGGATCTGGCCCATGGGATGCTTAGATCTGGCCCTGGAAACACGAAGGGCCAGCCTGCGGTGCCTCTGCTGGTCCTCCCGGGCTTCATTTTCACTGGCAGAGGGCTGCAGGATGTCGAGCTGGCCATGTCCACCCCAGCAATGCCCACTTGGCCCCCTGAAGTCAAACACAACCCTGATGCGGCCCTCAATGAAATTGAGTTTGATACCCTTGCAGTACAGGATCTGAGCCCAAGTAACAAATCTGGGTACAATTAGTCCTCAATATATGGGCATTCATTTAACAATCATTCAAAGTTACCATGGCCTCGCAAAAAGTGATTTATGACCATATAATTTGCTTAATAATCATGGGATTCACTATACAACTGTGGTAAAAATTGGTTGTAAAACAAGGCCCATGTGATAACTCACTTAACACATTGCTTAGCAACTAAAATTTTGGTTCCAATTGTGGTTGTAAGTTGAGGACTACCTGTCATCTTGTGGCATTATTCAGAACAGGAAAAAGATAATTAAATAAGTGGAGATTATGATTGGTTGTGCGTTCAACCAGACATTTAGACTGGGTTTGGCATTTTTATCCACCTATAGAATCCTTCCCAAGGACCTGAGATAAGCAGATGTTGTTTTATTAGGTTTTGTCAGTTAGCCAGATGTTAGACTGGATTTGGCATTTTATCCATTCATCAAGTCTCTTCCAAGGATCCAAGATAGGCAGTTATTGTTTGATGGTGTTAAAGGTATCATCACAAGATTAAACAGTCCCAAAGCTGACTTTTGCAACTGACTGGTGTCAAGGCCTATGGTGTTCAAGTGGTGCTCCAGATGTTTTGGAATTGCACCCATCTTTACTTTCTTTTGCCACAAATTATTATTATCTATACAACAATGTGAGATCAGTTCTTTAGTTGGTGTTGGCCTTAATATGCATTAAGTTCTTCCCATGGTTTATGTCATGATCTTTCAATTTTGGTTTTTAGGTGTTGATACTTTGTGATCTTTTCCATTTTTTTTTTGTCTTCTAGTATCCCTTGGTATTGCCACTTCAATTATTCACACTTTCTTCTTTTCAAACAGACTTAAATCTGGTGCACAAGGTCCTGTATTTGGAAATCCCATAACATATTAACCTGTTCATCTGCATCTATTTTTCTAACTCTATGTTCCCATCAGTTTTTCATTACTGGCAAATAATTTTTACAACTGTTCCAATGAATCATTTTGGTGACTGTGTTATATTGTTATTTATAATCAGTTTGTGCAATCTTCTTGAATGAGCTGAGAAAAAGCTCTACTATTTCTATTGCTTCTTTGCATAATCTTCATTTTGAATCATTTGAGAATTTTTCAATTCAGGCCTTGATTGCATTACTTCAAATAACTTGTTCTAGAGCAGCCAAAATCAAGCCTTCAGTTTCTTTCTTTTTAATATTCCAGTTGTAAGCCACTGACAGCTTTTTATCTTTATCCAATTTCCCCTTTGATCTTTTATAGAAATTGTCTATGCAATGTTTTTCTTTGCTAGCATTTTGTTCCTGTTTTTATTACATTATTGCAATATTTATGTTTTATTTCTTGAACATTCAGTAATTTTCAAGTTTAACTTGCATCAATGCTTGTTCTTGGCTATGTTTTACATAATCAGCCAATTCATACTTTTCTTTGTTGACAGTTTGACTTGAAATAAACCTCTACCTCCATTTCTGCAGGGCAGATATAATCTATCAATAATACTATGGGGATCTAATGCATAGTAAATACTTACTAGATTTTTAATTTTTTGGTCCAAACTACCATATTCCTTGTGTCTAGTTAAAAGTTCCAGTTATTCCAGTTCAATCAATAAATTGTATTACATATATGGTACAGGTATTGATGGCTTTGATGGTGCTTCCACCATTCAATTTGTCTTCAGCACTTTTCTCATTCTTTAGATATATACTTTACTAAACACATTTTTAACTTGTCCATGCTTGATGTTGTCCATCTGTAAAATACCCAGATATGTGTAGGTCTCACCCTGATGGCTCCTAATGGTTTGGCCACTTGGCATTTTAGCTTGATTACTGTTTGTGATTTTACCCCAATTTATTGCTACTGTAGCACATCTCTCTAGGCCACATTCCACTGCTGTATTTGTATAAAAATTCATGGAGTATTTGTCAATGACTGGATTTTGATTTCTGATTTTATTATAATTTTATCCCATTTTTCATTTTTGATCAACTCAAGATGGCAAATATACTTAATACTCCTTCCTCCTATTTTCTCTACAGCCAACCTCCCTGTGAGTACAGTTGGGCTAAGAGAGAATGACTGACCCAAGGTCACCCAATCTTTAAGCTTTCATGTTTAAAGCAATCCTAGAACTTACCGACTCCTGGTTTCTAGATTAATACATTGAACTTTACAGTACACCATAGTTTTTGTGGCTCCAGTCTGAAACAAATATATAGTGCAGACATCAACATCATCACAATTATTATAAGTTTCAATGTAAAAATAAGGATATTTATGAAGACCATTTTCCTAATCCAGTCATTGACAAATACTCTATGAATTTTTAACACATGTTCAAGAAACAAAACATAGCAATGAGAAATGTGCTACAGTAGCAATAAATTGGGGTAAAATCACAAACAGTAATCAAATTAAAATGCCAAATTGTGGTACTTAACAGATGTAGCTCTGAACTCTAGGAGATGGATGAATAGATGCCTGGACAAATAGATGAATGGGTGGATGCATGATGTAAAATATAGTTCTCATGGTTATTAATGCCAAATAACTATAAAAGTTTTTAGCAACATTCCAATCAATGGACAGAAGGAAGGTATTTCAGAATACTATAATGGATAACATAAGGTAATGTTTTGACTTCAGAAAAGCCAGTACCTAACAATCATCCCAAATTGGAATCATATTCTCTCTACAACCAGAGATGACTAAATCTTTAAAATTTTGAGAACACAGATTTCTGACATTAAAATTTACAAGAAACCACTTATTTGTCTTGGATCCTAGAAATGGCAAACATTATGAAACTTGCAACTTTTGCACAGGGAAAACCCTAAAATTCTCTGATAGAAAAATCCCTTACATGGAATCAACATTTCCTTCATTAGGATAAGAGAGTTCAAGCAATCCAGTCATCCTGACAACTAATGGATTATAGAAATATTATATTGTCCAGTTGCTGTCTTTGATGAACAATGAAGGAGATGATTCATAGCTTGAGAGTAACAGAAGAGAAGATCCACCTTTCTACTGAACTCAATTCTCAAGATGGCTAACAAACAAACAAACAAAAAAGAAGTTCAGAAAATTTCTAAAACTTTTTTCCCAGGCTTTTAATCTGTATTATTTAAGAGTACTCCTTTTGTGGTTTGGTGTTCTAGGTTTTTTTTCTTTTTTTTCATTCACTATGACTTTGGAAAGAACACCAAACCACAAAAAGAGTACTCTTAGAAAGGTGGAGTAAAAGACTAATACATACCAACATAGGAATAAAGGTAAAGGTTCCCCTCGCACATATCTGCTAGTCGTTCCTGATTCTAGGGGGTGCTGCTCATCTCTGTTTCAAAGCCGAAGAGCCAGGGCTATCCGAAGACGTCTCCATGGTCATGTGGCCGGCATGACTAAACGCCAAAGGTGCACAGAACAATGTTACCTTCTGACCAAAGGTGGTCCCTATTTTTATACTTGCATTTTTTACCTGCTTTTGAACTGCTAGGTTGGCAAAAGCTGGAACAAGTAATGGGCACTCGCCCTGTTACGCGGCACTAGGGATTCGATCCCCTGAACTGCCGACCTTTCGATCGACAAGCTCAGCATCTTAGCCACTGAGCCACAGCGTCCCCTAATAAAACCTTCCGACATAGTTTAGTTACCAAAAAGAATGATTTCCCTTTTATGTTGCCCAACATTATTATTTATTAAATTAAATATGCTACCTTTCTCTCAACAACTCTGAACAATCAAATAAAAACTTTAAAAACAAGAAAAACATATTGTATAAAATAGGCACCCCACAGGATTTCCCTTAGTATGTCTACTGCTGTTTTTTTGATAGCTATATGGGATTTCTGACATTCTGCCTCTTTTCTCTCATTTAGAAAAAAAAATCAATAACACTTAAAAATTCTTGATTCCATTAAGACTTCGCAATGAGGAAAATCCATCAAAGAAAGCCATCAGAACAGTAAGCAATGAAATGCCTTATTACCAGAATTAAAGGAACACGATTACTGGCCAGGTACCATGGAAATATTTTAACCTCACATGCATCTCCTTTTCAATGTTTAACAGAATAACAGAGTTGGAAGGGATCTTGGAGGTCTTCTAGTCCAACCCCCTGCTCAGGCAGGAAACCCCATTTCAGACAAATGGGGGAGGTCCAATCTCTTCTTAAAAACCACCCACAACTTCTTACTTGACAAGAACTAAGAATGTCATAGTTTCATAGTTTACTACACACTGCCACAGAGAACTCACTGAGATGGACTGTAATCATTACAAGCATATGTGTGAGAGTACCCTTTCTTCTGCCATGCATCTGAGAAAGCAGAGAATGTCATGCTCGCTGACAAAAATTCAGTAGTAGTTCCCAGATAAAGGGAGGTCCTGAGTTTCCTGAGCACAGAATGGAGATTGGGGAGAGTTTTAAGCAAGAAATGTTTTGCTTAAAGAGTTTTGCTTAAGGAGTTTTAAGCAAGAAAGCATTTTCTGCATGCTTGGAATGTAAGGGATCTGGATGTTAAAACAAGGAACACATTTGTAACTTCCTGACCTGGTATTTGTTAAGTTTGCTTTGAGTCCGTAGATGTTCCAGGTTCTTATAATAACTTCTAACTTCTAGAGGATAACTCATACTTCCAGGAAATGGCTCCAGGTCTGAAAGTGCTCTTTGATGGATAAAACCTCTTGTTAACGGTATCAGCCTCACTTGGCTTGTAACAGCTATAGAGTAAAAAAGTTACAGGGAAGGAGGTTACCTGGAAACTCTGAAGTGCAGTGGAAAAGCATAGCTCTGAGGTGAGATGAGAGATATCAGTTACCATAACGGAAGGGCAGTAGGAACCATAAGATGGAAGAAAGGTTGAGAGTGAGAAAAGGCTGCTAGGCTTTGAAAACCCGCTTGAAAGGAACATCTTTTTGAGAAATCAAGTCAGTGAAGTGGTCACACTTGCAAAGTCAAGAATATTTATGGTAAAATACTATGAAATGCTGTACTTTTCTGATAACGCAAAAGGAATGCAAAAGTTCCCATACTATAATGGATTGTACTTTAGATGGACCTTTCAGAGGAAATATGGAATTCAGTATTCCAAAAAACCTAATATAAGAATGTAATAATAACGACAGAGTTGGAAGGGACCTTGGAGCAGAGGTGAAATCTAAAAATTTTCCCTACCGGTTCTGTGGGCGTGGCTTAACTGGTGGGCGTGGCTTGGTGGTCAGATGGCTGGTTGGGCGTGGCCAATAACAATAAATAATAAAAATAATAAACAAAATATAAAAAACAATAAGAGGTACCAAAAACCAACTTTCACTTTATACACACACAACACGACACAACTGACTCACACACAATGTAAAAGCAGCTGCACTTCACACAGCCACAAAAAGCTCAAAAACCAACTTTCACACTTTACACACATACAACACAACTGACACACACACACACACACACAAAATAGAGATTTTGTATGTTTGTGTAGTTAGAGTGAAACACTACAGAAAAACACCAAATCTCAGAAAGCTGCACAAATATTTTATTTTATTATTTTATTTTATTTTATTTTATTGTGGACTTCAATTCCCAGAGTTTCTCAGCCAGAAAAGCCAGACAGCATTAATCACTCAGTGATGAAATAGATTAGCTAAATTTAGATTAGTTCTGTCTGGTGCTGAAAGCGAAATTGGGGCTTTCCGGCTGGGAAAGAAGTCATGAGGTCGATCAGTAATCAGGTAAGTGCCTTAGAATCTTTTAAAAGGAGGTTTTTTTACATGTTTTCTACAGAAAACATGTTTTTTAAGGTTCTGCTGATGAGGAACTCAGGTGAGATCCCCAGAGTAGCCTTTATTTTATTTTTTTTAAGTTTAAAGGCTCTGCCGATCTCAGCTGAGGGGCGGGATCCTCAAAGGCTTTTTTTTTTACTTTTAAAGGCATGCTGAAGCAAAACCTTCTTTTAAAAGTAAAAAAAACCCTCTGCTGATGGTGGGGCTCAGCAGAGGCAGGGGGCGGGGCCAGGGATTTTTGCTACCGGTCCTCCGAACCAGCAGCTGCCATCGCTACCTAATCGGCGAGCCGGTGCGAACCGGGAGCATTTCACCCCTGCCTTGGAGGCCTTCTAGTCCAACCTCCTGCCCAGGCCTACACCATCTCAGACAGATGGTTATCCAACATTTTCTTTAAAATTTCAAGTGTTGGAGCATTCACAACTTCTGCAGGCAAGTCGTTCCACTTTTTAATTGTTCTAACTGTCAGGAAATTTCTCCTTAGTTCTAAGTTGCTTCTTTCCTTGATCAGTTTCCACCCATTGCGTCTTTTACCCTCAGGTGCTTTGGAGAACAGCCCAATTCCCTCTTCTTTGTGGCAACCCCTGAGATATTGGAACACTGCTATCATGTCTCCCCTAGTCCTTCTTTTTATTAAACTAGACATACCCAGTTCTTGCAACCGTTCTTCATATGTTTTAGCCTCCAGTCCCCTAATCACCTTTGTTGCTCTTCTCTGCACTCTTTCTAGAGTCTCAGCATCTTTTTCACATAGCGGCGACCAAAACTGAATGCAGTATTCCAAGTATGGCCTTACCAAGGCATTATAAAGTGGCACTAACCCTTCACGTGATCTTGATTCTATCCCTCTGTTTATCCAGCCCAGAACTGTGTTGGCTTTTTTAGCAGCTGCTGCACACTGCTGGCTCATATCTAAATGGTTGTCCACTAGGACTCCAAGATCCTCTCACAGATACTACTATTTTGGGTTTTTTGCCTAAATGTAGAACCTTACTTTTTTCACTGTTGAATTTCATTTTGTTAGATAGTGCCCAATGTTCAAGTCTGTCAAGATCCTTCTGTAACTTGAGCCTATCTTCTGGAGTGTTGGCTATTACTGCCAACACTCCAGAATATTATATTAGAATATTATGATATTATTCCTGTAAAAGGGAAAAATCTTTAGTGTAACACACAAAAGGTTATCATTAAGACACTAAAGAACCACTTGGACATCTGGAGGAGAGGATCCTCAAAGTAAACAAGCAAGTTATGTAAATAACCAATCAATCAATCAATCACAGAAGGAGCGTTGTCTCACCTGAACGGCTCTTCTCAGTGACTGCGGAATAGTCCAGGAATGGATGTTGCTAGATTCAGATCTGCCCAGATACTGAGTCGTAAAATCCTTAGACACACCCTCTTGCTTCTCTCGCTCTCCAGTTTTTTGGTGAGGTCATGGCTGAATGAGAGGCTTGTGAAATGTTAGAGATAGCTGGTTCCAAACTTTATGCCTATGAGGGTGGGGCTGGACTGTTCCGCAGCCACTGAGAAGAGCCATTCAGGTGAGACAACGCTCCTTCTCCAGTATAGCTGTGGAATAGTCCAGTAATGGGGCATACCAAAGCTTGGCTGTCCTAAGGGCAGGTAGACATTGGGTCTGGAGCCCCACAAGGCCATATGCACCTGTTGTAAAACCCCTCCCACCAAAGGATGCCTCTGCTGATGCAAAGACATCCAACTTATAATGGTGAATGAAAGGCAAGGGTGTAGTCCAGGTAGCTGCCCTACAAATGTCTTCCAGGGAAGCTTGTATCAGAGGCAGCAGTGGTAGCTGCACCTCTAGTCGAATGTGTAGTTATCTGTCTGGGAACTGGAATCGACTGCATCTGGTAAGCTTTGGTGATAATCGCCTTCAGCCAGCAACCAAAGGTCACAGGGGACACCCTGGTGCCCAACGAAGTGAGCTGGAAGGAGACAAACAGAGCCTCAGATTTCCTGGTGGGCGCAGTTCGTTTGATATAGTTCTTGAGAGCCTTCCTTACATCCAAGGTATGTCAACATCTCTCCAGGGCATGGGACGGCCCTGGATAGAAGTTTGGCAGGATAACCTCCTCGGCCATTGGAACCAGGAGTTAATCTTGGGGATGAAGGAGGGATCAAATCTCAGGATGACCCTATCCAGATGAAAGATGCAGAAATCAGCTCTAGTAGAAAGAACTGCCATCTCGGATATGCAGCTAGCTAATGTTATAGCTACCAGGAATGCCACTTTAAGAATCAAATATCTGAGGCTCGCGGTCCATGGTGGCTCCGTAAGGGCGTGCAAAACCTTGGGCAACTCCCAAGTTGGGTATCTATGAACAATGGGAGGTCTCAATTTCCCCACCCCCCACGAATGAATTTGAGGATGACGGTGTCATGTAAGACGCCCTTGGTCATCGCTCATCAGTACATGGCTAAAGCCGCAACCTGCCTTCAAATGGTACTGTGCGACATCCCTCTGTCCAGACCATCCTGCAGGAAGTTGAGTACCTGTGGAACAGAAGCAGAAGCAGGGGGGACATGATGCACCATCGGACAAATCCTGCCATGGTGGCGTTATAGAGTCTGGTGGTTGATGGTCTCCTAGCCACCTGGATAGTTTGTATGACCTTCTCCTAGTACTTGTCCCTCCTTAGGAGGATCCCTTCAAGTGCCAGGCAGTCAGTTGGAGCCACCTGGCTCCAGGTGTTCCAAGACCCCCTGGTTGAGAGAGATCCTCTCCAGAGGGATTCGCCGGGGCAGAGAGGCTGACTAAGTCCGAAAATCATGGCTACCTGGGCGAATGAGGAGCGACCAGGAGAACCTCTGCCTTGTCTGTGATCACCCTCCAAATCACCCCCAGTATCAGGAGGAGGTGGGAATGCGTAAAGAAGGCCTGGAGGCCAAGTGCAGCAGAGAGCATTGGCCCCTTCCGCTCCTAGAGTTGGAAAGCTCATGAAAAAGGGAGGAAGTTGGGAATTTGCCAGTGATGCAAACTGGTCTACTGTCGGTTGTCCGAAACTGCCGCATATTTCCTGAAAGATCGCCAGATGGAGGTACCATTCAGCATTGTCCACAGTAGTCCTGCTCAGGTAGTCTGCCACTTCAATGTCCCTGCAATGTGCTCTGCCTTGAGGGACAGGATGTTCAGTTCCGCCTACTTTCCTAGCTTCAAGGATTCTTCCATGAGACGGTGTGAGTGGATTCCTCCCTGGCGGTTGACATGAGCTTTGGCTGCAACACTGTCGGTAAGCAGGCTGTGTTCAGGGTCAGGTGCCATCGGCACTGCTGTGGGCAATTCTTCTGATAAGTGGGCCATGGCCTTCACCTTGTGCAGCAAGGACTTAAACACCCCTGAAGGGAATAAGCCTGTAAAAGCAGGAATATAAGGTGATAGCCCCTCATCGTCTGAGAGGTCGAGACCCCTCTGGGACTCGCCCCCCAAAAATGAATCCTCACTGACAGAGAAATGGCCAGAAGAATGACCTTGGATGTCTGGAAGGTCAGCAGATAGCAGGGTCCTGTTGGGGACGAACAGGAGATTCTGAAAGCAGGGAGGCAGAACACTGCTGGTATAGCAAACAGCAATGCCTTAGGTCAGGGGTAGTCAACCTTTTTATAACTACCGCCCACTTTTGTATCTCTGTTAGTAGTAAAATTTTCTAACCGCCCACCGATGTCACAGTAATGGGCCATGTATCGTCGTCTGCGCATGCCTCTTGCGCATTGTGAATTGGGTTGGGGAGGGGGGTGCCGGCTACCAGCTCTGCTTGTCTGTTACACTGGGTGGTGTGGGGAGAGATGTGCGAGCTATTCTGGGATGAGGCGCTTTTGTTTGCGGTCGCACTATAGTGCCATTTAGTTTCACTTATGTAATGTGAACTAAACTTATGTGCGAACGATACAAATAGTATATTTTCAGAAATTTAAATTGTCATGGGGAATTTTATGAAAACCTAATGAAAAAGTTTTAAAATAATGCTATGAATTTTTTTTTTAAAAGTCAATTAAATTAAAAAAAAGGAAAGTGCTTCAGTATCACAAAACCCCTACCGCCCACCATGAAAGCTGGAACACCCACTGGTGGGCGGTAGGGACCAGGTTGACTACCACTGCCTTAGGTGATTGCCCGAGCTATCAGCTGTTGTAAGCTATCAGGCAAATCTGCCAAGCTGGTATCCTGTGGAGGCAACTCAGCAGGTGGTGGCAGGGGAGAGGTCCTGGGAGCAAAAGGCCCAGCCTGAGTGGGCTGAAACCCTGTCTCTGCCACCTGGCAGGCAAATGGGACAGGTTTCCTGTCCCTGCTATCTAGGGAAACTGGATTAGGAGAGAGATCACCAGCATCCCCTGGTGCCCAATCCCAGGGAGGCAGAGGAGGGAGGTGAATCTGTTCTGGCAGAAGGGAACGGGAGGTAGAATTCTCAGCTAGCTGAGACTGCCTCTTCAATTCTGCCTGGTTCTTCTCAGCTCTGGAGACTTGTTTATCTAGGGCTCTCTGTCTCCGTTCCCTGTTCTTTTAATTCTGCCTTTGAGGCCTGCTTCTCCTTGCTGCCTTGGAAGATTTGCAGTTGTCTTTTTGCGCAGTGAGGCTTCCACACTCAGGTCAGCAGCCTGGGCAAGGCATTTCTCCCTCCTCCTGGAGCTCTCCATCATTTTGAAGGTGGCACAGCAGCTGTTTGAATCCAAGCCCTCTCCTCCAAGGACAGGATAATGCACAATTTAAGGGATATGTGGATATAACAGTCTTAAGGGCGGGAGGAGGGAGGCAGTGGCGACAGTGCCGGAAAATTCCAGGCTAGCCAGCACACACTAGCAGGCCTGCTTCGCAGGGGCAGTATCCTAGGGCGAACCTAGTGTAAGCCAGCACCCAAACCACTGCAACTTCGCCCAGGGAACCTGGGACTGGCGGTCTGTTGCCAGAACTACCCCGCGCAGCTCCACACCTGAATTCAGGGGTCAGCGGCAAACAGCAGGCTCCAGAGGTGTAGCACAGCCTTGGAAAGGTGTTGGCAGTTGCGAGCTGCCCGCCAAGCACGAGTTCTGCTCAGAAGAAGGAAGCACCACTTCTCTGTGTCCAGGCATTTCCCTGCCACTATAGGGCCCAAAATCGGCCTCTGCTGCCACTCGCCAAAGGCGCTCCGGTACCAGGAAAAAAGGTGTGCTCCCAGTGGCACCACAGCCCACGCTGAGAAGCGTGGGTGCCTTAAAACTGCCCAACCGCCGACTTACAGATGATTAGAGGCCTACAAAGCAAACCTGTGTCTGCCGGCTAAAAAAGCGGCAGTGGCAGTGTTAAAATTGTGGTGGTAGTTGCAGTTGCAAGATGGCGGTGGCAAGTGGCGGCCTCCAACAGCGACAGTGACAGTGAGCAAAGCTCAAAGCCTAATCAGTGTCCCATAAGGTAGTGCCGCTTCCTGTGCTCTTCAAAAGCGCTCCAAGGCACTTCCAGGCGGTGAGGCTTCCCGGCCTATTGGCAGCGTGTGAGCCTGAATCAGGCTCCTGCCTGATGAAGAGGGGGGGCCTGAAAAGCAGCGGCAGTTTCAGTATAATCTGAATAAGCCAGCACGCTAAGAGAGCCACCTGAGGAAGTAAACTGACACCAAAGAAAAGAAATTCAAGGAAGAAATCCAAACTTCTAAATTTTAAAAAGGGCCTCGACCAGAATAGTCCAGGAATGATCCACTACAGTCGCACAGCACCAAAAAAATCTCTACTGGGCTCACTGAGCCAAAAAACTGGAGAGTGAGAGAGGCAAGAGGACATGTCTAAGGATTTTACAACTCAGTCTCTGGGCAGATCCGACTGTAGCAACACCCATTCCTGGACTATTCCGCACTTACACTGGAGAAGATACAATTTATACATTTTTCAGAGATTGAAAAATTATCTGCCAATCCACAGTGCTTTAAGGTTTGTTCAAACCTCACATTATGACATCCAAAAGTTGTTAAATAAATACGTGTCTCACACAAATGAAAGCAAATATACGTGTTCCAGGAACAAGGTGTTTGCTACTAGATCAAATAATCAGCTGCACCTCAGAGAATTGGTAGTGATTGCATCTATTTTTGATCTGTAGACAATCTTTCTCTTCCAGTTGTGGTAGGAAAAATGAGATGGCAATCAGACTATCAAAGCTCATTGGTAGTTCCCAAAACAGTATGTTGAATATCCCAGACATTCAATTCAACACAGTGTGACTAAGCTGTTAGACACAAGCTTTGCCTAAGTCTCAGTCACAGAACAGCATTAGATAAAGCCTTTACTGTATACTAGAATAAAGCTACTAAAACAATTGATTGCCCTCTGTCAACATGAAACTGCAATCTCTTCTTACACCCACTCTAGCTTAATTCTGCCATTCCCTTTCCTGCTCTTTCCATGGTTTAATGGATTCTTTGCTTTGCTTGTTAACCTTGAAGCAACGCAATTGTTGCCATCGCCCCCAAAGAAACTCGGGCCCTCCATCTGCTTAATCCAGTCCTCTATTTCTCTAAATATAAACAGCACTGAGTTTCTTCTGAGAGTTTATTTAAGCCTGAGAGGGCAAAACTGATGTTAAACTGCTTGTTGGGAATTCAGTGCAAAGAAGTGAAGGTGGTTGTTAGTTTTGCTTCAAAAATAGAGAAAGGCGAAGTGTTTCCTGGAGGAGAAATCCTAAAGGAAAAGGAAAGGAATTTAGCCAAGATCATAGAAGATATATATGTAAGATACAAAGTTCAAAACAGACAAGCCAATGTACTTTTTTCCTAGTGATAATGTATGCCTGTGATGCTGGACATAAAGAAAAGCAGGAGACAGAAGAGAGATGCCTTTTGAATTATGGATTTGGAGACTGTTACTAAGAGTTCCACGGACTGCAAGCAGAACCAATCAATCAGTCCTGGATGAAATAAAGACTGACTGCTCCCTTAAGGTGATGATTAGCAGGATGATTTACAGAAAGGCTGTCACGAAAGCTACTAGTATCTCTCTTTTACTTTCTTTTATAAATACAGAGTATCCTTTTTTTTCTTTCTCTCTTTTTATTCTGTCTGCCTGTCAGGACTGGCTTCCTCTTAACTCCCTCTCTTTCTCTTCTCCATATTCCCTAAGTTTTCCATCTGATCTGATCTCCTAAAGTAACAGTTTATTTGCTTTCAACCAATGCAATAACCTAATATTTCATCATAGCATATATGCATCAGTAAAGAAACTCAAACTCAGTAAGACTCCAGTTAGATCAGATGCCTGCACAGTGAGGCATGAAATCCAAACAATCAGCTGGAATTTTAACCTTGCTATTAAGAAACCTGAGGATTTGGTGAGCACTACATATGTCTGTGCATGTGCGCACACTGAACCGTTGGCAATCAACGGAAGATTTCACCACTGGCTTACACCATATAGACTCCCACATTTCATCTTCTGAAAAATCTGATCCCTCAAAAAAATGAAGCTAGCTATTCCCAAGGGTCAAAACATTATGCTGTATCCAATCTAATGACATCATTACCTCATGCCACCAGATCCTGGCAACCTAAAAAAAATTAACACACAGTTCAAAAGCAAAAGAAAACTGCTGACACAGTCCAACAATTTGGCTGCAAAGCCATCTGCAATACTATTATTATTATTATTGTTGTTGTTGTTGTTGTTATTATTATTATTATTATTATTAAATTCATGCACTCTCTTTTCCTGTATTAATCCAGAATTATATTATATTTTATTTTATTTATTTATTTATTTATTTATAAATAATTTAATTTCTATACCGCCCTTCTCCCGAAGGACTCAGGGCGGTTTACAGCCATATTTAAAAACACAAAATACAAATAGCAAATTTAAAACAGAATTAAAACCAAATATTTAATAGGCCAAATTAAACTAAAACGGTCATAGACCGACGTAAAACCCATTTAAAAATTTTGATTTAAAAATTACCCTTAGGCTACTCCCGCACGATGAAATAATAAAGTCTTAAGTTCACGTTTGAAGGTCCGGAGGTCGGGGAGTTGGCGCAACCCCGGAGGCAGCTCATTCCAAAGGGCCAGTGCCGCCACAGAGAAGGCTCTCCCCCTAGGGGCCGCCAACCGACATTGTTTGGTCGACGGCACCCTGAGAAGGCCCACCTGTGGGAGCGCACAAGTCGTTGGGAGGCTATTGGTGGCAGAAGGCAGTCTCGTAAAGAGTCCGGTCCTAAGCCATGGAGTGCTTTAAAGGTGATGACCAGCACCTTGAATTGCACCCGGAAGGCTACCAGCAGCCAGTGCAGGCCGCGTAGGATAGGTGTTATATGGGAGCAACGGGGTGCTTCCTCTATCACCCGCGCAGCCGCATTCTATCCGATAATACAAAGCCAGATGATGCTAAGAACATAATTAGCAGATGTTCATTACTGTACCTGAGCAACCAATGTTCAAAAATTCCTGTAATAGTAAATTTCATATGGATGGTCTATGTATTACCGTGTTTCCCCAAAAATAAGACCCTGTCTTATATTTTTTTTGAACCCTGAAATAAGTACTTGCCGTTATTGCCATGCACTCAAAAGTCTAATTGGGCTTATTATCAGGGGATGTCTTACTTGGGGGAAACAGGGTAATAGTGAATTCATTTTCTGAATTCCCATGCATTTGTACCAAAATGGGACTATCCACACTCAACATGTCCCAGTAGTTAGCACCTTATATTAAACTGTAATAATGATCACTATTCAAATTCAATGGATATAAATTGCTAACTAAATTTTGGATTGTGTATGCACCAAATTCATTGCCAGTCTTTAGTGTGTAGACTGTATAGCCAGTGAACAGAACTACTTCCAGTGTATAGCCACTGAATAAGACTATGTCCCCTTCCATGAATGAGTGATGTTCTGTTGAATATTCTTTGACAGTCACCTAATAATGATAATGCAATATGGTTATTTGAATGTCATCTAAAGTTAAGAGTATTAAGGAGAGGTGGACATATACATACATAAGCAACATAACATAGGCACCATTGGAAATAGTGGTTTTTTTTAATGTTGCTAATCAAGGGAAATATGCCAAAGGTTAGGTCAACCTAATAGTAAAACTTGACCTGCTGCTTTCAGAAGTCTTTCTTGGCCAGCTGCTTTGGGTATTAGTACTTGAAAAGCGAGTCGAATGGACTGACCTTGATTGGACCTCTTTACAGTGATGAAGTAGTGCCATTATAAACTTCTTTTTCCAAAGGACACTTGATTGATAAACTATGGTCAATATCCTCATTCCTTAACATTTCCTCTTGGTACAGCAATGGCCACATCTGTCTCCACAGATGTGAATTTATGCAAATGGGACATATGGGCTTAGGCTGGCATTGATCTGCTCATAAGAAATGCTTCTGGCAGGGGAGCAGAAATATGAACTGTGTACAGCCTGCCCCTCTTAACCCACCATTGGTTGGCACTAGGGCACTGTTGGTAATGAGTAGTCTACTTTCTCGGTGGGCCTTGATCCAATGTAACAGATGGCCAGCCAGGAAGACATGCCAGAGAGCCAGAATGTGCATCTAATTTGATAATTAAGGACTGTATTCCCCTCCAGACACAATGAAATGGAAGGCCACACATCACTTCTGGCTTATACTTGGGCAGAACCTCTAGTTCGAAACCAAAGTAAATTTCAAAATTAAGTGGAAAAACTAAGCAATTCATTGGCCACTGAGGAAGTATTACAAGATTACTGAACTTCAAGAAAATGTGCCGGGGCGGAGAACATTAAAATATAAAGATTTTTATTTACAAACTAATTTCCCATATGTGATATGAGTAGGTCTTTCCTAGGATGGTACTATATCCTTCCTGAATTATCCTGGATAAAAATACAGGCAGTAAACAAACTTTTTACAGGCACAGAAATTAAGGTTTCTTGTTCATGCTGCTCATTTATACATAGCATAGACATTTCAATGAAAAAATGTGTATCAGACTTGTATTTTTTAAAAGTGAATAAAAACACAGATTTGGCTTTGATAAATGGCCACATTGATTATTTAAGTGCAATAGTTTAGCTAGAGATTGATCCAAATCTCATACATTCTACATTTTCAACTATGGGGGTGGTACAATATTCCCTCCAAGAGGTATGATATTATAAAACCAGAAATTTTAGGTATACACCTAAAAAGGTATACTTTGACAGAAAAAACAAATTTTATATTATAATATAAATACAGCAAGGGGTTTAGATTATTTCACTCCAAAAAATGCTGAAACCAGAATATGCTGAATATCAATTGTCCAGACACTAAATCTCTGGACCCAATAAACACCCCACCCTTGAGGTTTTCAAATGAAAACATGAGAATAAATCCTATGAATGCCTTTGAACATTCAATTAGGTTGTTTTCCTGAAATAGGCCTTTTGTCTGTAAAATTGGCTCTCTCTGATGGCTTGCCAGCTCTGGATGATCTTGTGGGCACCACATAAGGGTTTCTTTTGTTGAAAAAGAAAATGTTTGGAGGACTACAATCAAGGTAAGTGTGCCCAGGTGTGCAACAGATATTGGCAGGGATTCACCAAGCTGTCCATTAGAAAACAAGATGGTCTGTTTATATGTCAATTAGTTCTTTTGAAGAGATAAGTTACAAATCAGAAAACCATTTAAGAAGGAAATGAAGCATTCCCCCTCCCCCTTCCTTCTTATTTCATTTTTGGGGCTTTTCAAAAACCATCCATGTTCACACAAACAGAAACTCAGAAGAACCATTTCAAAACCAAGTTCCTCCAATTAATTATAAATTCCATTCATACAATCGCACAGGTTAAATCTTGTTCAACTCTGGGAAATTATTTATATGATCTACTTTTCTATCCAAAAATACCAAGGAACATTCAATATTCTTCTAGTGATAACTCTGATGTTGCTATATATTGAAATGCCGCTCACTATAATTCTTCATATCTTTCTGTCTTGCATAGCTTCCAATTACTTTTAACAGCACATGAATTCTTTGTACATTTATCCAAACAACAATGGGGACATTCAACTTATGCCCTTTATGTTATGTTTTCTCTAAATCAAAAAATGTGCATTTCTGAATTTTAAAAATAAAATGAGAAACAATATTTAAATAATGCTAAGGAGGGGATCAGTAACATATTTCAGGCCTGAATGCTCAATTCCTTCAAACTTTCAGCCCAAATTCTTACCAGGAATGTGTTCTGTGAAAGCTCACAAAATTTCAACCATATATGTTAGTATTGCTCAGTCCTGACCTTCAGCATTCATGCTTCATATGATGATTTGACAAATTTGTGAAGATAAGACTGTTAATCAGGTCTAGTTGTGATGACTATATGTTACTCTGGAATAAGAAGGAAATACACCTCTAAGTATTAATTACTAGTAGAGAATAGTAGGAACAAATATGCTGGTATTTATGAACTGGT